>NC_063172.1:20744812-21348659 GCF_023159225.1 Perognathus longimembris pacificus
ACTAGTGACTGGCTATACAGAATATTCTTCATATATCAGGCACTAATGCTCTGTATGTAGGCAGAATGCATCATCAACATACAAAATGTCATATAATAATGTTGACTTTATTGTAGAAGAGGCAGCTAAAAACAGTGTATATCTGATAATTATTCATAATGAAGACCATTAAAATAGTGTAAACTGAAGAAACCTTTTTAAGCTGTGTAGTGCTTTTCTAACTCTGAAATGCATTGTAAATGCCAAATTGATCCTTTGCTTTGTAGCATAAGATTATGGAAATTTAATGGGATTATTTACATAATTATTTAAATTGTATTTTTGCTTGGGAACTCTTATTTTCAACTAATGAAAGAAGTAGAGCTGCATGCTAATCAATAAAAAGGAGGCATTATTAATGTAGATAGATTCCTTTGACAGAAAATTGATAGTTTCACTAGTCTATGGAAGCAAACAATGACAAGTAGCTTTACATCTCAGAAGTTTGGAACTAACAAACAAATGCCTTTGGAAAGAAACAGCATGTTGGGCTGGGAATATGTCCTAGTGGTAAAGTGCTTGCCTTGTATACATGAAGCACTGGGTTCGATTCCTCAGCATCACATATATAGAAAAAGCCGGAAGTGGTGCTGTGGCTCAGGTGGTAGAGTGCTAGCCTTGAACAAAAAGAAGCCAGGGACAGTGCTCAGGCCCTAAGTCCAAGCCCTAGGACAAACAAACAAACAAACGAACAACAACAACAAAACAAACAGCATGTTGGATGTACTGTAAATCATTTCGTGTGCATGTGCCACTACTGGAACTAGAACTCAGAGCACACTGTTGCCACTTAGCTTTTTTCACTTAGGGTGGTGCTCTAACCATTTGAACCATGTCTCTACCTTTGACAGGTGACATGGTAACGAGGGTGTCCCCCAATGTTGTCTGCCTTGGCTTGTTCTGAATAGGATCTTATACTTGGTGCCTGGGCTAGCCTTGGACTCTGATTCCCCTACCATCATTTCTTGCATAGTTTAGATTACAGACATAAGTTATTTATTTAATTAATTTCCTTTGATATAGAGTGTGTCATATTTTTTGCCCAGGCTTGCCTCATCCTTCCAGTATCAGTCTCTTTTTGACAATATGTATGAGTGTCCTTACCAGTTGAAAAAAATGTCTTAATGTTTTCCAACTTTTGAAGAAATGGCTTCCTTAATAAAAACAGAACCTCATCTGTACTATGCTGGAATACTTCAATATGTGTACCATGAATAACAACCAAATTAGGATAATTAGTAATCATTTCTTTGTGTTGGGAACAGTCAAAAGTCTCTGTATTATTTGTCTTTTTTTTTTTTTTTTTTTTTGCCTGTCCTGGGGTTTGAATTCAGGGCCTGAACACTGTCCCTTGCTTCTTTTTGCTCAATGCTAGCACTATAGCACTTGAGCCACAGTGCCACTTCTGGCATTTTCTTTTTATATGGTGCTGAGGAATTGAACCCAGGGTTTCATGCATGCCAGGCAAATACTCCACCACTAAGCCATATTCCCAGCCCATGTATTATCTGTCTTTAAATGTGTGATTAAATATTGTCAAGCATCACTTGCTGGGCTGTGGAATATTTGTAGCCAATGGCTGTCTCCACACCACTCTACAAAGGTGACCACGGTCCTACTCACTACTTCTAGGCGATTCTTTTCACTTCCACTTGTAAGTAAAAACATGTTGTATTTTTTTTATCATGCACATTGCTTATTTTACTTAATAACCTCCTCTTCTCAAAATAACAAGGCTTGAGCCATTTTTATTTCTGAAAAAATGTATTCTCCTATATACATGTACCACATTTTCTGTACCTGATGCGAGGTTGATATTATAACTTTGATGAATGCAGTATGGCAAGGGGAGGTGAGCTATCACTTTAACATAAAGGTTCTATTGGGCATGGGGCAGTAGGTATATACCTCCTGTCCAAATGAATTGTGGCTTACACTCTGGCTTTTTCATGCATATTCTTGCTTTTTTTTCACCCATAGTGGATATATCACACCACACACACACACACACACACACACACACACACACACACAACTCTAACTGAAATACTTTAGATGTTTAGATATATAAAAGTACATAAAGTGTTAGGTTCTGGAGAAATATATATATATATATATATATATATATATATACATATTTTTTTTTTGCAGTCCTGGGGCTTGGACTCAGTGTCTGAGCACTGTCCCTGGCTTCTTTTTGCTCAAGGTTAGCACTCTACCACTTGAGCCACAGCCGCCACCTCTGGCCTTTTCTATATATGTGGTGCTGAGGAATTGAACCCAGGGCTTCATGTATATGAGGCAAGCACTCTTGCCACTAGGCCATATTCCCAGCCCAGGAGAAATAATTTTGTAGGAGATAGGTGATATATAAACAAGGTAGTTATGCTATGTATTTTTTTTTCTGTAAAGTTAACACCTGGTTCTGTTGCTTTTTTTTTTTTTTTTTTTTTTTTTGGTAGTTCATTGTGACGGTCTCTGAAGTACAAGTTCTTCCCACAGGGTGACATAAGGAAAATGAGGGCCTTATAATAGCAACGCAAATGCCAGCACCAGATGCAGAACACTTCAAGGTTTCCTATAAAAACAAGTTAGATTTTTTTTTTCATCCATGAAAATAGATTCTTACTACATTCCTAAAGGAACATTTTAAATAGTAAAGGATTCAGGAAACAGAGCAGGTGCTCTTCTGTTTTGGGAAATAAATTTTGGCTTAGATGTTTCCTGCAAATATTTGGTACATCTGATTTTCCTACTATTGATGAATTTTTTTAAAAATCTAGATTTTTAATGACACAGGCGTTACTTTTAAAGGAGATATGCTAACAAATTAGCTATATTTAACATAATGAAGTCTCTCCTTTAAATTTAAGATAGTGTTATATGAGCTTTAAATCTCCTTTTTCTCTTTTTAATCTTCCTTTTTTCTTTTGTAGGACTAGGGATTGAACCCAGGTCCATGCTCTCTGTATCTCTAATCTTATTGTGATTGTGATAATTTATGTCAGACAAACTTATTGTTCCTTTTTCTCAATTTATCATTTGCAGATCATGGTCTCATTAATATTTCTAAATATTTGATTATTTCCTAGTGTTGTCATCACAATATCTCCTAAGTATAAGAACAACTTATTAATTAATTCTTAAAACTTTAGTTGAGCACTTTCCTAGTTCAACATATGAACTCTAGGAGTAAGTGCTACACATATGTATAAAATCGACCTCTAAAAGTATTTCACATAAATTGCACATAAGAATATGCACACAAATATTTGCAAAATTATGGAGGCATTATTGATGTTTATGTAAACCATCACTTCTCAGATAATTGTCTTAAAGACTTAAAAATACCCAATGCCATGATTTCCCCCAGATTTTTTTAATTTCATTTCTGAGATTCAGCTTGCTGCTTGTATTTTCCACAAGCTCCCAAGATGATTTTCAGAATGATCAATGTCTATGGAGATTGTATCTTATTTTGGTGACACAGAAAGAACATGGCGATCCTATGTATAGATTCCTGTGGATGGAATTAGGGAAGTCGCCATTAAAAGGGTAAATATTTTTTTTTCTGGTGGATAACAATTAAGTGATAAATTTGTAGGAATCCTGGTATATGAAAAGATCTACTGGAATTTGGATGGCTATTAGAGCATTTACTGATATTAGACTCAGGTATCTGTCTTGGCACTGACTTCTTCCTGATAGCAATGTGATAGAAAGTTCCAGAACTCCCATAAAAGTCCAGTTCCCTCATTCATAATATGAAATTCTATCCCGAAACATTGTTTGTTTGGCATTATCCATGTCAACTACCTATTGGCCTTAGAGCTGTGGTAAACCTTCAAAAACTTTAAGTACTGTTGATAACCATAGAAAGCTTGAATACCCAAAGATTATTTGAAGGGCTCAATGATAACCTTAAAACTGTAGCATATATCTTCTCTTGCAGAAAGAGTAAACACATTCATTGATTTCAATTTGGAGAGTTATATGGCTTACAGTTGTAGAAGTGGAAAATGCGTTACATAGAAGGACAATCCCATGGGAGGGAGGTTGAAAGGAAGCCATCCTAGTGGCTCACAAGAGAAACTCTGAAGGTGGGCAGTCATTGTGGTAGAGATTGACAACAAGAGAATATGTATGTGGTGAAATTGAGGCAGATAGCTGGTTAGGCATTGATGATGGGAGAAAGAGAGGTTGAGGAATGGATGTTTCTCATGATCTTGGACTTCTGTTTGGGTTTGATTTCAGAAAATATCTGCTTATCTGCTTGTATTCCAATGGAAAGCTGGTCATTTTTATTTTGTCCATTAAAAATAAAGGTGATTCTTAGGTTTAGATATTGACTTAAAGAAATCAAAGTCAATACAAACACTTTCATTTGCTTGTAATAATCAATGCTCAAATCTCTTACTGGTAAATAGGTACATAATGAATTTCCTAACTAATGATAATGTAGAAATACATACTTCATTAAACAAAGAATATAACTACATATTTATATCTATCTATATCAATAATGAAAGAAAAATGAATCAGGGAAAACTTTCAGTTGCAGATACACAAAATAAGGTAAAGAACACATATTTCTAAGTTAAACTTTTACTTCAGTTACTTTTCTGTTCCTGAAAGTTTGCTGTTTCCTGCTAATTTTAACATAAAATTCTAAAAGTGTTGGGAACATATAAATTGATACTTAATACTAATGGAAAGATTAAGGAAAGTAATCAGTTTTGCTTTTTGTCAATCCAAGGGAAAGATAATAACAAAATCAAGAGACAAAGGATCAAAAAAAAAAACCATTGCAACAGCAATGCTTACAAAACCGTATGGTATAAACCAACTGTACAACTCATGGGGGGGTGTGGAGGGAAATGGGGAGGTGGGGAGAAATGAAGGAGGAGGTAACAAGTTGGATAAGAAATGTACTCACTGCCTTACATATGAAATTGCAACCCCTCTGTACTTCACTTTGACAATAAAGATGAACAAAATTAAAATATAATATTGAGGAAAAGAAAAAAAGAACAAAGGTAATCATATTCCTCTAACAGCCTTTGGAAATTAATGGAACATAATCCAAAATTGGGGAATGCATTTCTTCCTGTTGAAAATATGAACTGTAAGATCAGATTCATATCTTTGACACCACTGATCATCACATGTAACAAAACTACATCATTCTTTATATGATGAGTATTGTACCAACTAAACATTCACTATATATGTACATATACATATATGTATATATATATATATATATATTCAGAGTAAATACATCATTCAAGTTTCCTCTTATGGAAGGTATTGAAATTTTCTCTTTCCTGATCCACAGTAGAATTTATGATTTTGAGGGGGTTTTGTTTATTTGGTTGGTTTTCAGTCCAGGGGCTTGAATCGGGTGCTGTCCCTGAGAACAAGGCTAGTGGCTAGTGCTTTGCCACTTGAGACATAGCACCACTTTCAGCTTTTTTGAGTAGTTTGTGGGAGACAAGAGTCTCACAGGGATTTTTCTGCCCAGTTTGTCTTCAAACCATGATTCTCAGACCTCATCCTCCTGAGTAGCTGGGATTATAGGCCTAAACCATTGGTGCCTGGTGATTTTGAGAATTTTTAAGAAAATGTGTAAGGTGAGTTTTGAAAAAATAATTCACAAACCTTTAGCTTGACAGAAAAGAAAACAAGATGGAAGACCCAAATGGCGAAAATACAATGAAAGTGGTATATTCCTACTGATTCCACATTGCCATGGGATGAGAAAAGCCTGGCATAATATAGTAGTGGTATCAGCTGGTCCTATTCTTCTCTTTGTGGAAATCTCTGCCATATGTTATTGGTCCCTCCTACCTACATTTTTCCTACCTACTTACAAACCAATTTTGAAGGTTATCCATCCAGAAATATATATGTAAGTATATCTAGCTAGCTAGCTATTATCTATCTATATTACATTTTCCTATTCATTACAGAGAAGTTGTTTCTGATAATCTTTACAGCTGCATTTCTGAAGTACCAGTTGAGATATACATGTGATTTTATATTATTTTGTTGTCCACAGTATTTTATGCATAAATTCATAGATTATCAATCCACAGACCTTTCTGCATTTTTTACTACAATATCCAAAAGCACATGGTTCATATGACAACTCTGTCAAAGCCATGGCTTTTCTTTTCTTTTCTAAAAGTTTCAGTTCTCTATTTAAAAAGAGATACCACACTGAGGTTGTGAGAAGGCAGCCAGGTCCCCAGGAAAAACAAAAACAAAAACAAAATGGATCTCAGGTTGTCATGCCACAGATTGCATCATTGTATGTCTTGCAAGAGGAAATATTCTTAGCTTATGAGATTCCACTACATATATCAATTATTAACTTCTTTCCTCTTTATACCTAATGATACTTGTGATATGTGCTAGAATAATTTCTCTGTAAATTTTGGAATGTCTCTTGTGGTCTGAAAGTAACTTTTTATAATAGGTATAGGTGTAGGACTACTTTGAATGTCTCCCTTCATAAAAGCATCAAAATAGCCCAGAACCAATAAATACTGAGTTTATTCATTTAACTATAACTTACATTAGGAAAAGCTTTGATTCAGCAAACATTGCTTCTTTTTATCCTCAGGCAACACACTTAAGACATAATGTATTAGCTCTTAATGAGTTGACTTTCGTAATCACTAAATATGGTCTCCAATTTTAAGAAATAATATACTAGATGATTTGAGAAAAGCAGGGATTTTAAGATTAATTATACTTCTACATTCAGTACTTTTTAATTTAAACTAGTTTATATACTTGAACATCTCATAAATCATTGAATGTGGAAACAACTCTTTCCCAAATTAAATTATCAATATTTGTCATTTCTAATTTTGATTGCCATTAATTCAGGATATATTTTATGCAAATAAGCATAATTAATCTTTATAAACAAATTTCAAACCTTAATCCTATATATTTCTTACAAATTTATCATAATTTATTTCGTCTCTTCTTTTGATCAAAATTTTATTTCCTGATAATCTCACTGTCTTATATATAGTGATGATTTATAGTTTGGACCTAAGTTTTCAAATTCTGTAATCACTGTGATTTTATCTTTATAAATTTAGTTCTATCTTTAACTTATAAGACTGCTCCTTCTCTCCTTGATCTCCTCGCGGTGAGACAGGAAATGTGTTAGTTACATATAAAATAAACATTTCATTTTAGGTCACTCAATAGACTAAGATAATTAAATTGTTGGTGTTTCATAAAAACCATCACATATTTTCTTAATATGAATATTCTTTAATTATTTGTTGGAAGGAGTCATATAAGATCTATTAATTTTTCACAGAAATATGTTCTTCACTTCACAGGAAAAATATTCTCTGGCAGAGTTATATATATCTGAAATTCAGGTGCCTAAAACCCTTCGATGATAGCAGAAGCATTTCTATTCTATTCTTTAAATATCCTTTCCATATTATATGTTTTTTTCATACATTGTCCTTTTAGGCAATCAGTGAGTATTAAAGTCAAAATTATTGCTTCTAAAAACATACTTATAATCGTTCATCATATTGCAAATTACCTGGAAAATACTTGGCAAATATTTATTTGGTAGAGTACTTAATTCTGATACACATTATGTCATGGAAAGTCTGGATACATACAAATATAGTTTTATACCGGTTTTCAAATTATATGACAAACTCATCCTGAATAATCCTTTGATAATCACAAGTATCTATTTTACTCGCAAATGCCTGCCTTCTTTCCCTCCCTCCCTTCCTTCCTTCCTTCCTTCCTTCCTTCCTTCCTTCCTTCCTTCCTTCCTTCCTTCCTTCCTTCCTTCCTTCTTTCCTTCCTTCCTTCCTTCCTTCCTTCCTTCCTTCCTTCCTTCCTTCCTTCCTTCCTTCCTTCCTTCCTTCCTTCCTTCCTTCCTTCCTTCCTTCCTTCCTTCCTTCCGTCCTTCTCTTGTTCCTTCCCTTCTTTCTTTTCTTCCTCTTTTTTCTTTTTCCTGTGTCCATCTTGGGGTTTGAACCCAGGGTCCAGGTGCTGACTCAGAACATTTTTGCTCAAGGTTAGGGCTCTACCTTGTTGAACCACAACTCTCCTTCTGGATTTTTTTGGTAGTTAACTGGAGATTAAAAAAAAAAAAATCGGGCTGGGGATATAACCTAGTGGCAAGAGTGCCTGCCTCGGATACACGAGGCCCTAGGTTCGATTCCCCAGCACCACATATACAGAAAACGGCCAGAAGTGGCGCTGTGGCTCAAGTGGCAGAGTGCTAGCCTTGAGCGGGAAGAAGCCAGGGACAGTGCTCAGGCCCTGAGTCCAAGGCCCAGGACTGGCCAAAAAACAAAACAAAACAAAACAACAACAACAACAACAACAAAATAATCCAGGTATTACCTTCCCAGGCATGACTTTGTACCTTCATCCTTAGATCTCAGCCTCATGAGTAGCTAGCAATATAGTACCACAGCTAAGCCACCATCAGTCAACAAACTACTGCCTTTTCTAGTGGTAAACATGGTATGCTAAATTGTAATTGTAAGAGATTTTTTTTTCAGTACACAAACAATGGTGGAGAACTCCAGGCAGTATTCGGGCAGAAGAGAGAACTTTATTCAACTGAGCAGTGCCAGCTGCTAAAGCCAAGGCACAGGTGACAGGCTCAAGGGTCACTCCAAGGCGATGCCTTACCTAGGGTAGGGGGTGGAAGGTGTGTCCAGGTTGATTAGGGTGTGTCCAGGTGGATTAGGTGGATTTGGGTATCTCCAGGAGACTTTAGAATGAGACCTCAGAGGTGGGGGAAGGTAACCGCCTCCACGTCAGCCAGCTACATAGGTAACTGGATTGAGATTTAAACAGGCTGGGGCATCTGCTTGGAGCCCTTCCCGCGAGACCTTACAGTGATACTAGCCTGTATTTTTAAAAAAAAAATCATCTAAAATAGCATGAAAATAAAGAAATCAGTTATTTTATATCCATTATTTAGAGATAAATTAAAGCTGAATGCCTCTTCTACTATCCTTAAAATACAACTTCTTGTTCAAAGGCTCATGATTCAGCTTGACAAACCCAATATTTTTCATGTTCGATTCATGTTCAATAAATTCATGTTAAATGAATGTATGTACAAATGGCTAATCAAATTTGAGTTTTTCCTTGAATAAAACAATGTAACTGGGAATCTTAGAAGTTCTTCTTCTTTTCCCCTCCCCATTCTCCTCTTTAAATGCCTTAAATATATTCAAAATCATTATAGAACACTAGAAAACATATTATGTATATATTTATGCACAATAAGAATGAATATGTATATATGTGAATATATTTAATATCATTTTATGCTGGAAATTGTCTTGGAAATAATATTTGGGAAGATTACTTTTTGGTTACAAACATTAATAATATGATAAAAGTGGTAGCTTCTAATACTTTGAGCCAGATTAACTGCCTAGAATAATTTGATACCAGTTAAAACAGTACATTTTAAAAAATGGATTTGTCTCTGAATCTTTTTCTGTTTGTTTTTGGTTTCAAAAAATTAACTCAATCCCATTATAAAAGAATTACTTAGGAAGTGTCTTTGAATGTTAAAGAAATAATTTTATAAAATATATACTCACAAAGATAAAATGACCCAGTCTTTTGGCTGCCATTATTAAACAGAAAACTACCCTTGGTAAGTAGAAAAGCAGTTTTGTAATATTTTTGCAAAAATCCTTTCTTTTGGTGATTATTCAAAACACTTATAACTTAATAAAAATATTACTTAAAATGGATATTTTAAATGTAGATTTAAACAGTTTTACTTGAATAACAAAGTGCTTGTAATTTTGAACTTCAGTATTGCTAGATATTTCAAATTTACTTTCTTCAATTCACATAAAATATTAGCTGCTATGGAGGGCAAAAATGAATGAGGCTGTCATTGTCCTGCTCTGACTTTTCTGATCACTGCATTAGTTTACTCTCCTCCTGGAAGCTATTGTGTCTGGTAGATATTAATTAGTCCAATACAATCTCTTCTAGAAATATAGATGTGCATACTTTCACTGCCAAATCCACTGCTATCATTAAGTCATCTAATTAATGTTACTTCATGTGAAAAAGAATTCTTGTCATTATAGAAAATTTAGAAATGGAGAAAATTATAAGAAAGTGCACACAGGCCATCTATAATCTCATAACCAAATGTCAGAAGCACCATTAGTTGATGCATTTCATTTTGGTATTTTTCTGAGTATAGTTATTTAAGAAATTTTAGTTTCAAAATATCTATCACATAGGTTATTGAGTTTGTATCTTTTTTTTTATAGTGAAAATGCTTTGCAAGCATCTTACCACTCATTCTTTGATATACTATAAAATCTTTGCTTAAAATGAATGTCTCAGTATTCTACAGCATCAATGCCACATACCTTTATTTATTTGACTCAGAGAATGCAATCACTTCTACTGTGGGATATTATAGTCACTGTATCTGCGACCTTCAAGGAGTACTTGTTGGATGGAAAAGAAATGGGAGTGTGTGAAATTTGATGTTCTCTGTTAAGAATGAACACAAAATGACCTTAATGGTGAAAAGTAATAAATTTTCTACTCAGGACTCCCCAGATAGTGAATGTATAGAAAGAAGGTCAAATCATACTGAAAGATATATATGCTTATACCATAATTCACTTTTTTTGTGTGTGTGCCTGTCTTGGTGCTTGAATTTAGGGCCTGGGTCTTGTCCCTGGATGTTCTTACTCATGGCTAACATTTTACCATGTAGGCCACAGGTCTATTTTCATCTGTATTTTGGTGGTTAATTGGAAATAAGAGTCTCACAGACTTTTCTGTCTGGGCTGGCTTCAAACTGTAATTCTTATATCTCAGCCTTGTGAATAGCAAAGATTACAGGGACAAGCAACTGGCACCCAGCTTCATAACTCACCTTTAAAGTTTAGTATTTCCTCATTTGAGTTGCATAGAATAATGTAGTTTTAATCCATGATGCCTACTAATGTGCATTAAAACTGATCTGAGTCAATGTGACAATTCTTTTATTTTACTTATTTTGTGGTGCTGGGCTTTAAACTCAGAAAATCACACTTGTGTAGAATAGTCTGGGTCTCAGCACTCTATCACTAGAGCCATGCCTCTGACCTAGCATTTTGCTCTCTATATTGGAGATGCTGACAAGTGCTATACTGTTCAGGCTGACATTGATCCACATTCCTTCAGATCTCATTCTTATAAGTAGCTAGAATTACAGCCATGTGCAATTCACACTTGGCTTAAATTTTCTTTTTATGCCACAGAAGCTAATTGAGAAAGCATGACTTATTCACAACAATTTTTAAAAATATGCTATAATCTAGTCGTAACTGGGTATTTCTTGATTCCTACTCCCCCCAAAATCAAGAATTTAAAACTATTGAGAAATATGGAATTTGGTGCGGGTGTAGAGGCCTAGGTATTGTAAGAATGAGGCCCAGGAATTCCAGCTTCCAAGATCACATGCAAGAGTGTCTCACACTTATTCCCAAACACTTGCTCTTACTGTTTCACAATCTCCTTTATGTATTTTCTCTGCTTAATTCTGAATAGTAATTGATAAAGTATCATTGATTGGCAAAATTAGGCATTTATATTTGTTGGGAAACAAGCAAGACAAGAATTCACTCTGCAGCTTATGCTATACTTTCATTCATATAAGCAGAACATGTGCACAAAACTGCCTTTTTGTCTATTCATACAGAAGACAAATATTGAACAAATAACGGCACGAATTATTCATTGTTAGGAAATGTAGAGCTTGATCCTACAAAGATATCTGTCAAACAGAACAAAAAGTATGACCCAAGAATAAAGGAATATATAAGCAATACTCATTTTTAATGCTTTCTTGCTTTTTCTTGTGTGTGATTTTGAACCAGGGAAACTATCATATTCCGATTCCTTCCTGCTTCAGTTTGTTTTTCAGAGGATTTTATGTGGCTTAGAAAATAAGCCTAAACCACCATACTCAGGTTGAGATAATGTCTAGATAACATGTTTTGTTGTTGCTTTGGGGGCTTGAACTTAGGGCCTGGGGGCTGTTCTTGAGCTCTTTTGCTCAGGGTAGCTCTACCACTTTGAGCCACTTCTGATTTCCTGGTGGTTAACTGATAATGAGGGACAAGGCAACAAACAGTACAAGAAATGTATCCAATGCCCAACGTATGATACTGTAACCTCTCTGTACGTCAGTTTGATAATAAAAATTTGAGAGAAAAAAAAAAAGAGTTTCTCTGCATCTTTAGATTTCATCCTTTTAAATAGATAGGATTACAAGTGAGAGTCAACAGCACCTTGAGATATCATTTTCTTATTGTTGCTATTGTTGTGGTTTTGGTCCTGGGTGGCCTTGAATCACATTCCTCCTATTATTATGTTGTTGTTGTCTTTGCTGTTGTTTCAATGCTATGTACATGTAAAGTAGTGATAGTAGAATAGTGACTTCTAATAGACTTCAGATCTGTTTAGCTTGAAAAATGTAAATTGCAAACAAAAAACATAATGAAATGATGGCTGTTAATGTTTTTGATGATCGTAGTCTATAAGCACAAAATACTTTACAAAAAAAATCAAGAAACTTATTAAGGCTTTAAACAATATAGTATATACTGAAGTATGCTGCAGGTAAATTTTATAAATAGAAAATACTCAGTGTCTCTTCAATGTAAAAATACAGTTTGAAATGGCATCAGGATTCAGGTTGACTAGCAGTTGTATAGGTGATACAAGAATACATACAATGAGCCAGATGCTGGTGGCTCATAACAGTAATCCTAGCTGCTCAGGAGGCTGAGATCTGAGGACCGTGGTTTGAAGTCAGCCCAGACAGGAATGTCCACGAGACTCTTATCTCCAGTTAATCACAGAAAAACCAGGTTACAACTGTGCCTTGTACAAAAAGGAGCTCAAGGACAGTGCCAAAACCCAAGCCCCAGGACCCCCCCCCAAAAAAAAAGTACAATGAAAGTTACTGATATTACTATAATCTTATATTCATAGCCATTGGTTTGGATTCTTGTCCTGAGCCACAAACTCCTAGCAGTGGGATTAAAGTTGGAGACAGATACATGGTGGGTGATGTCGTGTCTTTCCAGTGTGACCAAGGTTATTCTCTACAGGTAAGTCAATTGCCAAACTCTCATCTTGATTTTGATTGTGCTTTTAGAATATTCATAGACTTTATGACAATCGTTTAGACTTAGAGGATATTAGTGAAATATATATGTGGGAAAAAACTGATGAATGGCTGAAAATATTTCGGGGGAAAGTAATCAGTAGTGATTTTTAAATCAAAATGAATCTTTACTTTCCTTTAAGTCTTATTCAGATAGGAGGGACTATGACAAACTAAATAGGAAAGTAAAATGTAGTACTACTTCTAGTATTAAATGAAAGTTCCATGATAATATGGTAATTCTCCAAATCAGTAAAAACCTACTAGAATATATTTTGTAAAAGGAATACATTTTCAATTTATAAGTTATTATTATTCCTGATGTATTTGAAAAAGTGTTTGGTCGTTCCCCCCCCCCCCGCCCCCTTGGGCACTTTTCTTGAGCTATACCTTATTTGGTGGTTAATCTAACAGATTTTCCTGTCTGGGCAGGCTTTGAATCACAATCCTCAGGTGTCAGTCTCCTGAGTAGTTAGGATTACAATCAGGAGCCTCCAGCACCCAGGTGTAAAATGTTTTTAAGAGTCATAAATCCATAGTATCCCAAAATACTACCTAAGAATAGACTGTGAAATCACTATTTAAAAATCTTTGAAATACTTATTTTCATAGCAATATATTATAAAACACTATGCATAAGGTCCTTCCTTTAACATTTCTAGTCCATTCAGTAACAATAAAACATTTTTGCATAAAACATGTAACTACAGTTGTAGTGACATGTGGTCTTATTTTTTTCTAACAAAACTTTAAGATAGTTTATCACATTTTATTATAAGTCTATGTAATTGCCTTTGTAGAGCACGTTATTCAAAAATCTCTAGTAAAAATAAAAATATATGTGAAAATAGCAATAATTATTTAAGCTTTTCTTTTCAGTAATCTTTCAGTGTGTGTCATTTAATCTGGTCTCTTTGGGAATTATATAGTGAGCTGTGTATCTTGCTTGTGTAGGGTCATTCGCACATCACTTGTATGCCTGGGCCTGTCAGAAGATGGAATTATCCAATCCCTATTTGTTTGGGTAAGTTTCCAGACTATAATGTGTAAACTTTGACAACTTTTAAAGATATACCCTTTATATAATGTTCCAAGGATACAACTTTCCTCTTTTCAGGTTTTGTGGAGACGTATGTTTCATTTTGTTCATTCGGTATTTTTACAATCTTAACCCATACATTTCTATACCAGTGAATGAATTTTAAACTGTAGGTACTGGAAGAAAGAAATAGTGTGGTTATTTTTGTTGTTGTTGTTTAATTTCTGTGGCATTTTCTCAATATGACATGATACAAATAACTAATTCATGGGAAAAAAAAGTAAATATCCATTGCTTGCTACTAAACCAAGTAAACAAAGAGCAGAATCTCCCATGGAGCTGGGAGCTGGGCATACCATGCGACTTCTGTAGCTAAGACAACTGAGATAAGCAATTTATCAAAGAGGAAGATATTTCTTTTCTTTCTGTTGCCATTTAGGGTGGTACAAATAGAAGAAATTAGAAATAATTATTTAATGTTAGCTAAGACCATTGATGACAGTGTAGTATTTTAGAAAATCAAACAACATGGTGCAGATTAAAGTTACTGGAAAAAATAGTCACATAAAGTTTTTTAATGAAGTATATTTAAGACAAATAACAGAAAACAGTAACCATTTTTTAAACAATTTTTGCCAGGAAAACAGCACAAGCAAGAGAATTTCCATGACTTTTGTGACTGATCCATTGTACAGTGACACCTTTGTGTTTATTAATAAGCTTCAGTGACATGATAGACTTTTTCACATTTTGGGGCTTAAAGAAAAATATTTCATTTTCTCAGTTTTCAAAAAACTAAAAGTCCATGAACAAGCGGCTATCATATTGATTTCTAGATTTCTTTTGAGGGTATTTCTTGTTCTTACTTGTTTTTTGTTTATTTATTTACTTATTTTGTTGATAATTTTATTTATTTGAGATGAATGACTTCTTCATTAATTTCATACGCATTTTTCTGTAAAGAGCAGTTCTGTAAGATTTAAAATTCACTCTGGGAACTGATTCAACCTTAGTCACCTCATTAGCAGGCCTTATTTACAAATGCAATCATATTGGGGGTTAGCCTTCAATGTGTAAATGGGAACATTTTACTTTTAGTATCCATGTACAATGTATTTGAAGTATTAGGAAGTTACATTGAAGGGTAAAAACTGGTTTAATTGGTAAAGCATTCTGAAAGACTTAAAAACAAATAGTATTCTTTAGGAAATAGTTTTAGGCACTAAATATCTTATTTAAATTTTAAAACTACATCTACATGAAATTACGAGTGTAAATTCTTATGTAGCAATACTCTTGTTTGAGAATATATGGTGTGAGTGCATGTAGAGTGCGTGTAGTGTGTATAGGATCTAAAAACGTAATATGAAAGAATATGAGGAACAAAATAAATACTATCCTGCTGATATGTGGAAGAATAATTGTCTTCTTAAATATTTATTAGATGTTTACTAAATATATAGGCAGAATCAATTATTTTTTAAATGATTCTTTATAGGAAAAGTATAAAATTGCTTTTGAGTAAACATGTCTCTTCATTATGTAATATTATCATGGCTTGTGTTAAGAGGAAGGAATCCTGAAGTAAAATTAAACTAAAGAGTGTAAGCTTTATTATGTAGGTTAATTGGTTGTAAAATTGGACGGAATACTTGTCCAACTTTCATGTCCCATAATTGAAATATAATGAACTCTATAGAGAGCTCAAATAGTATAATTCTTTAGAAAGACTAAGTCAAAGACTAACGAAGTTAGTACCAGATAATGGGAACTTGAAAAAGGGGAGAGGGGGGTTAAGGGAAGAAGGGTAAAAGAATGAAAGGAGAAAGGAGGGAGAACAAGAATTCATTATATATACATCAAAATTGAGAAGATAAGGGAAAGGGTGAGTCTAAGGGGTATTAAGTTGGTTGAAGTGATTACAGAGATCAAGATGCATTGGATATATAAACTACTCAGTTAAATGACAAAAAAAAAAAAAAACAACCCTAAACCCCAAATATATAACCTAAAAATTAAGCAAAGTGAGAGAGTTGGGTGAGAATGTTGGAAAGAATGACATTGATCAAAATGTCCTGTATGCATAAACTGCTTTGTTCTATGGCCAAAATAAAATAAAATAAAAATCCCTGCTTAAATTAAAAATAAAAAATAGATAGTGCACTAGTTTTTCATTTATCTGTTTACTAGCTAAATGAGATAAGGATGTTTGCTTTACAGACTTATTATGATAATCATAGAACAGAATGTGTTTAAAGTGTTTATTACTGAACCTGGAATATGTTAGGCCTCCAGAGTTGTAGACGTGAGAGGAAAATGCAAGCATTTAGGGGTCCAATATTAATAGGACAGACTTTTGAAAAGGAAAAGGATATAATAAGAGATATAATGACAACGATGAAGTGTATTTTATAAAACTACCAGAAAGCTTAAAACAGTTCACAGTATCGTCTTATTTTTGTTAGACATATAGAAATACGTATTTGTGCAAAGAATAAAGGATGTAGAGATAATGAGATTACCTGTGTGTGGCAGATTTTGAGATCAAGTTTTGAACGACAAGCATCTACTTATCTACTACAGTTGGCAGGAAATTTAAATACTTTCAGTAAAGTCATTCTCATATTGAAAGCAGACAATGAAGTCAGGAAGTGGTTTGGAGCATGGTTTGTGAACCTGAGTCATCAGATAACAAAGTTACACACTTGTGACCTGGAAAATAAGCAATCTGCTGCATATTGTGATGGGGTAAAAGAAACTTAGGGCAAATTTTAGGTAATAGAAACAAACATAAAAGGGAAAATCTAGATGATTTTCTGTTGGGGAGTGTAAGTATATTGGTGACATGTGAGGAAAAATTAATGGGGCACTAGGAATGTTCTTAAAAGCACTGGTAACACGAAAAGCTTCGATGTAAAAAAATGAAAGCTTGTGAAACCACAGACAGGAATCAAAGAGAAATGATCTAGTAGCCAGAGGTATTCAGATAAAACTTCCATTTTCCTTTTGTGTGTATGTGTTTTGTTTTGTTTGTTTTGCGGTTATTTCAATTCTGGTTTATTGAAGTTATTTCTTTTTTTTTTTTTTTTTTTTTTTGCCAGTCCTAGGCCGTGAACTCAGGGGCTGAGCACTGTCCCTGGCTTCTTTTTTGCTCAAGGCTAGCACTCTGCCACTTGAGCCACAGCGCCACTTCTGGCCGTTTTCTGTATACGTGGTGCTGAGGAATCGAACCCAGGGCCTCATGTATACGAGGCAAGCACTCTTGCCACTAGGCCATATCCCCAGCCCTGAAGTTATTTCTGAATATTACATTTCATCCTTAGGTTTCGTGTTTGTTTGTTTGTTTATACCATTTATTGTGATTCATCATTTCTTTTCTATCCTCTGCTTTATCTGTTTACCATTAAGTCTCTTTCCTTTTTCTTCCTTGTATTTTGGGATTTCAGTGTGGTTCACGTTGAATGAAGAGCAAGGTTTTGAGATGACATCTAAAGAGATGGTGACAGCAGAATAGAGCAGAAGTGAGCAGTTCCAAGTTAGAGTTCGAATTTTAAAGACAAGGAAGCAAATGAGTTCTTACTTTTGATGTAGAATGACTCAAAACAAGCCAAAAGTGCAGTCAAACTTCAGAAGTAGTTTTGATTGAAAATATTTCTCTTTTTTACAACTCATTAACTATCACGTTTTGTAAATATAAAGGGACAACTTAGAAAAGTGGATTACAGAATCTTCATAGTGTATAATAGTGAATTGTGCTTTGGATCAAGCATGGGTGAACTAAGATTTCATAGGGCAGCAAAATATTCAAGTGTACTTGAATATTTGTAATTTTGACAAAGGTAAAAAAAAAGGTTTATATCATGTTGAGTCAATGTGTGTGTATGTGTGTGTGTGTGTATCTTCAACTTGAGATGTAATTTATTCCATTCACATATTAAGAAAGAACTGTCAAACTGATATCTCAGTATTGCCCAGAACCACAAAAATGTTTGCTGTATTTAACTTTATGTATTAACTAGAGTATGAATGTCTGTCTGTTGCTATTTTTCAAGTTGAAAATAAGTGCTATGTGCAAATCTGAACTTGATATGCAGTTTTAAAAAGTAATTCATGTCTAATGATTAACACATGTGGCTCCTTAACTCATTAGCACATGAAGGGTTTTTCTTCGGCATTAAATGCTTATTTTTATGGTAAAAATAACCATAAATTCTTAGAATATTTACCTAGTTTATTTATCAATAGGAAAATAGTGTTAGAATGTTCTCAAACAAGCACATTTATGATTTCTGCCAAAATTTTCAAATATATATGCATCCCATTCTTTGTTTATACTTTGTTATTATTTGCAAGCTAAAATAAGATGATATATCCTAAATGCTATGTACATCTTTCAAATATCAATGAAAATTAACCTTTTTTCTTAAAATTCTTTATTGAGCCTTTATACAAAAACATCAAAAGAAAGAAAAAGGATAAAAATTATCCCCTAGTGTACAGTCTTCTGTCAGAGCTGAAAGGCCTGACTAGAGTTTAGTCTAAATTATATCATATTTGGAATGATTCAAAACATTATTAGAAGTACATAAGAAGCAGATATATACTTCCAGCTGTGGGAAAGGGCATGTTCTCCTCATTTGATTGTATTCATTACACATGAGCTGTTACTTGCTGAGAAATGATTGACTTGGGGTTGCACTTATTTCTGAAGAAGGAAGTGTGATTTTTTTAATGCAGTTTTAAAAAATGCCTTGCCACCTAATTATATGTGATTACTGGTATGTGGTGAATGAACTGATAATCTTCAAATCCTATCAAATTGTTTTCACTGACTTGATGGAAAATTTAAATGAATTCAATGTGGTTTTAGTATAGCATGGTATTTCCCTAACCTGGCTTATGTGGGACTTCTAACCTTTTGCAGCTCAGTGTGGGGGCGCCATGTCTGATTTCAGTGGTGTGATCCTGAGCCCCGGCTTTCCTGGAAACTACCCCAGCAGCCTGGATTGCACATGGACTGTAAAACTGCCCATAGGTTTTGGTATGTTCACTTGAAACACAGGAAGAGCTTTCAATAGTCACTAATTCATCCTTAAAAGAAATATCAAAAATATTCGCTATTATCAGCTTAGTTTGGGAGTACATACAACTAGGTCAATGGAGGAATGAAATTTGAATAATTATTGCTTGAGATGAACACTTTACACCCAGAGCACTTAGATAACTGAAAGGATGTGAACATTTTCTTTTCTTTTGTCCATTTTTTATTTTAAACTGACACAAAATTAAATAGATTTATGGTACATGACATGATGTTTTGAAATATGTATGCATGGTAGCATAACGCTATTAATCTAACAATCATGTATCTACTCATAACGATCACATTTTTTGTGGTGGACACATTTAAAATCTATTTCATTGGTAATTTTCAATACAGGACAATATATTCATATGTGTTAAGCTCATATTTGTACAGCAGACTTCTTGAATTGATTATGCCCATGTAACTTCTATGTGTATACTTGCATAAACCAGTATTCTTTTCTAGTCCTTAACATATTCTTCTCCCTGATTCTGTGAGCTCATTTTTCTGTAAATTCCACTTGAAATTGATATCGTGTATTTGTCTCTCCATGTCTGGAATATTTCACTTAACATATAATCCAGGTTCAAATAGGTTGGCTACATAGCATCCTCACTTTCTTAAGCAGAAAGAATATCCCATTGTATGAATATTATATTGTATTATATATGATATATATATATGTGTGTGTGTGTGTGTGTTTGTATTTGTACATTGGTTGTTCATACAATGATTTATTTAGCCACCCTCCATTATAAGCACATAAGTTAATGCCATATTTTTCCTACTGATAATTATGCTCTTAGAGTAAACATAGACAAAGCAACATATCTTTGACATACTGATAGCATACCCATTGGGTATTTTCCATTGTGAAATTGGGATAAGTCCTGATAGCAATATATAGAAACATTATAAAATGAGATACATGTAGCAAATGTAAATACAACATGACTTTCATGTATGATTATTTCTGCTATTGTCTTATTACCCATAAGCAAATAGCACATAGACTGTTTGTTTTCTGCTAATATATTGAATTCATCCCATTTTCCTTGTAAACAAATCCAATTTTATATTTTCACGTAGTGCAAGATTTCTATGTTTAAAATTGAGTACACATTGTAGCTATAAAAACATTCTAATCACAATACATTCCCTAGAGCATGGGATGGATCATGTTATACATGTTGTATAACAATAAATTTGCTAAACCAAAATTATTAAATAATTTATCAAATCATGAGTACAATATTTAAAAAAAAAACTGAAGCCTTTATATGCCTTAAAAACTAATCTGGTGAGTCTTTATATGCTCATAAGGTAGTGCTAGATAGACTGATGGTAGACTTGTTTGTTACATCTCTGACTCCTAGAATTAGTAGATTCTTGTTGAAGGAACTTAGCAAATTTTATTTTCCTTGTGTAGGCAGGAAACCCATGACCAATTATCAAGGCTATGTCTCCTTCTCTACATGAAAATGTATCTAATGTGTGTGTGTGTGTGTGTGTGTGTGTGTGTGTGTGTGTGTGTGGTGAAATTTAAACTTGCTTTATATTTGTTTTCATTTCTTCTTTAGGTGTACATCTCCAGTTTGTAAATTTTTCTACAGAAACTATACATGATTACTTAGAAGTACGAAGTGGATCCTCAGAAACTAGTACTGTTATCGGCCGGCTAAGTGGTCCTCAAATCCCATCTTCCTTATTCAGCACAACTCATGAAACCAGCTTGTATTTTCACAGTGACTACTCACAGAACAAGCAAGGGTTTCACATTGTATATCAAGGTGAGGGGAAAGATAAAAAGTGAAGACATATTGAACCAGTATCTGATATTAAAATCCTTAACTAATACAAGTACTTTAGATGTTGTTTTACAAGAAGACTTAACCCACGCCAAGCTTTGATTTAGATTTTCTTTTTGAACAATGCAAGTTTCAGGCAACTGTACATGGCATGGCTATTTTCTGAGATCTTAGAAAATTCTAGTGTAACACTTTGAATTAGACAGCACACAAGTTTAAACAATTAAGGCAAACTGGATATCCATGTTTTACTTTTTATATTGTATTTAATATTTTAAAGTATTCTTCTATGGCAATTATATTGATTGTGAAACTGTTTTCTTAAAATAAAAAAATAATAGGACATTCCTTGATTTTCTTCTGCTGCCATAAAAATATAAAAATACTCTTTTGTATTACATTAAAACTATCTCAAAACTGCTACATAAGCTTATTCAAAACTATTATCCCACTTGAGAAATAGGGCCTTATGTGGAGTAGACCTCAGCTCAAATGCTGGCTAATTCTATCTAATCCCATACAGCTCAAACTTTTTTGTGTTTTTTTCCCTCTCATTTATATATATATATTTGATGCTTTATATTTGATGTAAATTATAGCAGGTGTCAGATAAATTGTGTTGAGATCTATGTAATAAGATACATATGCAGAATGTACCATGATGCATATTATTTTAGCTCTTGCTATTATTATGGAATTGTTTCATATATGAAAAATTTAAAACGTATTAAAACTACATATTTAAAATGATGATATTTTCACACAGTGTAGTTCCAATGACCACAATTAATCAAAAGAACAAAATATTTTCATAACTCTGCATCATCATTAAAGGTGATCCTTTTGAATCAGAGCTCTGCAGTAAGGACACCTGTGTTGCTCTATAATGCAACCAGAACATTCCATTCTTTCCACAACAAAGGAATTATCTTAAGCTCCTTTCACTGTAGAGTTGGCTTTTTTCCTCTACAATTAATTATTTCACCAAAGTGATTTTATTGGATTTTTTTTTGTTCTTGTTTTTCTACTAGTAGTCTCACATTTGTGAACCACATTTGTGGTATACGCTAAATTCAAATGGTAGTATCCTCTTTGCTAGTGACCTAAACCTTTTATTTTCTTTTTTCTACCCTCATTTTACCACTGCCTCTTAAGAAAGTATTTTCACATAAATTTTATAAATCCAGGATATAAGCTCTATTGATGCTCTGCATTCAAAAGTATGTTTTAAGTAAAAATTAACTATATTAGAACAATGGAATTCACCTCATGATAAACTGATATAAACATGTATAACACAGAAAACTTGAAAGTGACATTTTATACATAACATACTCTATGACAGGTTAAGAATATAATCACTTATTATTTTAAAAGAATTTATTCATATGACTTCTCTCTCTTGAGTGGAGATGGTGACTCAGGTATGTAATTTCAGCTACCCCAGAAGAAGCAATAAAAGGTCAAATGAGCCCAGCTCAAAATCAGCCCAGGCAAAAAAGTTAGCAAAATTCCATTCCAACAAAGAAGTTGGCCTAGCAACAGGGGCCTCCTATTTTTAGGCAGGAAATGAATGTAGAAGAATAATGAGCCAGGCCAGGGAAGGAAAAACTATGAGATCTTGCCTAAAAAATAATTAATGCATAAAGGTCTGATAGCACACATGCAGTCTTATGTCCAATGCCACCAACAAAAAGCACACCAACTAACACAAAACCCCAAATAGTCTGGTTCAAAACATTTGAAATATATTTCAAGAAGCAGCAAGGTAACTTTTTCAATTTCAGTAATAATATTTTGTATTTGAATATAGCACTTATAATACTTTTTTGTTGTTTAAATGTATTAATCAAAAATATTATGGAATTTTAATAATTGCACATATTTGCAGGACATACATCTGTTGCTTGATCATACATTCAAAATTAATTCACTAATATTTACTAAGTTTTTCTGTATTAATAAAATGAGCTAAGTTTCAGGTTTTTAGCAATAAAACAAGCACAACAGAAGAATAATATGGACAAAAAGGAAGTTATACTTTAGTATCAAAAATCCACAAAAGATTAAAATCAAACTTATTTTCAATTAGAGGGAATATTCCTAAAATTTCTACTACTCTGTAGACATTCAACAGAAATGTGGTTTATTTCCTTTGGAGAAAAAATATTTTTTAGTATTGAAAAATCTCAGAATTAGGCTTACATATATAATATTTTGAAGAATTTTATGTACATGCAACCTGAGCACTGAATTCTATTTGAAACAGTCAGAATATATCTGACTAAAACTGTGACTACAGATAAGCTTACATTTCTACTTATGTTTAGAATTAAGATAGATTGTACAAGGGGTGAACCAACTGATGCATTTTTAAAGTGAATGATACTAGCAATTAACATATAAACATTGAAGACTTAAAAAAATAGTCCTATCACACTGTCATTGATAGCAGTTTTCATAAAGCTGACTTACTATTAATAATGCACCACAAACAGAAACATACCTGCTTGTAAGTTGCCAACCATATTCAAATGTATTGTTTGAAATTCATGAAATATATCTTTCATTTTTCTTTTTATTCCCCAGCTTATCAATTGCAAAGCTGTCCTGATCCACGACCATTTCGAAATGGTTTTGTAATTGGTAATGATTTTACTGTGGGTCAAACCATTTCCTTTGAATGTTTCCCAGGATACACACTAATGGGAAACTCCGCCCTCACTTGCCTTCACGGAGTCAGTCGTAATTGGAATCATCCGCTCCCGAGGTGTGAAGGTAAGCTTCCAAAGTGAACTTGTGTCTTAGGTGTTACCACTTTAGTAATTCTCCTGTTGACCTTCTGTCTTTCCCTTCTGATAAATTTGTAAATACTCAGTTTTTCAGTAGAAAAAATAATTTTATTAAACATAAACACTGTTAAGAAATAACGTTGAACAACCGTATATATGCATATATATATATATACATACATACATACACACATATATGTGCGTGTCATTATTAATAAATAAATAATACTGGAATTGAGTTTCTCTTAGAATAACTATATAAATATAAAGGCCTTTTACTGGGCACCACTGTCTACAAGTATAGCTTGCCAGGATGCTGAGACCTGAGGATAACAGTTCAAAGCCAACTCTAGGCAGGAAAATCTTTGAAACTCTTAACTCTAATTAACGATACAAAATCCAGAAGTGCACCTGTGTTTCAAGTGCTACAGCAAAACAGTGCAGGAACAGCACCCACACTCTGAAGGGAAGGCATGGAGGATGGGGTTGTGGGCAGACGAGATACCTTAATTTTGTGTTTATATTGATAGAAAGTATTTTTTATTTATTTATTTATTTTTTTGGCCAGTCCTGGGGCTTGGACTCAGGGCCTGAGCACTGTCCCTGGCTTCTTTTTGCTCAAGGCTAGCACTCTGCCACTTGAGCCACAGGGCCACTTCTGGCCATTTTCTGTATATGTGGTGCTGGGGAATCGAACCCAGGGCCTCATGTATATGAAGCAGGCACTCTTGCCACTAGGCCATATCCCCAGCCCGCGATAGAAAGTATTTTTAAAAGGAGAAAGCATGCAGTTCACCAATCTTGCTTGTGGTTCACAAATTTCATGTAATGTTCATCAATTGAGCTTACATATATACATACACACACACACATATATATATACACACACATATATAAAACAAAAAACCCAGATGTAGTCTACATTGATTAAGAAACATGCTTTTTCCGCTGTTGACAGTGTATTATTTTTAATATTTTTGTGTGTACATGTCTTTCTCTACAGCTCTTTGTGGAGGGAATATTACTGCAATGAATGGCACTATTTATTCTCCAGGATATCCTGATGAATATCCAAATTTTCAAGATTGTTTTTGGCTTGTCAGAGTTCCTCCAGGGAATGGAATCTACATCAATTTTACTGTCCTTCAAACAGAACCAATTTATGATTTTATTACTGTATGGTAAGCCAGGACCATTGTTTTTGATTGATACAACTATATATAAGAATGAACAAAGAAAGGAATGAAAATATATCACAATTTTCTGTTACAAATTGCCTTCTGATATTTGAGTTGGTGTAACTGTGGTTGACAGAATGTGTTTTAAAGAATGAGACAAACAAGAGAAATAGGTGTTGACTTATTTATACAGTAAGGTAGCTCAATATTATAGAACAAAAGTTTAGGTGAAGAAGAAATTGAAAATATTTATAAATGTAATGCCCAAATGAACAATTAACATGATAATTTTAAAGTATAAATTAGTAGGCAAAACTGATATTTTCAATGTCTATATTTGTATCATAATTATTTAATATAAGTCATGTCATGACAACTTATCCAAGATAGAATAGAGTATTATCCTCTCAATTAATAGATCTCTAAAAATATGAAAAAAACCTGAACTAAATGTTGACGAGTCATCAAAAAAACTACTGTAGGAGTTCATGTGTTCTAAGAATTCAGACTGTACTTGCTATGACTCACAAGATCATTGCTGAAGAAAATAAAAGGAAAAAAATCCCTGAAGCCTTTTATATAATCTGAGTATTGGTTAAAGAGAAGATAATTTATTGATTTCAAAAAATGTTGGTATATTTTATTTAGATGAAAGTAGGATCCATTTTTAATTTTACATTTTAAACATGTAACCACCTATGTAGACATAAAGAATACCAATAGGTATTGTCTCTCATTGATTACTTTATCTAGCGAATACGATCACATAATATAATTACATGCAGTACCTTCACTAAACATGTTCCAAACTTTTCCAAGAAATTAATCACCCTTTCCCATTGTCTCCCTTCTGTTTAATAGGGATGGGCCTGACCAGAACTCACCCCAGATTGGTCAATTCAGTGGCAACACTGCCTTAGAATCAGTATACAGCACGTCCAATCAGATTTTAATCAAATTCCACAGTGACTTCACAACAAGTGGCTTTTTTGTGCTCAGTTATCATGGTTGGTATTGTCTAAATGATTCTATTTAATTTCATAAAATTAAAGTGAATACTGAAAAAATGGATGCAATGTATTTTTAACCAATAATTGAAAGGATATTAAAATTTGACACATTGGTCACCGCTGTAACATTAGCATTTCAAATACATTTACTTGCCAACTATGGCCTCTGCTAAGTGTTTGGGGACATAAAAATGTGAGCAAATGGATATAGCAAATAAATCAGGCAGTAATTACCCAGTGGAAAATAACCATTATTTTTTTTTGCATGGAAACCAATAAAAGAGAACCAGCTGTTCATATTTTCCCGCATGTAATTTGGAGACATCAATAGATTTTTTTCATACAAAATTATAATATCTCCAACCTGCTGTGAATCTATCTAAAATTAGCATCCAATAGAATTATGCTATGGATCACATTACTCATTCCTTTATAACTCTTGTTTGGAAATTATCTCTTCTAGACTTTCACATTTTCAAGTGCCTATTCCAGATCATTAGGTTCCAAGTTGTTAATATTGTGAAACAATTTATGGAGTCTCAACATTGTTTCTTTAAGCATTTTTTTCTATTCTACCTTCATACTATTAGTGTAAAGAGGACATTCAGGAGATTCACAGAGATGTGCCTTTCTATTTATTTGAATCCATTTTAAGAAAGTTTTACTTACATTGATCTTTCAATTTTTTATGACCGTCTCATAAAGACACATTCTGCCTTACATAAATCTAATCATACTAATTCCAAATATTTCACAGAAAATAGACTACATAAATTCCTAAACTTACATAATTTTTCCCATGGACATGCATTGGACACTATATTAATATACAACTTAATGTTTTATCTACTTAGAGTAATGAAATATTTGATACATGAGCTTCTTATTCCATGAAAAATATGTCACATGTGTGTGACAAAGCCATTTAAAGCACATTAGCTATAGCAGTGGTGAATTAACTATAAAAATTCTTGAGTTCCTAATCTGAACATTTACCAGACAGTTTTGTGCTAATTAGTGTCCCACAGTGTCCTAAAGCTCCTGTCACTGTTACTGCCGGTCCACTTCAGCACAGCACTTAAAAACTGGAGTGTTCTGATAGACATACCTATTTTGGATGTTTATGTCTTCAGAAACTAATATACCTAGTCTACTGAATTGGATTAAGGCTGCCAATATGTAGATAATGCTTGCAGCTGAAAATATAGCATCATTTCTTAGATAGACAACCATACCTGGGAAACAAATAGTTATCAGCATCAAGGAGGATATTTTCTCTCTGCACAAATTTTTACGCATGGCCCTGCTGAAGAAATATATCAAGGAAATATTCTTAAGTATTACTATATATTCTTACAAATATTTATAAGATAATCCTGTAGGAAATGAAATTTTCTTATACAGTTTTGGAGCCCTTCAGAAGGAACGTATTATTAGAGGAAAGGATACCAAGTGCATATGAACACTTACAGCATATGTGAATAGCAGGTATATACTTATATATATACATATATATTGAGAGAGAGAATGAGTGAGAGAGATTTCATATATATGCACATATATTGCCAGAACACACATACACAGAGAATATGAAGGTGGGTTTTATAGAAACAGATGAATTTATACATGTCTGCTGTCATTCATAAATGTTTAGCTTGATTTTTGTTGGATTTTGAATCATGTTTGATAGAAATAGAGTGCTTTAGGAATAAAGATAACCAAATGCTTTCTAGTAGTTTGTTTTTCAGATCAACTTGACAAATTAGCTTTTTAGCCTTTTTCCTCAAGTATAAAAACAATTTGGAAGGGTTAGTGGAAGAATGAAATGAAATACTGCATGTCTAAAATCTACTTCCTTGACTGCTAAGTATTAGATTGAGTCACCTACAGTTCTAGTTTGAATAGCTCACCTCATAAAGCACTATCATTGTTAAGATTATCATGGCATTGAAAAGATATTGAAGAGACCACACAAAATGAACTACTATTAGCAACATGCCTAACAGAGAAAATACTTTACAACTGTGTTTGCTTATCACACCTCATTTTTAAGTTTAGATATTTCTAAAAATGCATATATGCACACATACATGTCTGATATGATAGTGAAGGCCAATGTGACAGTGCTTATCACAAACTAATCAACATCTCTGCTGATTCAATATCTGTTGGAATTTTACCCAATCCTTCAATTTTGGGATATATCCTCAAATTACCTCAAATTTTGCTAAAATTACCCAAAATGTTAACTTCCTCCTATTATATCAGGACAATTTTCCTAAAGCGTTACTTTCTCCTTATTCACCTTTCTAAGATCTCCTTGTACAGATAGATAATCATGAAGAAAGCTACCTCACTTATTAATTCATTGACATTTTTCTAGCCCCTTCCTTACTGCTATTAGTGTGAATTCAATTCTTAAATCTGTGTCTTCCACCCTGTCTACATACTCATCTTCAGATCTTTGACTCTCCCCGTGAGTCTTATCTCCTCTATGTCTTGATGACTCAAAATCAACGTGCTTGTCATTATCTCTTTTATGATTGCACTAATTCTTTTTACAAAACTCTTGAGAATCCACGTAGAATGTTCTATATTGTTTCATGCGCCTTGTTGTTTGGATACTACTGAGTGTTTTGTTTTTTTATGACAAAGATCAGTGCTTCTTCTTTTCTTTTCCTTTTTTGTTATTTAGTAATGACTAATTATGTTTTAGTGGGGGAAGTATGTAACAGATTCTTTTTTATTTAAGTTATTTAAACGAAGGGTTTGTTAAGTTGCCTTTGTTCTTGTTTTATGCACTCCTAAAGACTGATCCATTCCCCTACCCTTTCTGCTTTAGTTTATTTTTCAGATGTTTTCCTGCTTTTGAATGGAGGAGGCTGTAGTCTCAATTGTACTTTTCCCCACTTTTTGAGAAGCTAAGATTCCAAGCATCTAAGGCTTTTGTTTTTTCCTCTGATACAGGTGTATTTTATTAGACTCAAATTTTATGAATAAGTTTCTGTATTTGACCTAGCAGCTTTTGTATGATTTTAAACCAACCATATGTTGATATTTCTCAATAGTCACAATATTTGCACTCCTGAAAAATACATCATATATGATACATTATATTAAATGTAAATATATGTGTTGAATTCCAGTGTTCTGATGCTGTGCCTGGCTTGTTTTTTATGTTTGTTTATTGATTGATTGATTGATTGATAGGATGTCATGAATGATTTTGCACTAGCTGAATTTAAATTGTGATAACCAAAATTCTACCTCGCACATAGTTTGGATTATGTCAGTGCTACTATGCACAGCCAGCAACAACTATTAAAAATCTCAATTTTAGAATCACTAGGTATGTGTTCTGCTTATATATACTCACAAAAATAAACAAGATGTCAAATTATCATTAATATAATTAAATAATGGTATTTACTATGATTAAAAATATCCATCTGCCAGGCTTATGCTTAGTAGAAGTTCTGATAATGGTAAAATGCTTTTCATTTGGTATTTTTGATTACTAACCTAGATATACAATTCATATTTACCATTTATTTTAGGCTAATTGGGGCCTGGGGATATGGCCTAGTGGCAACAGTGCTTGCCTCATATACATGAGTATGGGGTTCGATTCCCCAGCACCACATATACAGAAAATGGCCAGAAGTGGCGCTGTGGCTCAAGTGGCAGAGTGCTAGCCTTGAGCAAGAAGAAGCCAGGGACAGTGCTCAGGCCCTGAGTCCAAGCCCCAGGACTGGCCAAAAAAAAAAAAAAAAAAAAGAATGAAACTATTTTAGGCTAATTGTATATACCTAAACCTATAGTGAATGATTCCTTTATTATGCTTTATTATGTTTTCTTTAAGTTTTTCTATTGAGTAAAACCTTCCTTTTCTTAATCCTTTGTTATATTAGTTAGGTATGATTTTCTCAGGAATTCTGTGTTTATTTTATAAGTTTGACATCTTTAGTGTCACATATTCATAAGATTGCATTTGTCATTTAAGTTTTGCTTATTAATACATTTCTTTGTGAAAAACACCTGTTTATCCTTTGGTTTTCCCTTAAAGATATGCTTTAAAATAGAATAAGAATATGTTTTGCTCCTTTGTATTTTGACTTCCCTTATGAGGTTCAGGTAGCCCTGGGTATTATTTAAAGCATAAACCTCATAAAGCCTTTCATAATAAGTAAATTATATGCAAAAAGTATGGGACACATGTGAATGTGGAGGTACCTGAGTTGTATTTTTCATTTGAAGAAATGTTTCTTTCATTCTCTCTACTGGTGTTAATGTAATATCTCAAACTAAGAACTTCTGTTCTTTATATACCACTAATTTATGATGACCTTGGATTGTGTTAAATAATACTAATGGTTATCCTAACCAAGGATTCCAAAAAGTAAAGAAAACCCATTTCAAATGCAAGAGGTTTGCTTGTTGTTGGTTGTTAATTTATAAAGAGAGAATTTGTGTAACAGTCTCTGTAATAAGACATTTGTTGTTTACCAAAAAGTTTATTTGCTAGGTTATATGCTACATACCTAAGTGACATTTTTCTAAAGTATTTTATCTCTATAAGACTTAAAGTATACTCGATTTTAATAATGAAATAATTAAAAGAAAAGTTAGATAACCTAGACAAAACCTGAGTACTAATAAATCTATAGGCTTATGAGGGTATATATAGAAAGGAATCCAAAGAACAACTTATTTTTGAAAGTGAAAAATAACAATACCTAAGAGTTAACTATGTTCTTATCAACCACAAGAAGTGTCCTAAGCTTGTATTTCTTCATGAGTAGATTGTGATTCATGTAATATAAACTTACGTTTTATAAAATGTTTGGCAAATGTGAGTTTACTCTTTATGAAGTAACAGAGTTACTTGTTTCCTAGAAAAGTACCTTTCTTTTTTTTTTTTTTTTTTTTAGTTTGACAAACTGTTTATTCACAAAATATTTAACAGAAAGTCAATTACAGAGATAAAGAATTATAACTATATCACTTTAAATATTCAAATATTTACAAGCATATTCATACATAATTAATAACACAGCCTTTAAAAATATTTATTTATTTGTTGGTCCTCGGGCTACCTTTCTTAATTGTACCTTGGAACTTTAATCCTGTTAGTACGACTTTGGTTCCTCAAGCTCTACAAGGTCATAGTAGCACATTGTCATAGTTATCTCAACTTGGACTAGTCTTCTTTATGGTTTCTAAAGTGTTGTATAGTAATCTTGTGGAGATAAAATTAGTTTTACTGAAATGTGACTCACTAAAATACTATGTGCTGTAAAGTACTGTGGAAATGACACTATAGCAGAATAACTTAAAACAGAATTTGCTTATATTCATTAGACAGGACGTTTCATTCTCATGTGAAAGTATTAAGGTAAACTCATTATGTCTATGGAATATTATTTAGAAAAAAATTTAGTTCCACTAGTTCTTTGGCTTTTTTTTCTTTGATTTCAGTTACCCACAAGTCAACTATACATGGCCAACTACAATATGAAAATATCGAGGAAAGAATTCCAGAAATAAATCATTCATAAATTTCAAAAAATGTAGAGGGTAGTTTTATAATTGCTTTTTTTTATCAGATCAGTTAATATTTTTAATATGTTATTATACTCAAAATAATTTTAATGTAAGCATATCTATGTATGTATAGGAATAAATATGTGCAAGATTCATATTTAGGATTTGAACCATTCACTAAATTGACAGAATGTAACAGTCATTGATAAAGGGAAATAGTTATAATATTATTTAGCAAATTTTATTACCCATAGTTTTTTAAATAAAGCATAGCAACTATTAAGTAATAACTTGATATTTTTGAGAATGTATTTAGAAGGCTGGTAATGTGTTTCAGGTCACATTTTTTTAGTATATGTTACCTGTACAATAAATGATGTATTGTGGTATGTACAGTTAATTCCACAAAGCCTTCTACAAGAGGTTGCTATAGAAATGAGAACAAAATTTATACAAAATGTGAATCAAGACTACTTCAAACTGTGTGACCTCCTTGACTTATATGACTTAAATAATGACTTCCATTCACACTTCAATAAGTAGAGCACTGAATTCATAAAGCGTTTATTTGCATGATGTCCATGATTCATGGAGGAAAATGGATGTCATCCAGTAGGATGTGTGTGTGTGTGTGTGTGTGTGTGTGTGTGTGTGTGTGTGTGTATGGGTATGTTTAGGTGTTCATAAAATGTTGGAGCTAATATATAAAATAGGTGAAATTGTTCTGAAGAAAATACATTGCAAACTACTGTTACCTAAACCTAATTGATTTGTGTAAAAAGTTGTTAATTATATTTTGATATTTATTGCATTAGTATAACTATTGACAAGAATAGGTATTTTTATTTCAAACATCATATTGCCTGTCTTCTGTGGTCAAAGGTGAGGAACAACATGACTTTCATAAAACAAAAGTAAGTGCACTTGAATAATTGACAGATTATATCATTAAAGACTGGCATCTTAACGCAAAGGGTGTGAGGCTTTCAGGCTTTGAATTGTGGGAGGATTTTAGAAAAGGTTCAAAGAAGCAAAATTTTCTTGTGGATTGTGTGGTGTCAAAAAAGTGAGTGATTTTTTTTTTTATTGGATAGAGTAGCAATTTTTGGAGAGGATTCAAATAAAGGTTCACATCCATATCACCGATATTGAAGTAGTACTCATTCATGTTAGGTGAGATTGAAAAGTCTTGGTTCACCTTATCATTTTATAGTCTGAATAATACTGTCTTTTTTATTGTCAGTGGTACTGAGGTTTGAAATCAGAACCTGTTTTTTGCTTGACTTGCTTTCCTAGCTGTCACACTATCACTTAAATTATGATTCCACCCTAGCCTTTTTTCTGGTTATCATGGACTTTTCTGCCTGAGCTGGCTTTGAACTTGATCCTTCAGATCTCAGCTTCATGAGTAGCTAGTATTGCAGGTGTGAGTCACCAATACATATATATGAGTTCTAGTGTATTGTTTTTGTTATATTTACATCAAGGACTTATTGTGTCTTGTTCTAACAAGTATAAAGAAATACGCTTCTTGAGTCTGAATTTTCATTTTTAGTTAAACTATTTATGTTCGTCAAAAGAGTATGTCTTGTAGTTAGTCATGTAAACTCTAAGCTAAAAGCAGATGAGAATAATAGTAATAATAATAGTAAATTGCAGTATACTACTGTCTATTGTCTACTAATGTAAAATGTACCTCTATTAGGCAGAGCAGCCTTAGCCTATTGGTTTTCAAGTCTAATGGGATTAGTACTATGACAAGATACCTTTAATTAATTTGAATATGAGAAAGCCAATTCATGTGATAGATAGGGATGTTTCCTGTGATAATTCTGAAATGTTTGATAAGTGGTTTAATCCCCATAGTTTCTGGTATTCCTTCTCTAAAAAAACACCAGAGGCACTTTTTATTAATCTATTTCTCATGAAAACATTTTTCTCTCAAACTCAAAACCAATAGTATGCATTGACTATTTATCTGTAATATTCTCCTTTACAGGCAGAAATGAACTTACTGGAAAATTTTCTTTTTTTAGCAAAGGTATATTTAACAGTAACGTAAGTGTATAGTTGATGCATACTTCAGGTTCAGATATGCTAAACTAGCAGATTTTCTTCCAAGATGAAAAATGGTTTAGTTTGCTCTGTATATCAAAACTGAGGTAACATTTATTCCAACACCAAACTCTGCTTTAAGTGAAATGGCCTACATTAATTTTAGTTAAGTTTAGAAATTGTACTGCCAAAATTATATAATCATATATATATATACATGCATATATATATATGTATGCTTTTATCCATCTCAATCTTCCTCAAATAATATCTTCATACTTGAGCTAATGTGGGTCACCACTGAAATACACGGAGGCTTACATAGAGCTGTGAGTTTATAAGTGTACACAGAGCATTATTTTTGTCCTCTGTAAGAAATATCACATCCTTGTTTTACAGAAAGGTTATGTACTTGGAATTTTTTTCTTTTGGTTTGGTGACGAAATGGCAATTTGCCAATGTTCTATTTTTTTGTTTGTTTCAAGCAGCCTTTAATAGCTCAGTTGAATAGCAATGGAAAAATGAATTGAATTTATTGAATTGGATTGGATGTTTCATTGCAAAGGAAATAGAAAATTAAAAATACCACAAAAACATTGCCAAAATCAAATGCTAAAGCTATTTCAAGAAATAAATTTGTTGGATCCAGAACTAAATATGTCTGCACATCTGAACAAATGGGGCACTTATTCAAGTAATATCCACCCTTGAGAGCTACTGACATGTGGAATACTATGTTCTTTTGTTGTTGAACTGAAAATATTATTTTAAAGCTGAATGATATGTCCAACAAATGAATCTTTCAAGAAGAATATAGATTAGGATTGACTGTACACCATAAATATCTATTTCATATAGCTTTTTAGTTAGTGATCCTAAGTACAAAACTATCCAAATTGAAAACTCATGAAAATATGGACTAATATATTTAAATTCATTTGAATTACAGATTAATTTTCAGCAGTCCTATTGAAAATAACATTCTGAAGTTCCATGAAATGCCTGCATTTAGGATACATGAGTTTAGGGGACATTGTTCAACCAACTGCAACAAGTATAAAATGCAAAATGTATAGACAGAAATGTTGCTTATGGTGATATAAAAGCCTTACAGATTTGTATGTCTGGATTGGTTTCAAAAGACAAATCTCCAATCTTAGCCTTCTGAGTAGGCAGAGTTATCATAGATGAGATCTATCTAACCTGGGTTATAATCACCTCTTTAACTTTATAACCATTCCCCATTTAAAATCTAAATGCATTAAATAAATTTTCAAAATTCCCAATTATTCTTCACTGGGCTTTTTCTGAACAAGTGTTTTCTTGTGTCTAGTAATAAGTACATCATTAGCACATTTATACTCTTTGATCCCCACCCTGTGCTTGAGTCAAACATGAGAGCATCTAAAAACAACAGGAAGAGGTAACAAACTGTACAAGAAAAGTACCCACTGCCTTACATATGAAACTGTAACCCCTCTGTACATCACCTTGACAATAAATAATTATTCAGAAAAAAATACTGAAAGGGAAACATTGCAAGTAGGTAGACCAGTAGCAGTTGGAAGAATGTTTCTAATACTTTTCCTTGATTCGTCATTCTTTGCTAATACTTTTTTTTTCAATTTTTAGTTACCTCAATGTTATAAACCTCTTGCAAGAATTATTTTGTTTGATTAAGATAACTTGATTCCTGGATTATTTGCTCAAGTTTTGTTCAGTTGTTATTTTCCCTCTGAATTGCCTTATGTCCATCTTTACTACAGAACTGGAAATACCTTACTCATTATTTTTGTTTTTTGAAGAGATGATACTGGGATTTGAACTCAGGACTTGGATTTTGCCAAGGATAGGAATTTAACACTTGAGCCACTATCACACTTTTGTCTTTTTTTTTTTTGGTGCTTAATTTGAGATAAGAGTTCATGAACTTTCCTGCCCATGATGGCACTGAATCATAATTTTCATATCTCAGACTTCTGAGTAGCTAAGGTAATGCACACATGAGCCACCAGCACCTCACATACTAATCTTCCTTAAATTTTCTCTAATTCATTTACTTTGTAAAGAGTCATCTTTAGCTAGTCTTGTTGATATTTATTAGTATTCTGTAATATTCTTACAATAAAAGAAATATGAATTATATCTCTTTGAAAGGGTATAGCTGTATTCTCTTTATCTCCATACCGTTAGATCTTGTATAAAGTACTGCATTTCTAAAGTCTTTTCTTTACATACTCACTGACTTTCACAAAGATCTTTTATGTAGTGAAAATAAGCAATATATATAATAAATAATATATAATATATAATAATATATAATATATATATATTAACCTCAGCTGCTATAACATTATAAATTGTGTTTCTTTAACAAATGAGGCTTTAAAGATTGTATTATTGATTTTAGATAGCACTTGTGGGTAGGTAGTAAGCATGATACTTAGATTCACAGATACTTTTGCTTGATCATTTTAAATTAAACTAAAATGACCTACAAATTCAGTGTACTAATGTGATCAACTGATAAAATCCATTAGAAATATGACATTCAACAAAGGTGTCTCATACATCGGCAGGAATACCAAGATGAGAAAAGGCTCTTGAACTTCACCATGTAGTATTAAGCTCAAGCTCTAATAGGAGAGCTTTGTAGTTTAAGTTAAATTTTATCTTCCTTTACTAATTTCCTTTTTTATACAATGTAAATAATTATGGAACTTGTTACAAAAATAAAATATAACTTTGAGGATCAAATGAGCACTTACAAGGAAAGTGTCTATGTTACTTGGAAGAGTGTAAGCACTACAGTTTCTATCTACTTGTGATTCCAAGTACTCTGCTTAGTGCAGGGAAATCTGTGATGAACTGTAGAAAAGAAAGGCACTTAACCTTACAGGAGTACAGAATTCTAAACTGTGATTTGGAATGTATTGTGAGTCACATACCAAGGAGTATTAGAAGGATTTTATTACAGGAGGCTACATCTTGCCATTTTAAAGAATGATTAGGTTCTTTCATTTATATATACTTAAAAATAAATAAGAGTGCTACCATTTTTATCTTATTAAAACATTACGCTTTTCTTCTGACATGTGTTTGAGCACCTGTAACTGCTCAGGAAGGGAATAAATCAATGTTGTTTATTTTTTATAGCTTACCAGCTAAGAGTGTGCCAACCTCCGCCACCAGTAGCCAATGCTGAAATTTTGACAGAAGATGATGAATTTGAAATAGGTAAAATCTGGTAAAATATTTTTAAGGAAAATAAACTAGTAACAGTATATATGCATGAAAATTTCCAAACTTAAAAGTTATAGCCTACTGTCTTTCGACTTATTTTCTGTGGACTCATGGAGATTTTCCAGGATTCTTTTTAGGAGCCAGAATAGGAAACAGACAAAATAAAGTAATCGGGGAAGAGGTATGGATTCTCTTTATCCGGGAAAGACTTTAAAAAATAGTGTTGTAACTTAGCATGTAACTATATTTTGGTGTCTCTTCTCTAATTATTATCTTTCTGCTTCCTGTTCCACAGTACTAATATTTTTTTACTTGTGATCAAACCATTACTCCATAGAATGTAAAATATATTAGAAGGAATATTTATATCCAAATCTTAGAAAATGCTTGGTTGATCATGCTCAATTTGACAATAAATCTCTTTCAAGTAATGTTTCATTGCTTAAAAATGGCATATGAAAGCTAACATAAGATAATCTTATCATATTAATTTGTGTCTAATCGGTAGAAAATGTCATAATTTCCAGTGACCAATGGAAGTGTGCTCTTAAAAATAATTAAATTGAGTGTCTTGTAAATACGGAATATATTTTAAGTGAATATCATATCTTTACCAACCAAACGATTCTCATGAATGTGGCATCTGTCCAGCACCAGTGCAGCTGCACTCATAGTTTCCACTTTACTTTACCTCTGTTTGGCATTGAAAAAATCTGTCTTAGTTACAATATTCAATGTCTATTTGTTTAGCATTGGCTTGAGTCTCCATGGATATTCCACTGCTCTTTTTTTTTTTTTTGTAAATAGGTGATATTATTCGATATCAGTGTCTACCTGGATTTACCCTAGTTGGAAACGCAATTTTGACTTGTAGATTAGGAGAGCGGCTGCAAATGGATGGGGCACCTCCAGTTTGTCAAGGTATCAATTTTTCTGGTTATTTTAATTCTTTAAGATTTTCTTGGTATTTAACTCAGTAAAGGGGACTTAAAAAAGAAACATTTTTTCCAATATTAAATATGTAGCTGAAATACTATTATGAGGTATGCAAATTTCATGCATTTTTTTCATTTTTCTATGTCTCTAACTTAGCTTTAAATGTCTGATGTGTCCAAGGTTTTCTTGAAGTTTAGCCCAAAGCCAGTGGACTTTATTTGAATTACTTTTGCTTTGAGATGTTGGAGGTGATGTGCAGAAAAAAAAAAAAAAAAAGCTATTTTCAATACAAGCCCCGAAGTTGATTATTGTTACTTGGAAAAAGACTTACTGTAAGCACTCATTAAACCTTGACAACTTAGTAAGTAAGAGGAGCTGAGGAATGGGCCTTCCTGTTAAGGCCATTTCTGATGGGGAAAAACAACGATAATGTATTCAAGGAATAGACAAAGAGAATGCAGCATCAGAATCTGTAACTGTTTGTGGCTCTGGCAAAGCTTGTGGAGGCATAATTCCCGTAGTTTCAAATCACCAACCAAATTTACACTAGAACAAAGCTAAGGAAGGCCAATCTAAATGCCTAATGACTATGCAAAGACTCTCTGAATGTGCAGAATTTGCTCCTTTAAGAAATTTACTGATTCCTGAAAGTAGTTACAATTGTGATGTAGCTTCTATTATTGATGATGTTCTTGTATCACCTTCCTGTGATTGTATATACACTATCTCTGTAATCTTATCTGAGTATATTGGAAACCGTGTATACTGGTATTAGAACTAGGAAATTGAAAGGGAATACCAAAATTGAGAGACACAGGGTTAAAAAAAGACAAATAACTACAAAAGCAATACTTGCAATACTATTTGGTGTAAGTGAACTGAACACCTCATGGGGGGAAAGGGAAAGGGGGAGGAGGGACGAGGTAACAAGCAGTACAAGAAATGTATCCAGGGCTGGGGATATAGCCTAGCGGCAAGAGTGCCTGCCTCAGATACGCGAGGCCCTAGGTTCGATTCCCCAGCACCACATATACAGAAAATGGCCAGAAGCGGCGCTGTGGCTCAAGTGGCAGAGTGCTAGCCTTGAGCGGGAAGAAGCCAGGGACAGTGCTCAGGCCCTGAGTCCAAGGCCCAGGACTGGCCAAAAAAAAAAAAAAAAAAAAAAAAAAAAAGAAATGTATCCAATGCCTAACGTATGAAACTGTAACCTCTCTGTACATCAGTTTGATAATAAAAATTTGAAAGAAAAAAAAAAGAAATTTACTGATTCCATGGCCTGGTGATGATGTAGCTTGAATGAAATGCATAATGGTGATACTCTGAATTCAGTTATTATTGATTTGTGTAGCCAGAGAGGTGTTTAATGCCCAGTAACTAATCATAAACATCATGATCAATCATAAATGCTGACTAATCTGAGTAAATTGAATTGAACTTGATTATCCTCCAGATTTTATTGAATTGTTTTCTTGGGTACTTAATTCATCTGGGTCTATTTCTGAGGTTTGGACATCTTTATTTGGGAAAGTATCTTAAGTGTATAAGCCTCAAAAACGAGCCTGCTTATTATTCTAAATATTTAATAAATAAGTATTATCTTGTGGGGATGGGAATATGGCCTAGTGGTAGAGTACTTACCTCACATACATGGAGTCCTGGGTTCAATAACTCAGCACCACATAAACAGGAAAGGCCAGATGTAGTTCTGTAGCTCAAGTGGTAGAGTGCTAGCCTTGAGCAAAAAGAAGCCAGGGACAGTGCTCAGTCTCTGAGTTCAAGACCCAGGACTGGCAAAAAATAATCAAACAAAAACAAAATACTAGTTTTTCTACCTACATTGAATCTTTTTCAGGAAATATTTCCCCAAGAGACTTTTAAATTTCCAAGAGCAAAAGGTAATTTTAGAAGAATAAACAGTTCCACTGTGAGAATTTCCCATTATTTAAGTCACCACTGCTAGAACATCTTGGTGGGAGTTTGGTGGTTTGGTATTTTGATGTTGTCATGCATATTCTTCATAGGCAGGTACCATTCATTCAGCTTTCTACATCATAGAAGGACTGTAATATTTAGGATTATATGAGATTAATATTCAAGTACTCAGATATATAGATGAAGATGATTGATTTCTGCCTTTTAGAAAATAATACATTGGAAAATAACTTGAACAGACACAGTAATTTTAGTGTTACTATGATTTTTAATGGTAGTGTTAGGATTTGATCTCAGGCCTTGGAGAAAGCAAATATTTTACAACTTGATTCAAGTTTCCAGGCCTTTATACATTTATTTATGGTTTTGAACAATGTCTAATGCATATTCCCATTGGGTTTGGACTATGGTCCCTCTATTTGATATATCCACATAGATGAGTCAGGGACACACACTACCAGGCAGTTTTTGTTGTTGTTGTTTGGCTGGAACTGGGAGCTTGAACTCAAGAGAGTCCTAATTCTTCACTGGCTTTTTAACTCACAGCTGAGTTCTGCCACTTGAACTCTACTTAAAGAAATGTATTGAATATCTGACTTTAGGGCAAATGATAAGAATCCCAACAAATAAAGTATACTGCAATTTGAAGGACTGTAGAACACAATTATGTTTTTGCAAATACACAATCAATTTTATATATTTGTACACACATGTGCACACATATATATTTACTCTTATTTTCTGTTAATAAGACAACAGAAGCATAAAATAAGAAGTGCATTATCACCAAACTACCTTGTAAAAAGGTATGAAAATGTAATAATGAAACCTATTGTTTTGAAGACTTGAGGAATATGCCTATAATTTCAGCTAGCTACTAAGGCGATGGATTGGAAGGATCGGGCTTGCATACAGCCCTGGCAAAAAATTAGAAGATCCATCTCTATAAATAAGCCAGGCATGGTGGTATGTATCTGTGATACCAGCAATACTGTATGCATAGGAAAGAGGATCAGAGTCTGAGGCATGTCTCAAGAAAAAAAAATATACTCTATCTGAAAAATAAAGCAAAAAATGGCTTTTATAATAAATTGATTATTGAATTAAATACATAAAGAATAAATAGTGTCTTAACCCACATTTAATACCTGAAACTAGTATGAGAAACTCAAGGTAACTTGTAACACAGAATTGTCTGAAATCCTCATTGATTTTGGATGTGGTGGTACAAACTGTCATCCAAGGACTTGGTAGACAGAGGCTACAGGGGTGCCAGTTCAAGGGCTGCTGGCCCTATGCTGAAACCCTACCTCAAAATAAAATAAAGGAAGAATACATTCAAAAGACTGACCAAGACTTACTCATTTCCAACCATGAGATCAGAAATAAATGTACCTTAAATGAGCACTTTTAATAAAGAGGTTAGTTTCTTGTCTGGCCATGCACATCTTCAAGAGGCAAAAGTGTAGAGGGAGAGAAGTAAGGAAAAATTTAAGGAAAGGGAAGAATGAAGAAATGACAAAGATTAAGGGAAAAGTTTTAGAAAAAAAAAAAAGCAACTTTGGGAATGAGGGAGGAGGTAACAAACAGTATAAGAAATGTACCCAAGGCCTAACATATGAAACTGTAACCTCTCTGTACATCACTTTGATAATAAATAAGAAAAAAAAAAGAGACTTTGGAAAACATATTCAGAAATAGAGGAAAATACATCTTATCTTATATGTATTTCATATAAATGTAGTAAACGTCCATGTAATAATTTAGATGATTTCTCTGTATTTTAATGGTAACTTAATAGAAATGTCTATAATTCAATGGCATCATCTTTATAGTTACAGAACATGACAACAGGAAAATTCAGTATTTAAGAAGCAGTTTTCATTTGTGTTCCAAACCACTCACATTTCATGATGTCTGTCTTTGACAGTGCTCTGCCCTGCCAATGAATTACGGCTAGATTCCACAGGAGTCATATTGAGCCCCGGCTATCCGGATAGTTACCCAAATCTTCAAATGTGTGCATGGAGTATTTCAGTCGAAAAGGGTTACAACATCAGCATGTTCGTAGAATTCTTCCAGACCGAAAAAGAATTTGATGTTCTTCAGGTGTATGATGGTAACCATGGGTTATTTTACTAGATGTTTATGAATTCAGTCACATGCTCTAACCATATAAGCAGACTTTTGTGGAGAAATACTGCTTGTGAGATTTTATCTTATAAGCATTTTGGAAAAGATCACAATTAATTGCATTTTTAATTGCATTTCATAGTAAAACTGTAGTTATCTTGTTGATATATACAATATAATTATTTCAATTTAAAGGCCTAAACAACTTACCATTTATTTTTACTTATTGCTTTGAGATGAGAAATGTAATATTATTTTATGTGTGCATATATGTGACAAATGAGAGACAATATACTTATGCAGTTACATCTAAATTGTGTTACTTTCTTTCTAAAGGACCAAATATTCAAAGTCCTGTGCTGATTTCCCTCAGTGGTGATTATTCAGCTGCTTTTAATATAACAAGCAATGGTCATGAGGTATTTCTTCAATGGTCAGCAGATCACGGCAATAACAAAAAAGGCTTCCGGATAAGATACATAGGTATGTGTGACTCATCATTTCAGTACAAATCTCTCCTACAACCTAACTGTGATTGTGTTTGAACTGTAGATGCTATTCGATTAGACATGAATTCCAATACCAACTCCTCCATTGATGTGCCTGATCAGCTTATGTAAATATGACAATGACAATATTATAATTCTTCATAGCTTTGTAATAGCTTAAAAGCATATAGACTATTTGTAACTTCAATTAGTTACAAATTAGTCTGAAATTCTTATTTTTTCAATAAATTTGTTTGCCTTGAATGTTCAGAAAATGATGTGCACTGAAGTTAATTCACACTCCCTCATCTATTTAATAACTCCTTTAAATAACAACTTAAAAGATAAACATACAGTAGTGAATATCTCCTTTAATTATTATCTATTTTTATGATACTTACTCAGATATCTTCATTATAAAGAGATTCATGAGCACATTATTTAAAACCCTTAAATTTGAAGAAATTGTTTAGCACTGCTACTTTTCACTGCGAAAAATTTAAAAAGTGGTGGGGTGAGCATTCTTGTTAATGTTCAGGTAACAAAGCTTCTTCCATAGGCCTTCCTGTTCTACTAATCATGAACCAGTAATCAACGTGTTGTGTGAACACATATAAAGTGTCCTCTATATGGCTTTCCTTTTTCTTTTTTTTTTTTTTTTTTTTTGAATTCTTTTATAGTTTAATTTAGGGATTGGGGATTGATGAGAATGAAACAATCACAAGACAACATGGGAAATGTTCCAGTGAGGTCTGTGCAAATTGCTAGGGTGAGAACAGAGGAAGAAACAGCAGTATTGCTTTTGGGGCTGAGGATGACCTTGGGTCAGAGTTAACCAGAGGTTCTAGGGTTGCCTGCATTTCGTATCAGTTGTTGTGGACTAGTAGGTATTGACAGGCTGGGTAGTCAGGTGCAGAAGAGCAGAGGTGGACGAGTGGGTAAAGGCAGCTGTGAAGGGGGTAGGTGTGAAGGGGGACACAATGACTACATGAGGAATGGACTCAGCCCTACGAATGAAGAGCTAGGTGTCACTCTAGAACAGCCATTTAATGCCAGGGCATTTGGACTTTTCCTGTTGGGCAATGGAGAGCCGGCCTGCAGGAGCTAGCTTTGGTTTATGCAAGTTGACTGGAGCACAAATTTGGAGCATAGAATACAGAGGATCTGACGAATCTGGCAAACAACCAACCAAAGAAAACCCCAGATATCGGTAGGACCTTACCCCAGATTTAACTAGCTGGTTAGATGATTGTACTGAGCAACTGTGACTGAGAATTACTGCTTTAAACAACGCAGTGACCAATAAACTTGAAAGAGGGGATTCAAATGCTTAGGAAAGGAAAGCACTCGTGTACCCTGCAACAGACGCCCATTCCACTCACATTTCATTCTAAGAAGAGATAAAAGGCCCTCCATTCCATAATGGCTTTCCTTTTTCCATCCTAAACCCTGTCAGAAGCTGCAGATGTGGGCTCAACCTATAGAATGTGCCAGGGCTGCTCAGCCAGCTCTTCCTTTACTGTGTTCATTGTTTCCAAATCATGGATCATTTGATAATTGCCTTGATTAAAAAATTATTTTGTAAATGCTTTATACACTCTCACAGACCCATGAAGCATAGCAAGTTAATTTTAAAGTTCAATAAAAAAGTTCTCAAACTCTGTGCATTTTATAATTTTGCAAATATATGTGATGTACAAATAAAACTTTCTTGTCTGAATGCTTTGTAAAATTATGAGCTGATGCTTAGAATTTTACTATTTACTAATACTAGATCTTATAAAATAATTTGCAAAAATGAGATAGTACTGATATTGTAATATGTGTGTGTCTTTGTTAAACCATGAATGATTTAAAAACTAAAATATATGCCCAAGAGTTAAAATTGACTATATTGAATCAATTTTTAATATTTAAATACATAAATGTTATTTTACTGTTTTTTTTTTACTATTAGCTCCAAAAGCTAGAACAGTAAGTTCCATTTTAAATGATTATGATTGCTTAAAGGGAGATGTTTCAGATTAAGCAATTATTACATTACATTGTAGACTACTCCTTATTCTTGTTAATATTCATGACAATGTTTGATATAAATATACAGAAAACACCACTTTTAGCTACTAAGAACAGCTTGACATATTTAATGTGTATGTCTTTCTTAAGAAATGACAGGGTATGGGATATATATTGTAAGTCCGATCAGCTGTTATTACTTACCTCTAAAATTTCAAATTTTTTTCTTCAATGAATACATTAAAGTTTCAAAGGGTAACTGGAACCTGTCAGGCTAGAATGTCTTGAAAGCATATTTATGAAAAGCTTCTTGACATTATCTTTTGACATTTCAACTTCAAGAGAGGGGAAAAATGTATTTTATTGGCAATTTTTATCAGCATATGTAAGCAGTCCTGACAGAATGGCAACTCTTTAACAGACCAGAAAAGAGGATTATGGAATGTGGGGGCTGATTTTAGGCATCAACCAAAATGAAACACATGCCTACCTTGATTTAGGTGTCTAGTGATAACTTCAAAGTGACATAAGAACCCCATGCTTTAAAAATATTGCTCTCTCCATATGGCTTTAGACCTTGAATGTGACAGGAAATCTAGTCTCCAGAATTCAGTGAATTCAGTGGTAGGGCTTTTAAGCTTCTAGGATGCTAGGCCCAATATGCTTCAATACAGAAGAAATCTCAGTTGACAATATAACAATAGAAGGAATCCCCGTTATTGGCACCTGTCCTGGAAAGTTCTGTAAGGAAATTATTCTCAGGAGATAAAAACTAAATGGTGTTCTTATGAAACAAAATTCATCATGATGAGAGTAGATTTATTTTAGGCAGGTGTATTCTTGAAATAGTTGTTGAGTATTTTAGTTAGTAAAGGATTTCTGATTCGTCCATTAAGCATTGATTCTTTTTTTTTTTTTGAAAAAGCTTTCTACTGTAGCACCCCAGAGTCCCCTCCTCATGGCTACATCATCAGTCAGACAGGTGGGCAGCTGAACAGTGTGGTCCGCTGGGCCTGTGATCGAGGATTCCGACTTGTTGGAAAAAGCAGTGCCGTGTGCAGGAAGTCTACCTATGGGTACCATGCGTGGGATGCTCCAGTCCCTGCCTGCCAAGGTGACGTATGGAGCCCCAAATACATCAGAGCTTTCAAAACTGATCAGAAAAGAATACTCATGAGTTATTCTGAATTTCTTTCAGAGGAATGGATTAAAACCCCAAGTGTCTTCAAATGTTTCAACAGATTTATGTAATGCATTAAGTGCTTGTTATTCATGTTAATACATTTTGCTTTCCATACTTTTGTTTCATATTTTTCCATGCCTGTACCGTTTTAGCAATTTCCTGTGGGATTCCTAAAGCACCAACAAATGGAGGTATACTCACAACGGATTACCTGGTGGGAACTCGAGTCACCTACTTCTGTAATGATGGATACAGACTATCCTCCAAGGAGCTGACCACAGCTGCCTGCCAATCTGATGGGACTTGGAGCAACCATAACAAAACCCCTCGCTGTGTGGGTGAGTTCAGCCAGGCAGTGACTATTAGTGTTTCTACTGCCATCATGTATACATTGACATTCTATGTATTTTTGAATTATTAAAACGAATTTTTTAAATGAACTGACCTAACAGAGGATAAAAATTAATTAACTTGTCTTAAAATGAGAAAACAGGAAAAATGATTTTTAACTCTTTCTGGAACCTGAATATTTATATTTGAAAAAATAATGTAACTTGTTATCACATGAAATTGGTATTCATTTATTGTAAAAGTTATCCATTGACCAACATGTTTTCAATACACAGACCTTTGGAGAAAAAGTTTTAAGTATTGAATTATAAAATTATATTTCACAAAACTCATCTCTGAGTTTTATAAAACAAAGGATGTGTTGAGATTATCCATATATATATATATATATATATATATATATATATATATATATATATATACTTTCTCAGTATTCTTCAGGTTATTAACACCTAGAATATTTTCCATTGCTGTCGGTACTATTTTTTTTTTTTTTGGCCAGTCCTGGGCCTTGGACTCAGGGCCTGAGCACTGTCCCTGGCTTCTTCCCGCTCAAGGCTGGCACTCTGCCACTTGAGCCACAGCGCCGCTTCTGGCCGTTTTCTGTATATGTGGTGCTGGGGAATCGAACCTAGGGCCTCGTGTATCCGAGGCAGGCACTCTTGCCACTAGGCTATATCCCCAGCCCCTGTCGGTACTATTTTAGTAGTTTAGTGAATATTACATGATTATTGGAAATACTTCTACTAAGGAAATTGACAACAAAAGAACTGTTGGTTAAAACTGTTAGTTTTAAAAAGAATCTTCGTGTTTTTTTCACCTATAGTTCAATTGTCTCCATTTTAACATTTCAAATTTGTTGTGGTTTCATATAAAGTTAGGGCTATTTTATTTGCAATTATTATATAAGTATTTCGTTATCATTTTTTTTTGCTTACAAATATTGCTTGAACAAATATTGAATAAATCACAGTTTGTGTTAAAGGTCTTGCATATAAAAATATTCACATCAAACAAATTTGCTACAAATGTTCCAAACACATAACATTAGAAATAAAAATAAGTGCAGTAGTTGGGACTCTATAGGAGAATAATGTTGATAAAAAGCAGGATTTTGTAAATGCAAGCTATGTAGGGAAATTCAGTACTAGATCAATTAGAAAAGATTTATATGGAGAAGAAATAGAAAATAAATACTAAAGACATCATGACAATAAATTAATTAAGGCATCGATATATACAGAAATAAGTGCATGTTTATGTAGAGTTAAGATATGGAACAGATACAATTGACTTTCAGGAATTTGTGTTCTTGTCTTTTGCATAGTTGTTACATGTCCAAGCATCAATTCCTTCACCTTGGAACATGGAAGATGGAGAATTGTGAATGGATCACATTATGAATACAAAACTAAAGTTGTTTTCAGCTGTGACCCTGGTTATCACGGACTAGGTCCTGCTTCTATTGAGTGCCTTGCTAATGGTACCTGGAGCTGGAGAAATGAAAGACCATACTGCCAAAGTAAGGATCTGCTCTGAAATGTATTCCATAATTATGGTTGGTGATCATATTGCTTTATTGATTTATCTTGTTTGCAAATATATGAAAGGAATAATGTTATTATTATTTTTCACTGATAAAACAGGGGTCATTCTATATTACTCAAATGGCCTGAAATATCTCGATTCAAGCAATCTTCCTACCTAAGTATTCCCAGTAACTGGTATTACAGGTTTATGCCACCATGCATAGCTAGATAATAAGATTAAAGTGATTATCTCATTACATATTAAAGCTTCTCAAATATATTTTATTAGTAAACATTGATGAAAGAAAAGCACATGGATTTACAATTTGGTAGACACTAATTTTAGCATTTATTTATATATATATATTAAGCTCATATTAAACAAAAATGAAACTAATCACAGATATAAACATATTATATTGCTTTTCTATACAATACTTAGTCTCTGCGATCCCAGATTTCCTCAACAATAAATTAAAATAGCATCTACTGGGTAGAGTGGTTGTAAAAGTTTAATTCTAGGACATATTTGAAGTACCAATTGGAATAAGATTCATAAGGAGTTCAATGAATCCTAATGAGTATAAATGAACAGTAATAAATCAGTTTACTTCCACATATTTCCATAAAGAGCCAGGGTTTAATACAAACAACCTGTCTCAACTCAGGAAATTCCAATGAAATAGGTTGCAATCCATTGAAAAGCATTTACTCTATTTATATATTTTCTTTTGTCTAAAAGACATGCTATTCTGAAGATTCAGCTTTTCCATTTGCATCCAAAAAGTGTATATCATAGAGTATAGACATCTATAATATTTAAATAAGGAAAAAAAGAGTTGTGATAAATGTATGATGATTCAGAAGTGTAATATAGCAGATAGTTCACTTAGTTGAAAAAAGTGCATAAGAACCTGTTCATATTTTATTTATGCATTTTCTATGGTTTTTGGTTTACCTAATCTATATAGCAGGATAGAACTTTATGGCTGTCATATGTTAAAAGATGATTGTACTGTTTAATTAAAATTTTAAAAATAGTTTTCAAAATTATATTTAATTTTCTAAAGTTTTGTTTTTGTCAGTCCTGGAGCTTGCACACTGGGCCTGGGTGCTCTCACTGACTTCTTCAGCTCAAGGATAGCACCCTATCACTTTGAACCACAGGGCCACTTCCAGTTTTCTGGTGGTTAAATGGAGATAAGACTCTCAGGGAGTTTTCTGCCTGGACTGGTTTTGAACTGTCATCCTCAGATCTCACCCTCCTGAGTAGCTAGGATACAGGTGTGAGCCACTGGTACCTGCAGTATGCTCTAAACTTTCTATGCATTTATTTAACATTTATCAACTTGGTCATGTAAGAGATATCAAAACTAAAAACTGAAAGCCATAGTCTGAGAAAGAATGAATTTTATGAGTCAATGGATATATTTTAGATTCTAGAATTACACTGTCAATTTTAAATTTGATCTGTTTACATGCTTTGTTACCTTATTAAATTTATTTGACTTTTCTGTGTCCAGGATCACTTAAAATCATTCTGATAACTGTTGTATCTACTTCAGAAGTTGTTCTGAAAATAACTGAAAGTGCTAATAATAGTGCCTGTTACATAGGAAGCAATAAATGTTAGCTATTATTGTGTTTATCCAAGAATGATGCTTCATTAGCTGTTTTTTTCTTTAATGAAGGAATTATAACAGATAACTTCTGAATGACTGAGCAAATCAGTTAATATGCCTTCCTTACATGACAGATACTGAGGCATTCTGTGAAAATGAAATATTATATATACATCTACATATAATAATTGTTTTACATAAAGACTTAATATAAATATTTCTATTGTAAAATTATTTTATAAAGATTTTTTTCATATATTCTTTATGTAGTACTTATATATAAGGAAACTAGCTTAGACAAGTCAAAAGACAAATCTTCTACTTGATCATTATTAAACAATAAGGAATTGAATGTACTGATAAAATAATGTGTTATTTTGATATGTGCATACATTATGTAATGCTTAAATTAGGATAAAATTTTAGCTTCTTAAAGTTTGCACAAGATCTTTTTAGTGAGAGAAATCTGCTGAAGTTATTTTCCTTGATACATTTTTAGGGGCCAGGGGGGCTCTTAGTTAATCTGATTTTATTGAAAAAGCCATCATATTGTTAAAGTGTATGTAATTAATTAGTTCGAAGCCTTTTCCTCATCGATCAAGTATGTATTGGTTGCATTTGAAAGAGTTATTTTTTTCATTTCTTCTTTCTAAGTTATTTCCTGTGGAGACTTACCCACACCTCCTAATGGAAACAAGATTGGAACGCAAACCTCCTATGGTTCCACAGCTATCTTTACCTGTGATTCAGGATTCATGCTTGTTGGGTCAGCTGTGCGGGAATGCCTTTCTTCTGGTCTTTGGAGTGGATCTGAAACCAAATGTCTGGGTAAAGTTAATTTTTAATTTGTTTTTTAATTAAGACAGGTTAGAGTTACATATTTAAGGTGGTGAGTACATTTATTGTCATACTTGTCATCCCCTCCCTTATTTTTCTCCCATTTACCTCCCCTCCCTGTCTCACTCCCCTCCACCCCGCCCCAAGTTGTATAGTTAATTCCTAACATATGGTCTTGTGAGTATTGCTGTTGCATTGGTTCACCCTTTGACATTTGTCTTCTGTCTCACCATTTTATTGTTGCCTTTCCCTTCCCTAATTCAGCTATTCATAAACACAATACATACAGTACCAAAATCAAATATAGTGACAACAGGGGATAAACCATAGGAAAAAAAAAAGAAAGATTAAAGAAATAACTTCAAGTAGTTCATTAAAAACAACAACAAAGAAAACCTCTTACTTTCATATCTTGGAGTTCATTTCACTTACCATCATCTTATATGATCATATGTACATAGCTATTGAACTATTGTGATCCTCTGCTAGCACTATCCTAGAAATACAGTAATTATTACAAATGAGAGACACATGAAATCTATGTTTCTTGAAGTCCAGCTTACTTCACATATGACTTTTCCAAGTCTTTCCACTTCCGTATGAATAGGACAATGCCATTCTTTCTGAATTCCATTGTGTACATAATCCACATTTTCTTGTTCCATTCATCTATTTAGGGGCATCTGGGTTGGTTCAATATTTAGATATGGTAAATAATACTGCAGAACATAGTTGTGCTAGTAGCTTTAATATGGTCTTGTTAGTGATCCTTTGGGTAACTTCCCAGAATGGCATTGCTGGGTCATAGCTCCATGTTTAGTCTTTTGAGAAACCTCCATACTGCTTTCCAGAGTCTTTGAACAAGTTCATACTACAACCAATAGGGTAGTAACATTCTCTTTTAGCCACATTCCCACCAGAATCTGTTGTTACTAGTTTTCTTGATAACGGCCATTCTAATTGTGTGAGGTAGAATTTCATGTTGTTTTGATTTGCATTTATGGCCAGAGATGTTGAGCATTTCTTCATGCAGCCATTGGCCATTCTTATTCTCTCTTCAGAGGAGTCTCCAAGTCTTTAGCCCACTTATTAATTGATTATTTTTCCTTTGAGGATTTGTTTGGAGGGATTTACTTATTTTTTGTTCTAACTGAATTTTAGATATGGGGGGCTCTTGTCCATTGTATGGCTAGTGAAGTTATTCTACCAATTTGTGGGCATCCTATTTATCTTGCTAGCTATGTCCTTTGCAATGCAGAAGCTCTGAAGTTTAATGGAATACTGTTTGTCCAACCTTGCTTTGATTAGTTGTGTTTCTGGGTATTTATTAAGAAAGTTTCAATCTATGCCTAGGAGAACTAGTGTTTCTCCTATTCCTTCCTATAATGTTTTCATGGACTTTGCTTTTACCTCATGGTCTTTGATACATTTTGAATTGATTCTGGTACAGGGTGATATTTCATAATGTAACTTTAGTTTTCTACAACTGTTTTACCAATTTTGCCGGACCACTTTTTTTGAAGAGGCTGTCTTTCTTCCATCCTATTTTTTTGAGGGGGGCTCCTTATCAAAGGTTAGGGAGTCATAAGTCTGTGGATCCATTTCTGGGTCTTTGGTTCTATTCCATTGGTCCTCAGGCCTGATCTTGTGCCAGTACCAAACTGTTGTTATTACTATAGCTCTGGAATAGATTTTGAATTTTGGTATTGATATTCCTCCAGAACTATTCTTTCTGCTAAGGATTGCTTTTGGATTGCTTTTTTGAGTTCATTAAAAAATGATGTTGGGGGGCTGGGGATATATATAGCCTAGTGGCAAGAGTGCCTGCCTCGGTATACCCGAGGCCCTAGGTTCGATTCCCCAGCACCACATATACAGAAAATGGCCAGAAGCGGCGCTGTGGCTCAAGTGGCAGAGTGCTAGCCTTGAGCGGGAAGAAGCCAGTGCTCAGGCCCTGAGTCCAAGGCCCAGGACTGGCCCCCCCCCAAAAAAAAAAATGATGTTGGGATATTGATAGATATTGCATAGAATTAGTAGATAGCCTTTGCTATATTAGCACTTTCATAATGTTAATCCTCCCAATCCATGAGCATGAGAGATTTCTTCACTTCCTTAGTTCTGTTTTAGTTTCTTTCTTCATGATTTAAAATTTTTCATCATAGAGGACTTCCCTTCTTTGGTTAATTCCTAGGTATTTTATTTTATATTTTAGGGCTATTACAAAGGAGTTGCTTTCCTGATTTCAGCCTTGCTCTTCTCATTGCTGGCATACAGAAAACCATTTATTTTTGAGTGTTAATTTTTATCCTGCTACTGTGCCAGATTTTTTAATCAACTCAAGTAATTTGGGAGTGGAGTCTATGGGGTGCTTTAAGTACAAGATCATGTTCTCTAAAAAGAGGGAGAAATTTATTTCAACTTTCCCTGTTTGGATCCCATTTATATTTGCATCTTGACTGATTGTTGTAGCTAGGAATTCTAATACTATATTGAAGAAAAGTAGAGAGAACAGACATCCTTCTCTCATTCCTGATTTCAGAAGAACTGGCTTTAACTTCTAAACATTAAGTATAATGCTTTATGTGTGTTTGTCATGCACAGCTTTGAGGAATGTTCCATGGATTCCTAGTTTCTCCAGAGTTTTCATCTTAAATGAGTGTTGGATCCTGTCAAATGCTTTTTCTGAAGAATGGGTGATTGATTTTGTCAATTTTTTTCTGAATCTATCAAGATGATCATGTCAATCTATTCCTTGCTCCTATTGATGTGATGAAACACATTATTGACTTGTGTATATTGAATCAGCTTTGCATCCCTGGAATGAATCCCATTTGAGCATACTGTATAATTTTTTGATGTGTTAATGAAGTTGAATGGCCATAATTTTGTTGCGAGGCTTTGCATTGCTGTTCATCAAAGAAAGGGGTCTATAATTTTCTTTCTTTGATGAGTCTCTGTCTGGTTTGTGGATGAGAGTTATGCCAGCTTCATGGAAAGAGTTTGGTAGTAAATTTTCATTGAATAGTTTGAGGAGTATTGGTGTGAGTTCTGCTTTGAAGGCCTTACAGAATTCAGCTGTGAATCCATCTGGTCCAGGGATTTTCTTGTATGCTATTTCTATTTCAGGACCAGATATGGGTTTATTTAGTTGGTTTAAATATTTTTAATTCATTTTACCCAACATCGAGAGACATGGGCTAGAGATATGCCCTTCAAATATATGATTACAAGTACTGTTCATTTGATTAAGGATGCTAAAAGTCAGAAAATACTTTAAAAACTGGATTATTTATTGTAGAAACATTATTAAACAGAGAATTGAAATTTATTAAATGTGTGAGTGTGTGTGTGTGTAGTCCCGGGGTTTGAATTCTGAGCCTGTATGCAGTCCCTGAGCTAATTAATACTCTAGAATTAATGCTCAAGGCTAATTAGTGCACTAGAATTTGAGCCACAGCTCCACTTCCAACTTTTTTGTAGTTAATCATAGAGAAGGCTCTTATAGACACTCCTGCCCAGACTGGCATCTACCCTCAAACCTCAGATTTCAGCCTCCCCATGCCACTGGTGCCCAGCTTAAATTAAAGTTTTTAATTTAATTTTTTCAAGAGACATGTTTCCCTTGAATTTGCAGAATAATTCAATGTATATATACATCAACTATATCCTAATCTTTGTAATAAGTCCTTTAAATGAAAAGTATGAAGAAAAGATAAATAGTAAATATCTTGCTTAAATTACTATGTATCATTTTGTGGTACATGCTAATACATCTTTATTATTAAAAGAGAAAGATGAATGTGTTACTTAAACCTCTTAAGAGTTTCTTTTTAGTATTCATAAGATATAAATTTGTTCTTTTTAATTAAGTTCTTAGAAACTGCTTCCACATGGCATTTTTGTATGTTTCCTTTCTTTATTTCTACTATATCTAAAATTTTTGTTCAAGCCCCACATTTTCCTTCTTCATCATTTGTAGTATTTTTGAAGCCTTCTATTTTATTTTTCATGCCTTGACATGAAGTTTAATTGTATTCTGGGATTTCCATCTCTTTATTGTGATCCTTTTTGTTGCTTTACATTGACTTCACTTAATGAGTTTATTTGCGACTTCTTTAATCTCCTTTAACTATTTATTTTTTAAACATATATAGTTCTTTATTGTCTTCACTTGAACTTTCAGCTAGCTTCTCAGTAAATTCCTGTTTTTACTTGTTTGTAATTTCTTTGGGTTCAAATAATGGTTCATTCAGGTTCATTTTTCGTTTCACTGAATGTATCTTATCAACTGTCCTTTAAGCTAAACATGTGGAGTTTCCTCTACTGGCTATTTGTTTTAAGATTCTTATTTTCTAAAAGCGATGTACAGTTTTACATTTCATTCACAATTTCATTGTTTTCTGTGTTGGGATTTATTCTTCTAAGGCACTTTTGCAGTATGGGATTTTATTTATTTATTTTTCTTTTAATTAGTTTTATTGCCAAGGTGATGTACAGTGGAGTTACAGTTACATATATAGGTAGTGAGTACATTTCTTGTCAAACTTGTTTCCTCATTTTTCTCCCACTTTCCCTCCCACTTATTTTTTTTTTTTAGTATTTTTGTTTTTATTTTAATTTTTTTAAGTTTTATCTAACTGAATTAAAGGGAGGTTACAGTTTCATACATTAGGCATTGGATATATTTCTTGTACTGTTTGTTACCCCCTTCCTCTTTCCCCCCTCCCCCGTTCCCCCCCCCCATGAGTTGTTCAGTTCATTTACACCAAACAGTTTTGCAAGTATTGCTTTTGTAGTTGTTTGTCTTTTTTTTTTTTAACCCTGTGTCTCTATTTTGGTATTCCCTTTCAATTTCCTTGTTCTAATACCAGTATACACAGTTTCCAATATACTCACATAAGATACAGAGATAGTGTAGGTACAACCACAGGAGGGTGATACAAGAAGATCATCAATAACAGAAGCTACAGTTACACATGACACATTGAAAGTAGTTACAACTGTTATATAACACTTGTTTCCATAACAAGGAGTTCATTTCACTTAGCCTCATCTTATGTGTTCATAAGGGTATAGCTATTGGGCTCTTGTGATCCTCTGCTGTGACTTGCCTAAACCTGTGCTAATTATTTCCTATAAGGGAGACCATAGAGTCCATGTTTCTTTGGGTCTGTCTCACTTCATTTAGTATAACTATTTCCAAGTCCTTCCATTTCCTTACAAATGGGACAATGTCATTCTTTCTGATAGAGGCATAAAAATCCATTGTGTATATGTACCACATTTTCCTGATCCATTCATCTACTGAGGGGCATCTGGGTTGGTTCCATATTCTAGCTATGACAAATTGTGCTGTGATGAACATTGTTGTGCTGGTGGCTGTAGTGTGATTTTGTTTGTGTTCTTTTGGATAGATACCCAAAAGTGGGGCTGCTGGGTCATAGGGGAGTTCTATGTTTAGCCTTCTGAGGAATCTCCATACCGCTTGCCAGAGTGGCTGAACCAGTTTACATTCCCACCAGCAATGAAGTAGGGTTCCCTTTTGGCCACATCCCCTCCAACAATTGTTACTGTTAGTTTCTTTATATAGGACATTTTTACTGGGATGAGATGGAATCTCAATGTTGTTTTAATTTGCATTTCTTTTATGGCCAGTGATGTAGAGCACTTTTTCATATGTCTTATGGCTATTCTCATTTCCTCATCAGAGAAGTCTCTTTTTAAGTCTTTTGCCCACTTGACGAGGGGGCTATTGGTTCTTTGTGGTTTTGTTTTGGAGGAAAGTAATTTTTTTAGTTCTGCATATATTTTAGATATTAGGTCTTTGTCCTTTGATTGGCCGGTAAAGATTTTCTCCCAATCTGTGGGCTTTCTCTTTATCTTTTGAGCTCTGTCCTTTGCCCTGCAGAAGCTCTGCAGTTTGATGCAGTCCCATTTCTCCATCTTTTCTTTGATTTGTAGCCTTTCTGGGTCTTTCTTAAGGAAGTTTCGTCCTGCGCCAGGGAGCCCAAGTGTTTCTCCTACTCCTTCCTTTAGTGTTTTCGAGGTGTCTGTATTGATTTCGAGGGCTTTGATCCATTTGGAATTGATTTTGGTGCAGGGTGATATATAAGGATCTAGTTTTAGTTTGTTGCATGTGTTGAACCAGTTTTGCCAGCACCATATGTTAAAGATGCTATCTTTCTTCCAAACTATTGTTTTAGCTCCTTTATCAAAGATTAAGTAGGTGTAATTCTGTGGGTTCATATCTGGGTCTTTAATTCTGTTCCACTGGTCGTCAGGCCTGTTTCGGTGCCAATACCAAGCCGTTTTTATTACTATAGCTTTGTAATACAGCTTGAAGTTGGGCATTGTAATTCCTCCAGCCCTGTTCCTTCTGCTTAGGATTGTTTTTGCTATTCTAGGTCTTTTATTGATCCCTATGAATTTCTGGATTGTTTCCTCTATTTCATTAAAAAATGGTGTTGGGATATTAATGGGTATTGCTTTGAATTTGTAGCTAGCCTTTGGCCATATTGCCATTTTGATTATATTAATCCTCCTAATCCAGGATCATGGGAAGTTTTTCCATTTCCTTAGTTCTGCCTTAATTTCATTTTTCATGTTTTTAAAGTTCTCATCATAGAGGTCTTTCATTTCTTTGGTTAAGGTTATTCCCACGTATTTTATGTTTTTTGAAGCAAGTGCAAAAGGAGTTACTTTCGTGATTTCAGCCTCAGTCTTCGGGTCGTTAGCATAGAGAAAGGCCATTGATTTTTGAGGGTTTATTTTATATCCTGCAACTTTGCCAAAGTTTTGGATCAGCTCTAGTAGCTTGGGGGTAGAGTCTATGGGCTTCTTTAGGTATAGGATCATGTCATCTGCGAAGAGAGAATGTTTAGCTTCATCTTTTCCTATTTGGATCCCCTTTATATTTTCTTCCTGCCTAATTGCTCTGGCTAGGAATTCTAGTACTATGTTGAAGAGCTGGAGAGAGAGTGGACATCCCTGTGTTGTTCCTGTTTTGTCAAAGGGAATGGCTTTAGTTTTTCACCATTTAGTGTTATGCTTGCTGTTGGTTTGTCATAAACTGCCTTGATTATATTCAGGAATGTTCCTTGGAATCCCAGTTTTTCCAGGGCTTTTAGCACAAATTGGTGCTGGATTTTATTGAATGCTTTTTCCGCATCAAGTGATATAACCATGTGGTTCTTTACCTTTCTCAGGTTGATGTGGTGGAATACATTAATTGCCTTGCATATATTGAACCAACTTTTCATCCCTGGGATGAATCCAGTTTGATTGTGGTGTTTGATTTTTTGATGACCTGTTGAAGTCGATTGGCCAGAATTTTGTTGAGAATTTTTGCGTCTATGATTATCAGGGAAATCGGTCTATAATCCTCTTTCCGTGATGGGTCCCTGCCTTGTTTTGTGATGAGGGTTATACTGGCTTCATAGAATGTGTCTGGTAGTGAACGGTCTCTTTCAATTTCATTGAAGAGTTTGAGAAATATTGTTGTGAGTTCTGTTTTGAAGGCCTTGTAGAATTCTGCTGTGAATCCATCTGGACCTGGGCTTTTCATGGATGGGAGATCACTTACTGCCGTTTCTATTTCAATACTTGATATGGGTCTGTTTAGAAGGTTTAAATCTTCATGGTTGAGTTTGGGGATATGAATTTTTTCTAGGAAATCATCCATTTCTTCCAAGTTCTCGAATTTGTTGGCATAAAGTTTTGCAAAATAGTCCCTTATTGTGGTCTGATTTTGGTTGTTTCTGCGGTGATGTTACCTGTTTCATCTCTTACCTTGTTTATTTGAGTGTGCTGCCTTCGTTTTTTGGTCAGGTTTGCTAGGGGTCTGTTTATCTTGTTGATTTTTTCAAAGAACCAACTCTTGGTTTTGTTGATTCTTTTGATGTTTTTTTTAGTCTCTAATTGATTTAATTCTGATTTGATTTTAATTATTTGCTTCCGTCTATTGACTTAGGGTTTGGATTGTTGTTCTCTTTCAAGGAAATTTAGGTGCTTCCTTAAATTATTGAGTTTCGGTTTCACCAGTTTGTTGGTGTATGCATTCAGATATATAAATTTTCCTCTGAGTACTGCCTTTGCTGTGTCCCAAAGGAGCTGGTACTTTGTGTCCTCATCTTGGTTGAATTCCATAAACGTTTGAATTTCCATTTTAATTTCTTCAATGACCCACTGAGGGTTCAGCAGTGATCTTTAGTCTCCATGAACTGTGGGATTTTCTGTGGTGACTGTTTGAGTTGAGCTCTAATTTTATTCCATTGTGGTATGAGCAAATGCAGGGAATAGTTTTGATACTTCTGAATTAGTACAGATTTTCTTTGTGCTCTAAGATGTGATCTATTTTGGAGAATGTTCCATGTGCCACTGAGAAGAATGTGTATTCTGTTGTTGCTGGCTGGAATATTCTGTAGATGTCGATTAAGTCTAGTTGGTCTATGCAATTGTTTAGTTCTGTGGTTTCTTTAAAGGTTGAGTTTTTGGCATGTTGATCTGTCCAGAGGTGATAGTGGAGTGTTAAAGTCCCCAACTATCAATGTGTTTGGGTCTATGAGTGGTTTTAGAGTCAGTAGTGTTTGTCTGATGAAGTTGGGTACTCCTATATTTGGTTTGAAGATATTTAGGATGGTTATATCTTCCTGTAGGAGAGATCCCTTTACTAGGATATAGTAATATTCTTTGTCTTTTCTTACCTTTTTTAATTTCAAGTCAATTTTGTCTGATACTAGGATTGCAACTCCAGCCTGCTTATGGGGGCCATTTGCTTGAAAGATTTGATTCCAGCCTTTCACATTTAGAAGATGTTTACTTTTGCTGGATAGATGTTTCTCTTGGAGGCAGCAGAAAGATGGATCTTGACTTTTGATCCAACTTATGAGCCTATGTTGTTTGATTGGAGAATTAAGTTCATAATGTTGCGAGTTAGGATTGAGAGATGATCATTTGTTCCTTTCATTATCCCTATCTTGTTAAAGCTGTGTCTTCCCATTTGTTGATCTGATATTCTGGTTTACTATTTAAGGTTCATTTCTCTGCCTGCATTGGGATCTTGATTATTTTTCCTGTATAGTACATCTTTGAGGATTTTCTGTAAACCCGGTTTGGTGGAGATATATTGTTTCAGTTTTTGCTTACTGTGGAAGACTTTTATTTGACCTTCGGCTATGAATGGGAGTTTAGCTGGGTACAGTATTCTTGGTTGGTAGTTATTTTTATTTAGGGTTTGGTATACCTCATTCCAAGCTCTCCTTGCTTTCATGGTCTCTGCTGAGAAGTCTGGGGTAATTCTGTTTGCTTTTCCTTTATATGTGATTGTTTTGTTCTCCCTAACAGCTTTAAGGATTCTTTCCTTGTACTCTACTGATCCTGTTTTGATCACAATGTGTCAGTGGGATGTCCTATTCTGGTCTGGTCGGTTTGGGGTTCTAAATGCTTCTTTTTTTTTTTTTTTTTGGCCAGTCCTGGGCCTTGGACTCAGGGCCTGAGCACTGTCCCTGGCTTCTTCCCGCTCAAGGCTAGCACTCTGCCACTTGAGCCACAGCGCCGCTTCTGGCCGTTTTCTGTATATGTGGTGCTGGGGAATTGAACCTAGGGCCTCGTGTATCCGAGGCAGGCACTCTTGCCACTAGGCTATATCCCCAGCCCTCTAAATGCTTCTTGAATCTGTATAGGCCTATCCTTCTGGATATTTGGGAAGTTGTTGGCTAATCTTCTGTTAAATAGGTTGCCTATTCCATTAACTTCCTTCTTCAGGTTTTCCTCAATACTTATTATCCTTAATTGGGCTTCCTGATTGTATCTTGAATCTCCTGGAGCCATCTGTTTTTTCGATTGGATTGGTTTTGTATTGCTTTTTGATCTTTCACCATAGATTGTAGGGAATCTTCAGCTCCTGAGATTCGATCCTCTGCTTCAGTTAGTCAGGACTTTAGGCTAGCTACTTGATTCTGAATCTCTTTTCCTTCTGACTGGACTTTCCTGATGATCTCCATATCCTTGCTGTACTTATCTGTTAAGTCCTGCATGGACTTTTTTACTTCATTTACTTGGTTTTAAGTGCTGTCTCTCAAATCTTTTAGCTGGGTAACTATCTTTTCGTTTGACTCTTGAAGTTCAATTATCTTTCTATTTGTGGAGGCCATGAAATTCTCCATTAGCTTTTGCTTTGCCTCCTCACACTCTCTAGAATAGTTGACTGAAGAGATTCAAACTTTTCATTTAACATTATTATCAGTAGGCTTTGTAGGGCATTTTGAGGGTTCTCTTTTATGTCTTTGTTTGACTGCTCTTCTTCTTGCTTGTTTTGAGTGGGAGATGAACCTTCATTATTTTCCATCTTTCTTGTGTTTCTTCTGCCCATTTGGATTGGGAATGCCAATCTACAAGCACTTGTGAGCACCGTTTAAGACCCAAAGCAGATCTTACCAAGTACTGTTGTATAAATCTTAGAAGTTCACAATTATATACAGATACCTTGTGTACCTGTATATAAAGTTAGCTTTGGTGTTCCTAAAGAATATAATTTGATATAACAACCACTTCTGAGCCCTGTATTCAGTAGTTATTTATTTACTGTTACAACCCTATGAGCAATTTTTGTTCTTATATTAAGTTCTTTTTGGACTGTGTGGCTTTGTCTTTGAACCCCTTTGATTCACTCTGTTTGAGCAGAGATACCCTCTATCCAGTAACCAGGGGTCAATGGAATGTGGAATTCCTGGAAGTAAGTCAGGAGGGTGAGTTAGTGATAGTAAAGAGAATAGAGTAAAGTGTATGGGGGGGGGGATGATTTGGTTTAGTTTCAGTGACATGGAAATATGGAGAAGTGTAGAGTCAGTATAAAGAACAAGGTTAAAATGATAGTCAATGGAGTGTTAGCAGAAAAGTGTAGAGGTGTTATTCATAGGAAAGTTAATTTTTAAAGAAAAAGAATGTGAAGAGAAAAATAAATAAAAAATCCTGGAAGACAAATTCACAAAACAGAGAAAAGTTATTTTTTAAAAAAGAAAAAAAAACAGTAAAATTAATAACAAAAAAAAATATCTTGATAAAACAAACAGGTATAAATGGAGAACCAAAAAACCAATGATGTTTCAGAAATTTAAAAAAAAAAAAGCTTAAAAAATGTTTTGAAAAGAAAAAAAAAAAGGAATCTTCCCTGTTTCGGTGGGCTTTGTCTAGTCTCTGGTTTCCTTGCAATGGTCTGCAGTCTATTTTGCTGCTTGGCTGGTTTGACTTGCTTTCAGTTTGCAGGGGGTGGATCTGTTCTGACCCTCCTCCCCTGTCAGTGAAATCCTCAGGTAGGCCTTGGATGTCCACTGTAGCTGGGGCATGTGAGCAGACTTGGGAACAGTGGCTCCTCTTGTCTGCTGCGGGGCAGATGCCTTTAATGCCTGGCTTTGAATAGGCTGTGGAGTCAGCAGGGCAGGGCGCCTCTTGCCTGGTTTACTCAGCTGAGAGTTGCTTGCCTGGGGGAGCTTCCTCCCTCCTGGGCGGTGCGGCCTCCTGGGGCAGAGCTGGCTATAGAATTCAGCTCTGTTTCAGGCTGGGATTTGTGCTTCCTCTTTGTTCTCCCCTCTGGTTGCTCTGTGCCGCCAGTAGCTGCTCGCCGCTTTTGTTTTAGTTTAGAAATTCTGGTGGGGAGGGCCGGCACCTCTGGCTGAGCTCATCTGAGTGTGTGAGCCGCAGCCCAGAATAAGCCTCCGGACAGGGCAGGAGGCATTCTCCTAGGTGGAGCTGGCTCTCACTGATTGGTCCCTCTTGCCCTTTTCAAAGATGGCTGCTTTGTCCTTGCATTCCCCAAGTGGGCTTTAGTTCCAGACTGGTCTGACCCTATGCCAGTGTCAAAGATGGCACTTTGCTCTGGCGGTGGAGGAAGGGCTACCTCCCAGAAGCTGCTTTGTAGGCGTGAGTGAGAATGTCTTTACTGGGGTACTCATGCTTTCTCTGCGATTTCGGTCCCTCCGTGCTCAGCCTGTGATCCGCATGTGTCTGCCCCCATCTGGAGGGTTTCTCCCTGGTCGCCACTTGTGTGGTTTAGTTGCATGGTGTGAGGGGCACTGTGCCAGCACCAGCACTGGTGTGGAGGCAGGACACTGTCTGGAGCTCAAATCTGTGTTTTCCGGCCAGCAAAGTCGATTTTTCCTTCCTGGCCAGAATCCCTGTACTGTTAGAACTTACTTGGGCTGTCTTTCTAGGAGTAAAAGTTTCTTTGGCATGGGAAAACTGCGATGTTGGAGGGAGCTCACCTAGGGCTCTGCTGCTCCTCCACTGTCTTCCCCTTGACCGTGGTATAGGATTTTAGATCCCTACAATCTTCCCAGTAGGTTACTTGAATCTTGTTGAACTAGTTGTTAGGTGAATTGATAAGCTGTTTCACTCCACTCATTTGCAGAGTTATATATCTGCTTTTATATCTTTTCCAATCAAAACACAGTGAAATATTTGTATAGATAAAATGACATTGGTTTTTTTATGTACATTTTCAGTAATGTTCACTGTAATGTGGCTGTTTTTTTGTATTTCTGTAGTGGTTAGAACTAAGCTATTAGAATTGTGCATAATAAAGAAAAGTATGAAGTAAGAAAGATAGTAGACAGGGAATGAGGGGTGCTAATTATGTAGCTCAGTTGTTAGAAAAATTAGGAATTTAAGAAGTTACATTCAAGTGGAAAACATGAGAGTCATAGGTAAGAGAAACATGAGTTGTTGAGCAATACTTGTAAGTGGTTTGAGATAAAAGAAAAGACTCAGTACAAATCAAATAATCAATATAAATAAAAAAAGATAATCTGAAAGTGTCTCAAAATACACTATTGTCCTAGGTGAGAATATAGATTGTTATGAACAAATATCTGTCGTCAAAGTGGTTTATTCTTCCAATCACATGTTCTTCTATTTTATCTGGGTAGATTTTCTGTTATAGCATATCTATGTATGTATCTATCTATCGATCTATCTATCTACCTACCTGTGCCAATCCATATATATCTTCCACATATTCCTCATATCCTCAAGTTAATAATTCTATTATTCTTCCACATGTTAACTTTATGGACATGACTGAAGAAGGAAATTAATCTCTTGTTTAAATGTATTTATCTTCTTTTTATTTTATACCCAAGTAACCTTTGTAAAACTACTTTTTATTGAAAATTACAATTTTAACTGATTTTTGACAGATTCTTTTTACTAGTTTTAGCTCATCATCTTTAATGTAATTATATCATCAAGGTAAAGTACAGAAGGGTTACAGTTACATAGATAAAGTAATGACTACATTTCTTGTCAAACTTGTTAGCTCCTCCTTCATGTTTCTCTCACCTTCCCTCTTCTAGGTCATTATTAAAAGCTATTCAATAGCTTAAGCTGCTGAAGTAGCTTTGTCTTCTTATCTATCTTGTGTTTATTATTTAAAAATGTACACTGTCTATTTTGTAAGACTAAACTTTTTAATACTGGGCTGGGATGTAGCTCAGTGGCAAAGCACTTGCCTAGCAAGTGCAACGTCCTGGGTTCGATCCCCAGTACCAAAAAAGAAAAGACCAAAAAATGCAGTTACAAAAAAATTTTAATACTAAGAAAAATTTTGACGTCTTTAAAAAAAATTTTATGGTATGACAGAATATTGAATTAAGTAGCTGAAAATTATTCTAATGAATTGTTAACGTATCTATAAGAATTTGTATACTAATTTAAATTTCTACTTAAGGAAAATAATATTTTGTGTGTTACTCTCTAAGAATTTACAAGAATATGACACATGGTGCAAAACAACTGAAATCATATATTGTTCTCACAGTATGTTTAAAAGTACTCATGATACCATGATAACTGTTTGAAACTTGAAAGTTTCTATATAAGTATGGATTAAAAAGTCAGTGGGCATAAGTAAAAACCCAATAATAATAGTTTTGTATGAAAACAAATTTGAATATTTTGAAAGACAATTATATAAAATAAAAGATGCTAAATAAATAAAATTGTTATGTGTTAATATATGATTAAATAATCAAAACCACTTCTTAATAGTTTCTGCATTGATTTTCTTTATACTTATTTAAATTACAGATTAGTTAGTTTGCTTGAAGAATTATATGTAAAATAAACTTTAACACTATATTTTGTGGTAGTATTAGTTGACAATCTTATTGTATATTTTGTGTGATATATTTTGCTTACTTCTTTGATTTCTGTAGTTTTCTGATATAGTCTCTTCAGTTTATTTAATGTATCTCAATTTCATTTTTCTTTATTTTCTTCTAAAGCTTAGATGTTAGGTTATTAATAATTTATCATTTATTTATCTGTCTATCATTTAATCTACTTTATAATGTGAACATTTAAACCTGTACGTTTTTTGCAAACACTTCTTTATCTGTATTTTCAACTTTTGATGCAATGTATTTTTCGTTCTGATAGACTTAAATTATTATTTATGCTTTCTTTAAGATTCACATCATAGTGGATTCATTTCATTTCTAAGTATTTGATGTGCTGTTAAATATTTGATAGTTACCTCATGTTGTATACTTATGTGGGAATTACTTTTTACATACTTTCAACAAACTACAAAAGTTACATAGAAATCACTCACTAATACTCTATGACCTATTTCAGCGGGTCACTGTGGAATTCCAGAACTCATTGTGAATGGTCAAGTCATTGGGGAAAATTATGGATACAGGGACACTGTTGTATATCAGTGTAATCCTGGTTTTCGATTGATTGGTTCTTCAGTAAGAATCTGCCAACAGGATCATAATTGGTCTGGTCAGCTCCCATCCTGTGTGCGTAAGTAAGCATGACAAAATAAATTAGAAAATTCTGGTATTAAAGCAAATAATACTTTCTTTAGCTGGAAAAGTGATTATGTTTGCATATAATATGTAGCTAACTGTACAAAATAAACTTCTCCCACTTATTCTTTTATACATTTATGCAATAGCCTTTAAAGAGGAGCATGTTCTAGTACCTGTAAAGCACACATAGAAAATTATGGAAAAGTTCATAATTTTTGTTTATAATTTTTATAAAATCAAAAAATAAGCATGGTAGTTTGTTTTTGCAATCTGGACACTTGAGAAGCAGAAACAGGAGTACTACGAGGTCAAGGCCATCCTTGACCAGTGAGATTCTATATCAAGCAGAAATAATCAGTGACACTTAGAAAAGATATGACATATCACCAATTACTCTTTTGAAAAGTGTCAAAAGAGTAAATTCCCCTCATATGTATGTACAACATATCTATAAATGAATATTTACATACAAATTGTACATTCTCAACACATTTTTGGATATAAGGATTTAAGTATTTTTATACCACAATGCAATGTTATTAATAGTCTTCTGTTGTGATCCTACAAGCTTTATTTTAAGTAAGAATTACTTCTGATAAATGTTTTCTTGAAAAGAATGAATGCAGTAGCTATCACACCAAATAATAGTCTTACAAAGTAAAATTATTATAAAAGGAAATCATCATCTATGATGAGTCATTACATGACAAGTTCACATTACAGCCCTATTGATGATTATGGGAGCTAATAGAAGTAATATTCTCTTGTTCTAGACTCTTTCTTTCTTAAAGAAGTAAACAGTTAAATGTTTTGTGGATATGACTCCTGCTAACTCCAAAATCCAAGATATTCATAAATATATCAAGAGTAAACATGCATAATCAATGTAACTGTAGTATTTTTTCATAAAATTCTGAAATGTTTAACATATTTAAAATTATATCTAAAAAGTATACTTCCATTATTTTAATCATCATACAGAATTGTGTGCCTATGTACTTTCAGAATTATTTTAATGGACGTGCTTAGTATTTCTGGAAACAATCAAAATGATCTTTTATTATATGTTAGATCTGAACATACACATGAAAATAAAATATATTTTCAATTAATATTCTTTCACTATAATTCTCCCTTTGCTTTGTGATTTTAATGCATCTTTTTATATCTCTATGGCATGGATTTAACCATTGTCCATTTTTATTTACTTTTATTATTTATATGTGGAAAATGCATGAGAGCTTTCCACACCGACAAAGGAAAGGAAGGAAAGGCCTCTAGGATTGGCAAAAGGCTTGTGGAAAGATGAAAGAGCAGTGAGTGGTGGTCAGAATGGTGTAACTGGTGGTAGGTCAAGACTGGAATTTGTGTCTCATTTTGGTAGGGATAGAGACATTTTTATGAATTACCCTTCCTGCTTAGTCTTTGTCCATGTTGTAACTAACCATTAAGTAACTGGGATCAAATTAAACAGATTTGATGACAATGTGTAAACAAATCATTTCATTTTTAAAATACTGTGGATTTTAAATGACACCTAAACGGTGTATACCTGAGGTCCTATAACAGTAAAAAGCCTTCTACTGCCAAGAAGTACTTTCTGGGCACAGCATTTTGTGGGCCAGTATCTGCTGATGCCCTATAATATCCAGGGTCTTAGATATACTTTGGCAAATATTTGGGTAAGTTCCACTAGACTATATCCTCAGCTCCTAAACAGGGCTCAAAATACTACCTCAACTGACCAAGTCAAGGGATAGCACTTAGTCAGACTCAGTGTTGAGTCTCTCGCTGGGGAGTGCATGTTGACATTGTTTCACTTGTATAATAGAGATCTCTGACCACTCTCTTGTGTATGTACAGCTACCAGCCCCAAGCCTTTCATACTTTAAAATAAAAACTAAGAACTCTTATTGTCCTCGCACTCCTAGCAAGCCAGATCACTTGAGGCAACTTGGCTATATCAGTCACACTAAATCTAGAGTGAGACTATCGGAAAGTTAAACCCTTATGGAATATCTTAAGATAGTCAAATCTTCAGGGTCTTGTACGTGGTATTTATTATGATCATTGTAGTACAAACTAAAAATATTGTTGAATAATGCTAAATCTAATATGTTTTCATACTCTACTGAATGCTCAGATCACAACTTACCTTATTTTAGACTTAAAGTCAGTTATCCATGTAATTTTTGGTCTCAATACATATCATTATTACTGACATTTATTTTAAAATTCTTATTTGTTGATTTATAATAATTATTGTGCATATATTTACATTTTAATAAGAGAATAATGGAGATTTTCAAAATTTAAGAGAAATAATGTGATAAGAGAGAGAGAGACTGTATGTGTCTGTGTCTGTGAGTGTGTGTGTGTGTGTGTGGTCCTAGGAGCTTGATCACAGGGCCTGGGTGCTGTTCCTGAGCAATTTTGTGCTCAGGCAGGTGTTTTACCACTTGACCTACTGCTCCACCTCTGGCTTTTTTGCTGTTTAATTTGAAGTAAGAGTCTCATAGACTTTCCTTCCTGGCTTTGAATCATGATCTTTGGATCTCAGCCTCTTGATTAGTTAGTTCCACAGGCATGAGCCTCAGGCACCTGGCTTGATACTTTAATATAGGTTCCCAGGAAACATTTCCTTTATACTATTACTAATTCAACTTGCATTTATAAATTTATCAGAAATTTTTTGAAATTCAAATTTCATAAATAAATACTTCAGCATTTTGAGATGATAGAATAATAAAACATATAGGTAATGTTTAAAACCATTCTTCTAAGCCTGGCACTGGTGGTTCACACCTGTAATCTTGGCTCCTCAGGAGGCTGAGATCTGTGCTTCACAGTTAAAAGCCAGCCTGGGCAGGAAAGTACATAAGATTCTTATGTCCAATTAACTACCAGGAAACTGGAACTGGTGCTGTGGCTCAAGTGGTAGAGCACTAGCCTTGAGCTTAAATGCTCAGGGACAGTGCCCAGCCCCAGAGTTCAAGTCACATGACCATCCAAAAAAAATCATTCTTCTAAGACATCATAAAAACACGCATATACACACACATATATATTACATACATATATACACACATGGATACACAAAAACACACATCATCGAAGAGTTAATGACTTTAAGAACAAGTCTAATGATTTATTCTGCTAGCATAGGTCCTACATATTTTGTTTTTCATTTAAATTCAAGCATAGCCAATTTAAGTCACTGTTTTTCTTGTTGAATAATTGAGACTTTAAGTGAAAACTGGCCCTCAGGGTAAAGCTAGTTTTGTTATTGATAATTTTAAACAAGAATAAGTTGCAGTTAAATTCCCCAATGAGTAGATGAGTAGACTGACATTAACAGTGCAGCTGAGAAATAATTATGTGCAGGTCATTTTGAAGGTACTAAAATTGACTATGGTCGTTCACTGTGCCCAATTATGAAGCCCTGCTGCTGAAACTGCCTTGATTAACAATGTGAGGTGATATAATAAAACTGTTCATAGAAACACAGTGTGTTTGGGAAAAACCAAATCTTCATAAAATTTATAGCAGAACTATAACATTAAAAGAGGTTAACTAATCCATCTGAGAACATTGTTTCTAAGCAAAATTGTGAGAAATTGTCAAACAGCAATTATGGAGAATATAAACCAATAAGATTAAATGGTTTGATTAATGTTAATATTAGAATCTCAAAACATTAATAAGAATTATACAGTATCATGGAACATCTTCTATTGTCCATATTAAATAGTCATATAAATTGATATCCAAACTCACTTCTGCTTATCAGTCTATTATTTCCAAGCGTAGATTGCTTATCTAGTACAAAGATCTATTTCAAAATTAACTATGATAGTACCTTCAAGTATTTTTAGTCCAGAGATTTAGCTAGAAAAGGAAAATGGCTTCAGTTTGGGTCCTTCCTCCAAATTAACAGGGACTTAATTTTTCAAAAATTTCCTGTTATTTCCTTAACATAAAAAATGGAGATAGAATGAAATAATACCATTAAACGTCGAACAAGTATGTGTCACTTAAATAAAATTATCACTATTTTAAACAGCTATTTAATTTTGTATTCCTATTTTATATATTTTTGTAATTTTTTCCAAGTTTGTTACTTCAATATATATTTATACATATAATCGAATACAAGGTGTTCTTTCTATTTTGTTTTTAAAAGATTAAGAATAATTACATCATAGTTGGTAACTGAGTATTCTGTTTTATCCTCACTTCCAATGGTATTAGCTGTAAGCTGTGGTCATCCTGGAAGTCCAATTTATGGAAGGACAAGTGGAAATGGTTTCAACTTTAATGATGTGGTCACATTCTCTTGCAACACTGGGTATCTTATGCAAGGACCAACAAAGGCCCAATGCCAAGCAAACAGACAGTGGAGTCATCCTCCTCCTGTGTGCAAAGGTAAACTCAACTCTATGTCCTTGGGATATAGTATTAACATACATGTGTGAGTAAAGATGTTAGCTTCGAAACAACTTGGACAGAACACTTGGAAAGCACTTTAATATTGCTTTCACCTCAAAATCAATGCTTTCCTTTTTTTCCCCTAAAATGGTTAAATTTTATATTTAAAAATCACACTGGTAGGCTTTCTGTGCCTTTTACCTATTTGTGAGTCCATGTATAGGCACATAAAGGCTATTTTAGCTTGAAGTTTGCTTCAAGATTAATGTAAGGGGATCGTGCAGATAGGAAAGTGAGTTACCAAGAGCCTGATCTTATTAAGTATATACATATGTGTGAAATCCCAGGGTAAAAATCCCTTTGAAAAATGAACTTATAATTAAAAAAAATGGATGACAGATGTTGTGTGATGTGTGCAGATAGTAGTGGAGGTTAAGATGGAAGGACAGGGGAAGGTGTGTGCATATTGTCTAAACATACGTACAAGTGTGCAAATGGAACAATGAAGCTTGCAGAGATGATTTTAAGAAGGGTGGTAGGGTGATGAGGAAGAATAATGGGAAGGTAAGTCTGCTCGAGATACATTGTGTATATGTATATATATATATGTGGGGAAAATCACCTTTCTATATGTTTTCTTTTCCTATAGTCACCATTTGCATAACAGATGTCATTTTTAGACTGGAGATGTGACTTCCATGGTTGTGTGCTAGCCACAAGTGAAACAACTGAGAAGGGCTCACATCTTATTTCAAGCCCTTAGTGGCACCACATCCAGAAAAAGAAGTCATTTGAAAATATGTTACAACAGAATTTTATGGGGCAAGCTCTTGTTAAAATATTGCTACTTTTGGGCTGGGAATATGGCCTCCTGGCAAGAGTGCTTGCCTCCTATACATGAAGCCCTGGGTTCAATTCTTCAGCACCACATTTATAGAAAATGGCCAGAAGTGGCGCTGTGGTTCAAGTGATGGAATGCTAGCCTTAAGGAAAATAAATAAATAAATAAAGAAGAAGAAGAAATAGCCAGAGACAGTGCTCAGGCCCTTAATCCAAGGCCTCCAGGACTGGCAAAAAAATAAATAAAACAAAATATTGCTACTTTTTTCCTTTTATATTATTTGAGAGACAAATTCAGTCCAATTTGTAGATAGACAGTTCATGGATTGATTTTTTTTTTTTTTTTTGGCCAGTCCTAGGCCGTGAACTCAGGGCCTGAGCACTGTCCCTTGGCTTCTTTTTTGCTCAAGGCTAGCACTCTGCCACTTGAGCCACAGCACCACTTCTGGCCGTTTTCTGTATATGTGGTGCTGAGGAATCGAACCTAGGGCCTCATGTAAGCACTCTTGCTAGTAGGCCACTTCAGGCAAGCACTCTTGCCACTAGGCCATATTCCCAGCCCCTCATGGATTGATTTTATCTTGTAAACCTTTCATTTACAAGATTGAATTTAGTTCAGAAAAGTAAAGTTTCAGAAAACTGGGGTTCAGAAAACTAAGCTTTTCTTAGAAATATATGTATGTTAGTAAAAATATGAAAATAAAAGTTTTTCTCTCTTTAGTGGTCAATTGTTCTGACCCTGGAATTCCAGCCAATTCCAAACGAGAAAGCAAAATCGAACATGGAAATTTCACATATGGCACTGTGGTTTTCTACGACTGCAATCCTGGATATTTTTTGTTTGGATCATCAGTTCTGATATGCCAACCAAATGGGCAGTGGGACAAACCCTTACCAGAATGTATCAGTAAGTAGATAATGTGAATTGTTCCTTGAGATTAGGCTGGGGAAGGAATATGGATTTTTATTGCCTTTATAAAATATGCACTCACACATGCACACATATACATACATATTACATTTTCTTCACTATTCTTTGATTTTAGCTTTAGTAAACAAACTATGACAATAATTGTCTTTCATATACTGCTACTATCTATAAAGATGGAAATTCTGTTTATTTTGTGTTAAGGATTTTATGTTGTGTTTTTATTTCAAATTTCATTGAACACAGTGTTAATATGAGCAGCCTTCAGGGTTTATGAATACTTGGAAATGTAAACAAATGTGTTATTTAAAGTTTACTGATCTTAAATATGTATCATATACAAATAAAGATTTAGTAAAATAACAATTTACACATCTTTCATGTCGGTGAATACTGGAGGATAGTGTTTTGCTGCATTTGTATTAAAGTATAAAAAGTGTAGCAGAACCACATATGACTTGCACAGGTTATGAGAAAAATAATTTAGCAGAAGTAAATCCAATTTATTTTACTGAAAAATAAATTAATAGAAGTAATTCTGAATATCTTAACAAAAATATATCCATAGAAAATTCTACAGATTTAGTCAACTGACACACCTCAAACTGAAAGAACTGATGAGGATTAGACATGATATAACATAAAGAAACTAGAATGAGGGTTTAGTGTGTCAACACATTATTGTGGAAATAATTTTATCTAAGTTATACTGTGTTGTTACCTTATAAAATTATCTTATGATCTTTTTTATCAAGAGGCATTCCTTATATATTCCAGCAGTAAAATTTGTGACCATATACATGTATCAACAAAGTTTTTCACCATTCTCACAAAATTTCAGATTTTCCATGAATCATTCAGCAAATTGGCCTAATGGCTGGAAATTAATTGCTGTCTTTTAGTAGACTGCTCTAAGTCACTGAATCAGTTTTGTTTAGCTATATCATTAGTGGTCAAAATGATTTATAGGATTTGTGAACCTGAAGTTCCTCGAAATTACTTAGCTCTCCTAGACTTTTTCCTTTTTACTTCTTGTAACACTCCCTGTTGTGTGCTATGACATTTATGGGTCCTTCAGTGATTTTCAGTTTGACTATAGAAATACATGGCACAATGTCTTTCTAAGACTGGCTAACAGGGAACATGCACTAATATCTCAAGACACCTCTATCTTATAAAGAATATTGTACATTCTTTGGCCATCTGTTTCTGTTATTCAAATGACAAACCAACAAATATTTTCTTGGAATGACACATCAGCAATTTAATGACTCTATTCTTAAGTTACATTGTGAATCACAGATCCATCTTCACATGATGATCTTTACTCTCAAAATCCTTCCCTGGTGATTTCTGCACAGCACTACTTTGGATCCAAGATGGCTTCTTATATCCTTATTTAGCCAACCTACCATATCCCTCTTAGTGTATGTAAATCCTTGTGCAGGTGCATAGATACAGATGCACATGTCCATGTGTGCACACACCATCCCCACAGACTTACTCTCATCACGTGAATGTTTAGACACTTACTTCTCTTACAGATTATTTCGTACTTCGATTTTAAGTTCTGTTACAATTCTTCTCAACAAAAGTAGGTTGATCCAATAGCTCCCATAATTCTAAGCATAGGAGCCCAAATGTTCTTACAAAATTCTATGAAATATTTTAAAGCCACTTTTACATAGAGGAAAGATGTGCTATTTTTGGAAGGTTTAGATGTTTGAGTCAAAAAAATGTACTTTTGAATTCTATTATAAGCGTGTTGGTTCAGGTCGTCTGGTAGGAGATATAAAAAAATTTTATATTCAATAATTATGTATTGTAGTGATTGACTGTGGACAGCCTGGGGTTCCTCCTAATGCGGTCTTGTCCGGCGAGAAGTACACATTTGGGGCGACTGTGCACTACTCCTGCACAGGAAAGCGTTCTCTCTTAGGCCAGTCATCAAGGACCTGCCAGTTAAATGGCCACTGGAGTGGATCACAACCTCATTGCTCAGGTACCACTTTGGAAATAGCATATTATGTGTGGGGGAAATCCATTATGGTTACTTTTTATGTATATATGAGCCAATTAAAAATTCACCAGGAAAAATGAAACCCAGTGTTCCTATGTATTATAATAACCTGAGGTAATATAAATTTACAGGCAAATGAATACTGATTTTTGAAATTGAGTGTGCGTTTTGAGCTGTGGTCAGCTTTATGCATACCACAATGGGGGTTTACATGCAATCCAGTGCAAGTATTCTTGCTTACAAAATACTAAAATTGAAAAGGAAGCAGTTATTCTATTTGAAGAGATATCAAAGCCATTTTCTCAAATTCTTTTTCATTTTCTACAGATTGAACCTAGAGGCTCACCCTTGTGCCTTCTCGTTTGAGCTACTATCTTGGGACTTTAATTTGTTTTTGAGATAGCTTTTACTAACTCAGTCCAGGGTTCAGATAAAACTTATGATACTTTTACTTCTATGATTGTGTAGATCATTCATTCTCAGTTTTATTCTATTTTTATGGAAAGTATGTCAATGACTTTTGGTAGTCATTTCTCCTTTCAAGATGGATATTGTGGAATGATTCTTTAGTTTCCAAATCTTGTTACTTGTGAGGAATTCCTGTGACGTGACAGCTTAAGATTTCAATTTTAATCACAATGTTCTAAGAAGAATCTTTTCATGTGACCTTAAAGCTGATTTTGCAGAGAATTGAGCGTTTATTTTTGAGTAACCTATTTTAACTTCACTCTCAGGTGATTAATTATCCATAGCTCTCTTTACAAGTGGATTAACAAACAGCTACTAAACTGCAGAGAAAAATATATAGATATTTATGAGGTTTTAATGTATAACACTAGAAAAAGAGGAAGTGTAAATATTTCCACATATATGAAACAATGTCAAATGGATCTAGAAAGAACATTTTTCAAAGCATATATGCTCAACTCCCTAACATCTCCCAAAAGTGAATTGGAACTTGGACAACTTTGATTAAAATTGCTTAAGAAATGATGAAGACATATTGTAAAAGCTGAGAAAAATTCCTAGGACTACAATAAAAAAGTGAACGCACATAAATGAATCAAATCCTTAATGAAGAATGAAGCTATAGTTTTTCATTTTAGCTTGTTTCTAATTTCTTTTTATGTTTTCCCAATAGGAATAGAATAGTTCATCTTCAGTAAACATTTATTGTTACAATAAATTAAAGGAGAAATTGTAGCTTAGAGGCAGAACAGTATTATATTTACATGAAATGGCACCCCACAGATATAGGTCAATAACAATGGGGAAAAACCTTGCCAGTAATTAGAAAATTTAGAGAAGGAAAATGTGAACTACTGAATCTAGTTTATAGTATTAGTTTGATAAGAACCTTGCCATGTGAATTCATATTCCCCTCAGTTACAAATTTTCCATTAGCTTGGTAATTAGCTAGGTCTACAAGCACTAATCAAATACCTGTAAATGGTTTAATAGCTCCAAATATCACTGAAAAGGAAAGTGGCACTCTGCTCCACAGAGATTTTCTTTTTCGTTTGTTGCTTTTCTTCTGATGGTTAGCATCAAATGGGAAATACAAATTACATTTCTCCTCCATCAAAGTACCCTCCAAACATACTGCAAACAAAAATAAACACCCGCTACAGTATTTGCCTAACTAGTGAATGAGCACATTAATTAATTTTGAATTTCCTGCAATGCAGGTGATGCTACTGGTACATGTGGAGATCCAGGTACCCCGGGTCATGGTTCTAGACAGGAAAGTGATTTCAGAACTAAAAGTACTGTGCGCTTTGCTTGTGATGCTGGTTATATCCTTCATGGCTCAGAAGAAAGAACCTGTTTAGCTAATGGCAGTTGGACTGGAAGACAACCCGAATGTAAAGGTAATCTGGAGAATAGTGTATATGAATAGAGTGTTTGTGGACAGTGTGTCTTCCTCATAGTCGTTTGGACTGTATTGAGACATTCCTAGGAGATTAGTGAAGCAAAACACTCCTCAGTGTTATAAGTGAGATCATTTTTAGGAACAATGAGATAAAGAGAGCTCTGGTTTCATGAATGCTTCACCAATTGATGCACAGCGATCAGGAGATGGTAGAACTGTGGAAGGTGGGGGCTAGTTAAAGAAGTGGTCACTGGCTATTGAGTTTGAAGAGCAAATATTGGCCCTGCTATTTCCTGCAACACTTTGTTCCCTTATGACTTGTGAAGTTAGCAACTTTCTATTGTTTTGTTTGTTTTTAATCTACTGCTAGCGATAAATATTACTTGGTTGACAAGTGACAATTAAAATCTCTTCCTCAGAGTTTAATATTAAAAGAAAAAATATTTGCTACCTCTTTGCTTTGGTTCCATCAACCAATCAACCTTCCCTAACCATAGATAATTCATCTAACTTTTCTCATCTTAAGTTTATTTTGCTTATGTTTAGTAATATTTGTATTATCAGTCAGTAGTTGTGCAAAGAAGTTGCCATTTTACAAAGCACTATATGAATACAGAAATTATACCTTCTACCTTTCTCATCAGTCCTTCCCAACTCGCTCTTTCTCTCACTTGTCATAGTTTGTAGGTTATATATTGAATTACTTGTATATTCTCCCTTTCTCTTTTGTGTTTAGTTCTACTAAATGTATTTTTAAGGAGAAATTTGTCTATTATGTAAAGGAAGGGTAAAGATGAAAGCACAGGATGGCAGTATGATTTGGTTTTGCCTTAAACTCACCATCAGTAAAGAAAGTCCTGCTCTCATGGTGTACAAATTTGGCAGAAAATGTGAATTGCATGACATCTGAAAACAAGCATAATAAGACTTTGATAAATAATTTTTGCATTGTGTCACAGCTATAGAATATTATAAATAACAAATGATTTTTACCAGTGTTTTATTTTAGAAGCTAGTGATTAAAGTTGTTTTCTGTATGACATTCTGCTGAAAATATAATGTAGAATTTAATCTTCATTTATATCAGTAAACTGTAAAACAATTCTCAATGCAGGAAAGCACATTTAATTAATCTTGGACATAAATTCTGTAAAGTTACAGAATACCTTCTGATCGGATAGTAAAATTTATATTAATTGGAACACACTCCTGACATTCTTATTTTTATTTTTATGGGTGGTAGGGCTTCAAAACTGCCTGCAGGCTGTCCCTTAGCTCTTCAGCTCAAGCTCGTGCTCTACCACTTCAGCCACAGCACCACTTCTGGGTTTTGTGGTGGTTAGTTTGAAATAAGGGTTTCATGAACTTTCTTGCCCTGGCTGGCTTTGAACCTTGATCCTCAGATCTCAGCCTCTTGAGTAACCAATATTTCAGGCGAGAGCCACTAGTGCTTGGCTTTTTAAAAAAATAATAAATCTCAAGTGGTTAAACATATTACATAACAGCCAACCATGAAATGACTTTGTTAGTCCTATTTAAGATGGATGGAAAATGTAATAACTGTTATTACTGAATTTTAGTTACTTAAATTTTACTCAGTTTACATATTGCACTTTTGGACTAGAGATAAAGATTGTGTTTTAATGCAAATCATTCCTATGTTTATATAAAATATGCATGAATATTTATAATTTTCAAATTGTGTATTTTACATTTGCCCTCTAAGAAGTATAAAATGAATAAATCTCTATTACATCTTATTGTAGTTATATATCTCCCAGTTTTACATGAATTACATGTTAGGGAGAGAGTCTTATAATTCTTCTCTGAAGTATTTTGTGGCACCCAATGGCAATTTGCTTCAAGTACGTAATTTATACTGTTTGTACTGAAGCCAGTAGGAACAGTCTTTTAAGTATCTGTTATTTTTGTTTGCATACCAGTAATTAAGCTATTAGAAACCATATAAATTCATTTTGGATTTCCACTCTATGTTGCTAGTGTGGGCAATTAAAAAGTAGTCCTTAACTCTTTGTAAACATTTCCAGTTGCCTTATTTTTACAAGGAGTCTTAAACATTTTGTCTTATAGCTGTGCAATGTGGTAACCCAGGAACCACAGCCAACGGGAAAGTCTTTAGAGTTGATGGCACCACATTTTCCAGCTCAGTCATTTATTCCTGCGTGGAGGGATATGTTCTATCTGGACCTTCAGTTAGGCAGTGCACAGCCAATGGAACATGGTCTGGAGCTTTGCCTAATTGTACAAGTAAGTTTTTCTCACTGTGTTTCCACGTGCATGTTGTAATTCATAAAACTACAAATGATTTTGAGTAATTGTCATGTCTTTCAGATTAAAGTGTGATCTATTATTGTTAGGCAGTCCAGTGGCGACTTTAATGCAGTCAAAAGTTCAATGTATGTCCTACACAAGTAAGAAAAGTGAAGGAAGGGATGGGGTGGGAGAAATGGACGAGAATGTTGAAAGGGATGACATTGATCAAGATTCATTTTATTCATAAATTTCTTTGTTAAATGACAGCACCATTGTACAACTGCTTAAAGATTAAAAGATAATTAGTTTGCTTGTGCAAGGTATTATGTTGCCATGAAGACCGAAAGAGGGAAAAGAAATCAAAGAAATTTATAATGATTAAATGTAATTCAATAGACTTCTAAGAACAATGATTAAAAATACAAAAAATTTTTTTTCTAGTTAAGAAAATAATAATCTTGATCTTTCAACATGTATACCAATTTTTTATGTGTTTGGGGGTATTAACCTTGATTTCCTCTCTTAGGAAATTCAAATAGGTAATTTGCAAAATTAAATCAATTTAGATAATTGATTTGCCATGCTAAATTCTTTAAATTATATAATGTAATGTCTATGTACAGGTTCGTATAATATTTAAGGCCAAGGGTGTAATTCAGTGATACCATACTTGCCTACCAGATGTGAAGCTCTGGATTTGATCTTTATTGCTGAATTAAAAGAAAAAAATCAACAACAACATGAAAAATATCTTAAGAGGTTTCTGGTGGCTCATACTTGTAATCTAAGCATTGTAGGAGGCTGAGGATAGCAGTTCAATTTCAGCCCAGTCAGGAAAGATCGTGGGACTCTTATCTCCAATTAATGACTAGAAAGCCAGAAGTGGAGTTGTGGCACAATGTGGTGAAGTGCAAGCCTTGAGAAAAATAGCTCAGGGACAGAACCCTGGCCCTGAATTTGAACCCCACAATTGACCCTCCTGCTTCCCCCAAAAGATTCATTATTCAACAGTATGGAAACCATGTCAGTAAATTACTGGTAGTTGTTTCTCCTTTCAAGATGGACATTGTGAAATTATTATTTATCCATTGGAAAACTATGGCTGATTATGGTAAACCTTTCTGAGAATGCGTCTATATTTTCAAATGTAATGTAAGTATCACCATAGGATGAGAAGGTTTGCCTATATTGGGTCAGGTAGTACACGCAAACTGTCCCTGTTTGGACCTTTTCTGAAAGTTGAATAGTACACTGTTGACTACTTGAGTAGTTTCTGGCCAACATCAGCAAAGTTGATCCTCTTTTAGTTCCTGCCTGAGACATTGTCTTCAAAGCTCTATCTACATGGTTATTTCTTTCCTTTCAGATCTCTTTCTAAACCCAGGTTGTCTACTGGACTCTCAAGAGGTTCTTCTTCCCTTTGCCACAGCCTGTAAACTGTAAGACAGCAAATAGGGCCATCATAACACTCATCAAATATTTCTTCTATCTCAAAGATCACCAAGCTTTGTAATCACATACTATTCCTTTTTGTAAAGAAAAAAAGCTTTTATTTTATATTAATCTCACAAAATGTAAAATAGATTGGTCAACATATGGTGTATCTTAAAAGCCCTTGTAAGAGCCTCAGTTTCTCAAAGCTTAGAAGATTGATGTCTTTTTCATTGTTCCATCTGCAGTTCACTTAAAGATCATCTGAGGTTCCTGTTGCTACTAAAATCAAACTTGTTCTGCTCTAGCCAGTTCTTTGATATTTTTGAAATTATAAAGCAATGTTTTTACAACTCATCTACCTCAAAACCTCCAATTCAGATCAAGAATCACTTTAATTGCTTACTCAGCTTTCCCAAACTTTAACGTGTATTCTCATTGCTTTATGATCTGAGAAACCATGCATGCCAAATAGATCATATTTTTCCAATTTTACCATGTTTTACATATTGCTCCTTAGTTACCAATTCCAAATCTTCAGATATCTGTTCTGTACTGTACTGTTTTCTCTATAATGGGACCAGTCAATGGGATATTTACTTATTTCAGCTAATGGATTTGTATCTTAATTATTTGATAGCTATCTTTCAGAGTATCACCTGCTCTGACCTTGCAACCTGGGTCTTTGATCTTATCTATATACAAAGGAGCATGTGTTCCTGCTGTGCACATATTTGCAAGAGATTACATTACTAGGCCACCAATCTTATCAAGAAAAGACTTGCTGAATGGAGCTGAAGTCTTGGTCTATCCTGTTCCTCATACACTAGAAGAGGAATAGCAACTTGGGGAAGCTGTGTTAGAATCCTTGAAATATCTTCTGAGGATTAATCTCAAAGTATCTACTTGTCTTTTTATGTAAAACACTGAGTATAACAATGACTACCTCATTCATTCCTTCCTCCTCTCTCATCATCTTCATCTTACTTTTTGTGTATGTATTTATGTCTCTGTCCCAATTTTTTCCTCATTTCCTTGTGTCTTTCCAATTTTTGAATGCTTTATTATCTTTAGTCGCAAAAAGGAGTTGCCATTCAACAAAGCAGTTGATGAAAACTGTTTCTGGATCAATGTCACCCCTTTCAACATTCTCACCCACCCCTCCCAATGTACCCCTTCCCTCACTTTTCTTAATGTTTAGTTTATATATTTTTTTGGTCATTTAACAAATCAAGTCATGTATAAAATGCATCTAGCTTGATCTGTGCCATCTCTTCAACATCTTCACCCTCCTTCCACCACTTTTTTTCCCTTAATTTTCTCTATCTGTGATCTATGCAATGAATTCTTGTCTGCCTTCTTCCCTCTTCATTCCCCTAGCCCTCCACTTAGCCCTACCCTCCCCCTTACATGTACCTATTTTCTGGTTCTTATTTGGTTGTGCTTTGGCTTAGATACTCTAAATAATTCTAAAAGTTTTCTTTAGATTCTATTATACTATAGTTAATTCATTTTATAAACTGCTTGCATACCATCCAGTGTGTTTATGTATTGATTTATAGGCAGAACGGAAACTATGTTTCTCTGTCATATTTCACTTAATGTATTCTTTTTCAAGTCTTTATATTTCATTACAAATGGCACAAGATCATTCCACTGTGCATATATGCCGCATTTTCTTGATCCAATCATTCATTGAGGGCATCTGGGCTGATTCCATATCTTGGCTATGATAAATAATGCTCCAATAAAAGTGGCTGTGCTGGTAGCTTTAATGTAGGCTTGTATGTGTTGTATTGGATAAATGTCCAAGAGGGGAATCACACCAGTTAAATGAGGTGAGGGAAAGGCACAGATAAACAAATTAAAGATGTAAAGAAGAGTTGTTTTTCCAGTTTCTGCTTGCTCTGTTCTCAGATGCTTTCCACTTTCTAATGAGCACTAGAAAACAGGATGGTATTCATCAGCTAGACTATTTGTACTTTCGCAGCAGAAAGCTACTGGGTACAAAATCTTTCCACTGGTAGTACCACTGCTGTACCCACATGTTCAGGAGCCACCTCGGCTCGAGTCAGTAACTGGCAACTGACCAGGTACTTTGTCCTTTGTCACTTTGCTTTAGTGAGAGGGACCTCATTCATGTGAGTTGGATACAAAGGGTTTTGTATGCAAGCTAGACTTGTACTTGAGTCGCTAGTTTCCAGATCCAGGTCATTCAGGATCATTGTTCACCCTGGGTAGGGGTGTAGTGAGAGTGACCTGTTGCAAAGCCCAGGTGGCAAAGTCCACTGTGACTCCAGCTTTCCATGGAGTCCTGGGAACACCCTAATGTCACTACGTTGAAATCTGTTTTTAATATTCCCACTTACTTTTGTTCTGTTTTATATTTTTGGTTTTTCTTTTTCTTTTTCTTTTTTTTTTGGCCAGTCCTGGGCCTTGGACTCAGGGCCTGAGCACTGTCCCTGGCTTCTTCCCGCTCAAGGCTAGCACTCTGCCACTTGAGCCACAGCGCCGCTTCTGGCCGTTTTCTGTATATGTGGTGCTGGGGAATCGAACCTAGGGCCTCGTGTATCCGAGGCAGGCACTCTTGCCACTAGGCTATATCCCCAGCCTATTTTTGGTTTTTCAATGGACGATAAATTCTTCTCTATAATCCCATCTCCAGAAAGAGCACAGTCCTTCATCTTGCTTCTCTAAAAGTCAAGAAGATGGCTCACATTTGCAATGCCCAACATTCTAGCAATTAGCAAATGTACTTTGCCACTTCTACATTACTCAGTCCTACCTCAAGATTTAAAAACGTATCCATCTTTCTGTACTGCAATTCATTTATGACAGTTGACTGTAGTACTTAAGTGTGAACTTAACAAAGCCCACATAACTAACCTTCTGGCCTTAATCTTGTTGACCCTATATAGACAACAGTATCTAGTCTTGTAGTTGTTGTGTGATTGGACTATATCAACTCTATTTTAGCTAAAGGTATTCATGATTTACCTTTCAATTATGCTAATTAACTTACTGGCAGGTTGTCCCATAATTTTATAGGTAAGATACCACATGTTACCAATTTTAATAAAGATAAATCGATATCATAGTTCTTGTGATGTTACATGGACTTGGGGTTTCCAGCACTGCAGAAGAGAAAAATAAATAATTTTTAAAAGCCAGGCATGCTAGAATTCATCTGTAATCTCAGTACTGTGGAGACCGAGGGAGACAGAATGAGATCCTGAGGTGAAAGTTAGTCTGAACTACATTGTGATTCCCTGTGTCAAAAACATAAAGCAAAAGAAAACAGACATTTATTTTGACTTTTTAATTAATCTAATAGCCTTTGCTTTTCTTTAAGAATTTTTAATAAAATTAAAAATCACCTTAGGATAGACTTTTTTTTTTTGCCAGTCCTGGGCCTTGGACTCAGGGCCTGAGCACTGTCCCTGGCTTCTTCCCGCTCAAGGCTAGCACTCTGCCACTTGAGCCACAGCGCCGCTTCTGGCCGTTTTCTGTATATGTGGTGCTGGGGAATCGAACCTAGGGCCTCGTGTATCTGAGGCAGGCAATCTTGCCACTAGGCTATATCCCCAGCCCAGGATAGACTTTTTTTTAAATAATGTATCAGAAATATAAACTCATTCCTTGTGTTGAAAAAAAATGTGGGGCTGGGGATATGGCCTAGTGGCAAGAGTGCCTGCCTCATATACATGAGGCCCTGGGTTCGATTCCCCAGCATCACATATACAGAAAATGGCCAGAAGTGGCACTGTGGTTCAAGAGGCAGAATGCTAGCCTTGAGCAAAAAGAAGCCAGGGACAGTGCTCAGGCCCTGAGTCCATTCCCCAGGACTGGCCAAAAAGAAAAAAATGTAATTTAAGCATTAGCTTTCCAATGACAAATTACGGTTAAATTTAAGGATGAGATTTCGTAAAGTTCTGTTTGCTTCATAGGCAAAAACAAAAACAAAAAAATTCTATATTACTCCCTACTAACGATTTAAACAATAAGCAAAAGGAAAAATCTGTCCCAGAAGTAAGCAAAGAGAAAAATTCTAATGGAAAATAAAAACAGCCTAAATTTCTATAATTAAGAAATGTACTCATAATATCTTTATGCACAATGCAAATTGAATTTGAACTAATGCTGCATATTATTTTTCACTAATATACAATGAAATTTAATTGGATGTGTGATTTGGAGAGCCAATAATTTTGTTGATTGTTCTGGACTCTCATTTCATAGTCAAGGAAACAGAGGCAGGATGGCATTAAAGGACTCCCTGACTATTGCAGATCTCATTGCTAAGCAGAAACGTCTATCATATAAATGGATTAAACTTTTCATTTCCTTTAGGTATTTCATATATATATGAAATATATATATATATCTCCAGAGAATTACATTTAAGTAAAAAAATTAATATATTTTGGCTTTACCTTTTATGAAGTATTAGTTTTGATGACAGCTCTACACTAGGCCCTATATGAATTTTAAATGACTTAAATAACATGAAACAATACGTAACAAAGATGAAATTTTCAAACCAAGCCTGAGGGAAATTTTATGAAAACCCAAATACCTTAGCCTATGCAGGTTATCACTACACAAGATCGGACAATAGGTTGTTTACAAAGAAATTATCTGAGTTCTGCAGGCTGGCATATCCAGGATCAAGTAATTACAGACATCCATGTCTGGTGAGGGTTGTTTCTGCCTTTAACATGGTGTCTTGTGACAGTGTGTGCATTTAGCAAAATAGCAAAATAGTCTGGAGAGTTCCTGGTAGCTCATTTGTATGGGCCTTGTCCCATCCAGGAAGACAGAATCCTCGTAACTTAGCTGACTTCTGAGTGCCAGACACGTTAATGTTGAAGTATGAGTTTAGTTTCTATATTTGACTGTGTCGGCTCACAGATAATGGTATGTGTCAATTGGAATATTTGTCATTTAAAATCTATGCTAGGAGCTTTAGGTAATTGACACACAATTAGAGCTGTTTTGCAAGATATATATCCTATCCTTACCCATGAGAAGTAATTATGTATAAGAGAGTAAACATAACATTTTTTTTTTCACAGTAAGGGTAGGATTGAAGATTAAACCCTAGTCTATTTGTCTAAAGAGAAAATGATCTTTAGTCTACTTCTCTCCTCACCATTTTGTATTTTTTTGCAATTTTTCCCTTTCTTTACAACATGATACATATGTAGTATGATATGCTAATAATACATTGCTAATAAAACACACAGTAATGCCTTATTAATTTATAGCCCATTTCTCTCTAAATTTCCTAATTTCATCATTTCCCTATTGGCGTTTCACCAAACTATGTCATTTCTCATTGAAGTTCCTATGAGTAAAATGTGAAATAACTACCTTTTATGAGGTATTAATGCTTATGGTAACAGTATGCTAGACCATATATATGAATTTTAAATGAATCTAATAATACATGAAAAGTTATATGACTAAGCTGAATTTTCTAACCAAGACTGAGGGAAATTTTGTGAAAACCCATATGCCTACTTGTAAAATATATTTTTGCACAATAAAAATTCCAGGATAATATTATAATTACCTCTTTACATATCATTGTTGATTGATCTACTGTATAAAGAAAGCACAATATAAGTCAATAATGAATCTGCAAGTGGTGAAAGAGGTGCTATTTTCTAATGTGATGAGTCAAAGGAAATGAACTAGGCTAATGTGTATAATTATTGGCAGAGGAAGTTTGCTACAATTAGGACAATATCAGCGAAAGACAAAATAAATAAGATGGATGATATAATAGATCATTCAATACAGAATGAACTTCATATGAAAGAATCAGTAATGGCTCCTGTGGATATTAATAAGGCCTATTAAGCAGTTGAACTATCACTTTGCATTTCTGTGCTGAAAACAAAATATAAAACTCTGAATTGTCTTTTTAAAAAAAGTTTTCTTTCTTAGTGAAAGTTTTTGTAATTGTACTTGTTTTCTCCTCTAATTATCTTTTTGCAATGGATATCTCCTACATTATGAAAATCAAACCAATGATCCAAACTTAGTACATTATTTTAGCATTTAATAAATGCAAAATAATAATAAATACATATAAATACAGTAAATAAGTAAAATAATAAATAATACAAGTGTTTTATCCAGTCAGATAAAAGAAAACAAACATTTAAGCTATGTGCTGGTAGCTCATGCCTATAATCTTAGCTACTCAGCTGGTTGAGATCTGAGAATTGCAATTTAAAGCCAGAGTTGGAAAGAAAGTACATGAAACGTTTGTCTCTAATAAACTCTCAGAAGAAGCCAGAAGTGGTGCTGGCTCAAGTGGTAGAGCACTAGCCTTGAGCACAAAGAGGCTCAGAGTCAGCATCCAGGCCCCAATTTCAAGCCCCAGGACTAACAAAGAGGAAAAAAAAAGTCTATAGAGAACTGTGGCTATAAGATTGGTGTTTTTTTTCTTATGAATTTACCAAGTATTAAAAGAAAAATTCATAAAACCCATCATCATTGGACTCTTTCAAGACATGGAAATTAAGAGTCCTTTATTCTGTAATATGTTACTGGCTAGTGATATACTTTTGAAATCCCCAGCATGATTATCCTTTGAAAATTTCAACCTCAGTGATCTTCAAATATACCTTTAGTTTGCTTAGTTGCTAAACATACACATGCACGCTTCTTTGTTACACAGCAATGATTTTTCTTAAAAAAACACACACACCAATACTCCATTATATGTTGTAGTAGCTGTAATATGCCTTATCCATTTGCATGATTACAGAATATTTTGCAATACATATTATTGAATACTAGTAGAAAGTATGATTGTCTGTATCCAGTGATGAAAAAGATGCTACTTTGCTTAACCAGCTTTAGATTATAGAAGAGCTGAGGAATTACCCTTTTGCATGCATTTCTATGGAAGTGCATATCACTAAAGAAACCTTTTTATCCTCACCCTTCATTCCTTCTTTCTGCCACTACAGTTATGTCCTTCCTTAAACCAAATGTCAATGCTTAGCATGAAGTTTCCTCATGATCACAATTTTACTGCTCAGTGGGTAAATTTTTGCATTACATGATCAAGATTATGTATTGAAAAATCATACACACTTTAACTGCTAAATTATAAATGACAAGTAATACCTGTGAACTTCGGCCAACCTAGGAGAAAATGCTCTGCACCATAATAATGAACAGCTCAAAATAATACCTGATGTTTAAATCCAGGGAAATTATTTTTCTCTGATGTTCAAATTAAGAGACAAGAACTCAAAATTAAGCAGAAGTAAATACTAAAATTAATTTTTGTTAACTGAGAAAATACTTTCCTTTCTGAATATTAGGTAGTTTTTCTTATCTTTCCAATTGTACATGATAAGGCCTACTGTGATACTCAGAGCCTCTGGTATAAACCCTGCACCTGGAGTTTGGAGAAGGAGTCCCAACCTGTGCCAGGACTGGGCATTCAGATGTATAGCATCAGGTGTTTTTCACGTCTACAAGAAAACATGTGCTCAAAGATTTTGTTTAATAGGTTTTCTATTTACCTGCTAGAATGTCTGCTTCCAAAATAACCAATGTCCAATTAGCTGCATCTGCCATGTTTGGGGACAAGAAGAGGCCAATAAAAAAATGAAATGATAAAGTTTAATAATAAAGAAATCAAGTGCTTTTTTGTTCAAGAAAGCCAACATGGAAATAGCCATTACTGAATCTTTGTCACAAACCTGAGAATTTTGAAAATTATTTTTCTTATAGGGGATATTTCTGGATATTCTGCTAATCTCACCCTGGAGAGCACTGGGAGATATACAATGGTGATGCTGAATAAAGTTAAAAAAAGATTTTAAATCTCCTCAGAGAAATAATGAGAGAGAGACAGGGAGAGAGTAACAGAGAGAGAGAGAGAGAGAGAGAGAGAGAGAGAGCGAGCGAGAGAGAGCACTGATCCTCATGGTGATAATTCTAATTCTAAACCAAAGCCAACTTTAGTATCCAGTAGGCATTTGGCAATCTCCGCAGTTATCAAAGCCCAGGAATGGGCATGAGATTAGAATTCTGTATGTATGACCTTATGTATGAAACTGTAACCCCTCTGTACATCACTTTGATAATAAATAATTATTTAAAAAAAGAATTCTGTATGTAAATGCTGATATAACCACAAGCAGTCAAAATTAACATGCTTGAGAAACTATTCTTCTTCAGATCTAAAAAAGAAACCAACTTTTAAATTGGGTGATGATACAAATTCAAAAACATTATGAGAATGGTTTGGCTATTCATCTGTAAGTTCATTCTATATCAGTAGAACTCTGCTCCAGGCTTGAAATCAGAAGCCTGGGAAAGCTGGTGTGGAATGGATGTTCCGATAGAATTTTTGATATCTGTGTTGTCTGAAACTGAAAAAAATAAAAACAGTAGACTAATTAGAACATTAGTCCATAAGGATTTAGTCACATAAATTAGAATATGTATGTATATACTCGTACCAGGGGATATAATGACATTAAAAGTAAGTTATACAGGTATATGTGTACTAGCATACAAAGAAGTCCATCTGGTATTAAATTAAATATTAATTTTCTCAAAAACAATTACAGGAAATTTTATCTCATTTTATTTAAATATGTATGTGTGCATGTATACCTATATGTGTGTTTATATACATATGTATAATAGAAAGTGATTTTTTTCCAAGTGGCAAAAACCTATAGAAATTACCACAATTATATTTCACTATTACAAAGGAGTTTATCAACTCAGATTTGTGATAAATTCTACCAAATGGTCATCCATTACATAATGGGGTGATGAGATTCCTCTAAAACAATTCATGTTTGTTCTTCAAGAATCTCAGCTGACAGTTTAATCATTCTTCACATACACAGTCATTTATTCTTTAAGCAAATATTTGATCTCTCATGATGACTCAGGCAGTGAACTTATCCTGTATGGAGGATAGCATAGATATGAGAAAATATCAATTCACAGAATTTATTACTGTGCAAGCATGTGTGTGCCTGTTTGTGATAAATATTTACAACTCTCAGTGATCTTATAAGATATGCGTGTTGTAATCAGCAGAACACTGTTGTATGTGTCTTGATGTTTCCAAAATTTAAGATGAATCCTTAAAGTAAATGTATTCTGAACTTTTGATTGAAAAGACTGAAAGCCTTATTTTGTTGTTAAAAACAACCTGGTGATGAATTAATTCACTTGCCAAACAGGTGCTATTTACAAAGGCTGTTGCTATTAGAAACTGCCTCTTTGGCCTTTGCTTTATTAGGAAGTCACCAGACAAACCTTTCTAAGTTTTTATTTTTATTCATGATGCTGCCACAATATGTGCAGCTCTTTTTTAGTGCCTGGATAAAATAAGCCCTCTGTCTTTGTGTGGATACATCTCAGCTCTTGGTGTTTTATCAAGCAGTTGGCTTCTCCTTTTTGACAAGATAATAAGCATTATGTAAAAACACTATCCAGAAAATAATAATTTGGAGATACTGTTGTCAATTTCTTCTTCCTGATTAGGAATCTGATTGTATAAGATAAAATAATTTAAAATGAAATTAAATTCAAATAAGAAGAAAATCTGTGCTTATTTTTATATGGCTGTACATTTTGAAACCAAAAAAATGGTATCTTAGAGTTGAGCAGGAATATTTAATTTCCTCTCCAATGCATTTGTATCATTTAAGAAAGCTGTTCTTCACTGATAATCACAGGAAGGAGATTCTTCTCATATATATACTTCTAAGGTCAGATTAGATTCAATAAATTTGACTTGCACAAATCATCTTGAGAGCTCAGGAATTACAAAGTGAGATGTCCTTGATATTATTGTTATTATTATTATTATTATTATTTTGTTCAAGGCTAGCAATCTGCCACTTGAGCCACAGCACCACTTCTGGCTGTTTTCTATATACGTGGTGCTGGGAATCAAACCCAGGGCTTCATGTAAGCACTCTTGCTAGTAGGCCACTTCAGTCAAGCACTCTTGCCACTAGGCCATATTCCCAGCCCGATACTATTCTTTAAATACCATTGATCATACAAACACAATTTCTTAGGCTAAACAGATTTAAATGATATGAGAATAATATTGACATATATAAATTTGAGTGGAAAATTACTAAATATAACTTAATTGTCTTGCATTGAAGTCTTCAGTTTCTTAATCCATCTTAGCCTATTACCTTGAAAGTCCAAACTACTTGGAAAATGAGTTAATCAGTGAGAAGGAAAGAATAGAGAACCATAAATTCTACCCTTTTAAGAGCAAAAGATTCAGCAGAATAAAAGCTAAGTTTACTGTATGATTTTTTTAAACTCTGGAAAATGAATTGTGTACTTCGCATTTTTCTTTTCTCAAGCTACCCCAAAGCTTTTCATCAATTCTTTGACCAAATCATGATTAAATCCTGTGCTTTAAAACAACTATTGTGTGACTTTATTTACAGTCTTTTTTCACTTATCTTTTAATTCTCATTTTTTTTCCTGTGTCACTACTTTTTGCAAGTTTCTATGTGACATCATAATAAGTCATTGTGTTAGTTACATGGACATGAATGTCCATGGGCATAAGACCAGCGCAATTGCTAAGAATATTTTGCTTCAAATTATCCTGTGCGTAGAGCTAATAATCTTTCATGAACATCACAAATACCTCATAACTTTATTTTTTTTTTTCTTTTGCCAGTCCTGGGGCTTGAACTCAGGGTCTGAGCACTGTCCCTGGCTTCTTTTTGCTCAAGGCTAGTACTCTACCACTCGAACCACAGTGCTATATATGTGGTGCTAAGGAATCAAACCCAGGGCTTCATGTATATGAGGCGAGCACTTTGCAACTAGGCCATATTTCTAGCCCTCATAACTTTATTTTTAAATAAATATTTGTGATTAGATTCCAAGGCTTTGTTTGTGAAAACTCTGACTCCCAGTATTCTAGCACTGCCTTCTAGGATTTCTGCTCCCACAGCCTAGTGCCTCTGACCCTAACTGACCTCTTCCTCTCTGCTCCTGCCTGCTACCACTATTACCCTTTACATGGTCGATTGTATTATCACCAAAGTTTCTGGCATTGCCATGGAATTGGGCACAAGTGTGAAGTGTTGAGAAGAATATATTTGTAGAGTTTGGAGGCAGAGAAAAGCATTGATTATTCCCTAGTCTGGTGAATAATGTTATGAAGTATTTGGAAAGTGTTTGGACTGGGAAGGCCTCATCTGAATCCATTCTATAGTGTATTGGGGGGGGGGGGGTGGGCAGTAGAATTCCTTTAGAGCTGTCCTGCTGGGTTGGCAAGTGTTAAAATGGGAAATTGATTTCTCCACCATCAAGCTAACATTTTCACTTTTCACTGAGCTCAGAAATCGGATGCATTTTTGTTGTTTGTGATAAATTTAAATTTTATAGTTTAGTCATTGCTTTATTTTGTAACAAGGTTAGTTTGGGATTTTTATTTTATTCAAAATGGAAGTACCCATCTGAGTAATTCAGTAGAGAAAGTACAGCAAGCAATACAAAAAGACGATTTCTGGAGGAATACAGACTTCAAATATGATAGAAATATGATTGTGTTAAGTGATTTTTCCCACAGGCATATAATGCAGGCTAACACAGTTCATCCAAAGCAGTTGGTTATAGTGGGGCACACACATAATTCTAGTTACTCAGGGGGCAGATGAAGAGTTGATGCCAAACCTAGAAAACATTTGACTCTATTTTAAAAATCAAGTTAAGCATAGTAGTAAAAAACTATATTTCCAACTACTCTGCAGAAAGTGTTGGGAGAACAACAGGAAAATTTTAGCATTTGAAATTATCAGAGGAAAAAAAAACACACTGAAATCAAAAAGGCTGGAGGCTTGGCTCAAATGGTACGTTATAGGCCTGTGTACCAGAAAGGAAGAAGGAAAGGAAGGAAGAAAGGAAGGAAGGGAGGAAGGAAGGAAGGAAGGGAGGGAGGGAGGGAGGGAGGGAGGGAGGGAGGGAGGAAAGAAGGAAGGAAGGAAGGAAGGAAGGAAGGAAGGAAGGAAGGAAGGAAGGAAGGAAGGAAGGAAGGAAGGGATTGCATCATGGTATATGAATATAGTTGCAGAATATCATTAAATGAAGTTTCTAAACCATGTGCATCCACACTGTAACAAGCATACATAATCAAGACCTGCCAGTCTGTGGTTTAAATATGCTTATATTTTATGATTAAAAATGAACATGAAGATCTAATTTTCCCTGCTTATGTGCTAAGTACAACATATGCTTACTACTCCTTTCCACTAAATATGAGTCACATTAACCATCTGCTCTTTTAACTCAATCCTGATAGTCATCAGTTGTGGCGACCCAGGTATCCCAGCCAATGGCCTGAGATATGGAGACCATTATGTGGTTGGACAGAATGTTTCCTATATGTGCCAGCCGGGCTACACAATGGAATCCAATGGTTCCCGAAGCAGGACTTGTACAACAAATGGCACATGGAGTGGAGTGATGCCAACGTGCAGAGGTACGATCATGATTTCACCAACATATTCCCTTCTTTGACATGTGAATTGAAAGTATATTTATATATTCTTAATGTCTTTCTATGCTACTAAAAACATGGCTATAGTTTCTTTTTTGAAATAAAGTATAACGAGTCTATTGTATTATTCAGGATATTAAAGTGATGCTTTGACAAAAATGTGCATCTCGCTGTGAGTAATAATAATGAATACAACAACAAAATTAAAGATAAAGCACATCTGGTATGTGACTACCATTGTTACACTGAATGGTGAATGGTTGTAAAAGAATGTAACATTAAAGAATCATAGCTTTAATTCACTAAACCATTTTAGTCAAGTCATAAAGAGTGAAAGGACAAGACTTTCTCTAATTTGAGAACAGCCTGAATTATAAAACTTTTTTCATAAAAATAAGAGAGTTCCTATTTCATTAAAAATGCTGCAGAGAATAATCCAATAATTCAACATAGGCATATACTTACTACTCTATGCTTTTATTTATACAATGGGAATATTTTCATGTGTTTTGTGATCAGCTCTTACAATTAGATGCAATTATGTCAGAGGCTCATGATTCATTTTAATAATTGGTATTTCCCATTCATTCATAGTTCTTATGTCTGTGATTCGATAGGTTCATATCTCCTTGCTTTTGATTGTAGCAAAAATAATGATTCAAAAGTGCTTGTGTATATTTTGGGCAGAAGGGAAATCATTAAGTTTCTGAATCAGATCCCTGGTAGTTTTATATACTATTTATAATTATGTATAAGGCAGAGTAAAACAGGGTCACTAGAGTGAAATTTGTAGTGAAATATCTATCATTTAAAACAGGCAATATCAAAGATAATTGAACAGACATTTCATATAATTAAATTTGATTTCAGTGCAATAAAATTCCAAAAAAGCTACATATATTACTATTAATCATAATACTATCACTCCTCATTTTTAGATTTTGAATCTGATAATTCTTTGAAGACAATGTAAAACAATTTCTGTTTAAATTTTCTTTATATATTTTTTTCTTGTAATTAACTTAACATATGAAACCAGTAATTTGTAGAAATGAGTTTAGATCTCATATGCAGACTTAGGATCTGTGTTTTCAAACATGCTATAAAATGATTGCTAAATTTCTTAGCTATAAAGGAAAAGAAATCCTTAGCTATTATATAGAGTCAGACCACCTTTCACCTCAATCTCTCTAAAGGTTGTTGGGAAATAATTTTACATAAAAGCAATAATTTATCAGTTACAGTATGCTCAATGGAAGGTCACCCTCTGTTTGCCTTCCCTTCTGTGTCAGGCAACTTGCTATTTTGTAGTAGAATCTCTGACAAGGAGTGGTCATTATGTTGCCAAAAAAAGTGCATCCTGGTGGGATTAATTCCAGGATGCTTCAGGAATACTGCTAGCAGAATAAAACATGTCACGCGGCCTTGTCCTCTTGAAAGGTTAAATTAGCACATATGCTTCTCTTAATGATATTTATTTATTTATTTATTTATTTTTATACTCAGGAGATCTCAACAGCTGTGTCTAATCACTTTAATGTAATTGCAGCTGTTACCTGCTCAGCTCCTCCCCAGATCTCTAATGGAAGGCTGGAAGGAACAAATTTTGATTGGGGCTTTAGTATCAGCTACATCTGTTCCCCTGGATATGAATTGTCCTTTCCTGCTGTTTTAACCTGTGTAGGAAATGGCACCTGGAGTGGCGAGGTACCACAGTGCTTACGTAAGTGTAATTTCTGTGTTTAAGGTTATGTTCTAAAGTCACAATTGTTACTTCAACTCTTCAAATTTGCTAGTGCAAATATGGAGTTGCTAAAAATCCTCAAAATACCTAATTTCAAATCTAATGAAGCCTGCTGTGTGTTGGTGGTTTGTTCCTGTAATCTTAGAAGCTCAGGAAGCTAAGATCTCAGGGTTAAGGTTCAAAGTCAGTCCAGCTAGGGGGGAAAAAAATCTATGACCCTCTTGTTTCTACTGGAATTTAGGTACATTCCACAATGCCTACCTTTTGTTTTACAAAATGATTCCTCAAAGTAGAGATTGTCTAGAATATCAGTAGTTTGGGGGTGAGTAGGAAGGATAAAGTAATTCAAGTTGTAGATAGGGTCTCAAAGGTTCTACCTGAACCTAGTTTCATACCACAATTTACCTACTTATATCCCTGCATGGCTGGGACCATATATATATGCCACCATGCCAGCTTCCTTATTGAGATGAGACTTCCTAACCTGTTCCCCACACTGTTCCTGAACCATAATCCTCTCAGTCTTTACCTCCTAATTATTCAGTATTTATTTGTGTAGCTATAATCTAAAAAAAATCACTGGGATAGATTATAATGAATAACGTGTCACTTTTGTGCCCTATTTCTGTAATTTGGCCCTACTTTTGCAAACTATTTTTACTCTGCTGAATCTGAGTTCTTTATGATAAGTTTTTGTTTTCACTTCCAGCCAAGTTCTGTGGTGATCCTGGTATACCTTCCCAAGGAAAACGGGAAGGCAAAAGCTTTATCTACCAGTCAGAAGTGTCATTCAGCTGCAATTCTCCTTTCATACTAGTGGGTTCCAGCACCCGAATATGCCAAGCAGATGGCACCTGGAGTGGCTCATCACCTCATTGCATAGGTAACTGTAATTATAGGCTGATGATCTTCATTCTTTGGGATTTATAGGTAGCAGTGCTATTTAATGATTATCTTTATCATGAAACCTATAGTTAAATATTAAGAAATTACTTTGAACATAAAAGCAATTTGAAGGCTCTTTCTCTCTCTCTTTTCTTTCTTTCTCTCTTTCCCTCCCTCCCCTCCATCCCAACCACCCTCTGTCCCTCCCTCTGTCCTTTCCTCCCTTCCTTGCTTGCATGTGTGTGCAAATCTCACGATTTGAATTCAGGGCCTGGGCACTATCCCTGAACTTTGCTCAAGGCTAGAGTTCTACCACTTAAGCTATAGCTCCACTTCCAGCTTTTTGTTGTTGTTGTTGTTTGCAGGGGGTGGATGGTAGTTTATTGGCAGTACGTTTTTCAAGGACTATCCTGCACAGTCTTGTTTTGAACTGTGATCCTCAGATCTTAACCTTCCAAAAGTACCTGAATTTCTTGCTTTTAGACTAGCCAGCTTCTGTCCGTGGAGATATACTATTGTAATTGCAGAATTTATCATTACCCAGCACATTCTCATGATGCCCCAGACACATTTATATCTCTCTCATACATGCTTTCACTGATGGGGATCAAGCTAATGTAAATTTTAAGGAATAACTTTTTTTTGACCTTCACATTAGAACCGACTCGTACCTCCTGTGAAAACCCTGGAGTCCCGCGGCATGGGTCTCAGAACCACACATTCGGATTTCAGGTGGGTATTTCTTTTTGGTTATTTTCCTTGTTTCTGAGACAGCACCTTTGCTGTGTAGAACAAGTTAGCCTCAAATGTGCTTCCTGCCTCAACCTGATCCTTTTGCCATAGACCTACTCCTCTCGATTGTGAATCCCAAGGGCTGTGATTATAGTTGTGTGCAACTATGCCCCAGTTAAGTAGGTGCTTTGTACAGAAACTTGCATTTAGTACAGCATCAACTCAAAATTTCTTTGATTCTTGTGCTGATAATCTTAGGAAACAGAAAATATCGGCAGCTCATATTGTCATTCCTGAGTATCTTGACAAGGCTCTGGTGTAGGTGGAGTGGGGGAGAGTAAAGAAATTAGAAAATGAAAAATATGCTTCCCAAAACAGAAAATATTTGCATGAAAATGCAGGAAAAGAAAAGGGAAACATAATATTGAGCATTTGAAAATGTGTAAGTGGTGCAGTACAAAAAGTCTGGTTGATAGATTAGAGAGTAAATGAGTAAACTCTAAAGGAAGGTTGTGGGTGCCATAAGGAAAAGTAATATAAGTAGAATTCAAGAAGACACTTATGAGTAAAACAGAAATATTTAAGGGTATGATTATTCAACAGTGCTGCTGTTGTACATATTGACATTGATGTGGGGAATTTCCTAAAAATAATCTAACCATAGCCCATTATTTTAAACACATGTTCTTTAGTTGGTCCAGTCATGCGTGACTGCCATTCTTGTTCTCTCCTTTTCCAATTTAGACTTGTATAGAGATTCAGCAAGTTTTCTGTGACAGGAGTCTGAGGGGAGCCAAAGTGCACACTGATTCCAAAAGGAAATAGCCAATTTACACATTACCCAATTGCTTTCTGTTGCACGGCTTCCTAAATTGTGCTATTCTGAGTCAAATTCAGGTTGAATCTGAAAAGCATTCATTTCTAAAAGAAGGGCTCCTCTAAAGTGCCATATTTTTGTTGCTAAAAATAGATTCCACTTATCTACAGTTCAGTCACAGTATGAAAGTTGGTTTGATAATGTTTCCAATTCTTCTGCTTTACCTACCCCTGGTTCAGATTATATAAAAGTGGGAAAACAAGTCTTGGGCTCTATTATAGCTAGGTTTTAAAAAAAGAAAAACAAAAACTTTAGATTCATATCTCCATAAAATTTTATCACTTAAATCTTGAAAAATGGGCAGCTAACTTCTCAGCACGGTTCTCATCATTAAGCAGACAACCTGAAAGGAGATTTGTTGTGATCACATAACATGTTGGTGACAACCTTTCAGCAACATTGGGAGTGTTGAGGTTCCTGTCTCTATAGTAAGTCAGGTTGATTTTCTGAAAAGTAGGACTCCTTCCTCATGCATAATCTTGGGAAATGGTTGGATTCTGAAGTGTCAATCAGTAAACAGATGGAACAAAAACTTTAATTCAGCATTGAGAAGCATAATCATAAAAGTTAGTTTAACTGGGAATACCCATTATTTGAGCTAATATACATATAATAGAAAATTTAACTTTACATAAATATGAGTAGATTCAATTATAAGTGTGTAAAACTATAACTTTATCTGTCTACTAAAATAAAAATAGACTTAGTATATTAAACTGGGAATACCAACTTTGCTATCTATGTGTATATACCCACACATACTAAATAGATGTTAACAAAACCATTATGGAACAAAAAAATTTAGAAGTTAAATAATTGTAGCTAATAATTTAGAGGTGAAAACAAGTGAACGTGATCTCATATGCAAAGATGTTTTACTTAAGAAAAATTCTTGCAAATATCAATCACTGTTTTGAGCTGGCTAAAACCTAAAGGTGTTACCAATAGTGTGCAAGTATGTGTTCATCCTCGCCAGAAAGAATGGACCAGAAGGTGAAATACAGAAATACCAGAATTGAAGACTTACCAGCATTAATAAATCCTTCCTACTGATCCTCTTATATCTTAATCATTTTTAAAAATTATAGTTTAGCTATATAACCAATCAAATGTTTCTCTCACCAGCACCACCTCATAAAGAGAATGACCATCTCGTTCCCACTTCCTAATTTCCAGAAGATGGCTCAGAGCACTGCTCGGGGATAAAGCATTTGCCAAGTGTATGAGGCACTTGATTCCAATCCCAGGGTGTATGTCTGTGGGATTCACAGATGTTCAGAGTTAAGACTATCTCAAATTTTATATTTACTCTGGTTTGATCAGATGCGAAGTGCTCAGTAGTGAGCTAGGAATGAAAATCCTAGCTAAAGAAAACTCAGTCCTGGGAGAGTCAAGAGTAATCTTGGGAATAAATAACTGTTGTAATGATAGATGAAACATGTACATTAATAATTAATAATGGAGTAAGTGCCAAGAACATATACTTCAGTAATTGCTTTATCTCTTTTTAAATTGAGCTCCAAGCAATGAAAGAAACATTGCTTGATTCAAAGTTTGTTTCATAAAGTGGTTAAAGTTAAGGACTATTTTAAATCTAACACTTTAGATATTTATTCCATTTATATTTAACCTTACCAAACTAAACATGGTAATGCCAAGTTTAATGTGATTGTACATGATATAAGTATGTGTGATATAATTATGTATGTTATAATCCTGTATCAAAGTACAATTTTAATTGAAATTATTGTCTAACTGTAGTAAATTGTTAAAAATGTTGTATGATGTTTTAGAGCCTTAAATAGTAGGATATAAATCATAAAAGAGGAAACTCCATGAATATCCACTTATTTCAGTGAGGACCTTTGTTTTATTTTAAATAATTCATCAAAAGTCAACTATTCTTTTTCTTTTGTGTACTGCTCTTGGTGCTTGAACTCAGGGCCCAGGTATTGTCCCTCAGATTTTATGCTCAAGGCTCGGGCTTAGCCACTTTGAGTTACAATTTTGCTTCTGACTTTTTGGTAATTAATTTGAGATAAGAGACCATAGACTTCTTGTCTGGATTGGCTTTTAACCTCAATCCTCAGAACTCAGCTTCTTGAGTATGTAGTGTTACATGTCTGAGACATCATCACCTGAAAAATAAAATTCAAGCATTTTTTAACCTGAAAGAATAGGACTACTTGATTCTTCATCTTCAGAACAGGAAGACAGAACATTGAATCTGAGTGATAAATTATAAAATACAGAGTTTGTTAGAAAAATGTGAAATATCATATCCTAAATAGCATTTATCTTGTATTTACCCCTAAATATCTAAAATATTGTGTGATTTCTCCTTGCAATATATTTTGGGATAGTTAACATTTCCCCCTGGCTCACCACAAGTTCATCTAAAATGAAAGTGTCAGCCCCTTAATTAGGACTAATCCTCTCATTCTTTCAATTGACAGACTGCTATTTCAGACTTCAGAACTATTCCTTACTTATGTCTCCAAATTCACCATTATAAACGGAATTCATTTGAAAATTGTGTGTGCTCCCAGGATGGATGGATGGATAGATGGATGGATGGATGGATGGATGGATGGATAGACAGATAGATAGATTGATAGATAGAGATAGAGAGAGATCCTATTTCATATGATCATTAAAATAAATCTCCAGATAAATAACAGCATAAATGTTATTTATGGTAGAGAAAGTAAGTCTCAAAAGGTTGTAACTTGTTTATGTAATATCAGATCCAAAATTAAAATCAAGCACATTACTCTGGACTCTGAGTTTATTCAATATATCCCAGGTCTTGCCATTGTACATACCACCTAAACTGTCATGTTTTTGAAACATCCACATCAATTATTCAAACATATTTTCTTCCCAAACAGATAATATATATGATATATATAAAAGTCTATATATGCTCATTAAGTCATTTTTCTTTAACATTTATATCAGTCATTCTCAAGTCCCTGTGATCATTAAAATTATATTGTTTTTATTACATAAAGTTTTTTTTCTTCCTTAAGAATCTCTTTTTCAGTGTGTCTGGAATATGCTCCAGGATTCACATTATAAATTACTAGCTGATGTTGATCTCGTACTTGCCTGGATACCACATTTTGAGGACTGTATTGTTCTATATAGCTATACAAATTCTACATCCTTAGAAACATTGCAAACTCTGTGGCTTTAGTTGTTTGGTTTTGATTCATCACATTCATTAAGATTAAATTCATTGAAATTAAATCATTTTCATTTTATTCTTACCTTGTATTTTCCCATTTTCAAAATTAATTTACCTTTTATATGCTTAATTGACTTTCACTCCCATGGTTATCTTTTTTCAGTGTTTATTTATCTTTGTCTTAATTCTCTATCACACACAGACACACATGCACATAGTATGTTGGCTTTAGTCCTCATGTTTCTTCAAATCCCATGACTAAATTCCAGAATTTCATCTGAAAGTAAGTCACAGGTTTCTCTTATTCTTGATCTGTTTACAAGTGTGTTGCAAATTTGTTTTCCTTTCTTTAATTTGCTGTAGGTAGGAAGTGTTGTACAATTCCACTGTAAAAAGGGACATTTGCTTCAAGGATCTACAACGCGAACTTGTCTTCCTGACCTCACATGGAGTGGAATTCAGCCTGAATGCCTACGTAAGTATAATGTGCAAGAAATGATCCTTATCAGGGGTAGAATTTATATGTATCTTATATTTCCAAAGGTGAGAGTAGATATGTGTGTGTTTGTGTGTATTGCCTTCTGAAAACTTAGGTTAACAATTCTTTATCTCATAAATCTGCCCCAATATGTTAAGAGTCTCTTAGTGTGTAAGGAAAATTGAAAATATCTGCTAAAAATATCATGGATGCTAATTAGAAATTTGGAACTTACTTCAGTGTTCTCAAACTGACATCATTTACTGTACAGATTATAAAAACAAAACCTGACGTGTTTGACTGGCCTTTTAAAATATACAATTTGAAATAAATTTCAGGTGGTAGCTACTTGTATCTTCTTCCCTTCTACTTTCATCTTTTTAATCTGTGTGTGAATTGTGAGTCTCTTGTGGTAAAAAGGACTATGCTAGAGTAGAAATTGTAATTATGAACACATTCAATTTAAGATTTACTTAAGCTCAAATAAGCCTTGCACATTTAGCCTTGCTTTAGATGATTCAAATGATCCAAGACACCCTGGAGGAGGGGCAGTGTACCAAAAGCAGCAGAGCATTGCATCGAGACATCTGTTAACTTCTTTGCATGGCCTTTTATTTAATTAGAGCTCAATTCTTTAGAAGAAAAATTTTCAGGATATTCACTTTACCGTAGATTTAGGAACTACAACTAGGTAATCAAGATTCTTTGATAACCTACATTTAGGATATGATTATTTAAACAAGTTTAATATCTGTTACTGTCTAACATGTGTACAGTATGGAAGATAGAGTGCAGTGGGACTTATCTGTGCTTGCCTTTATTCATAATGCACGAAGATTAAACTAACCAAATTATAAATTAACCACATTAAATATACAACTATTAATGTATGATTTTAAAATGTTAGCTTTTTTGTTCATGGCTTTATGAACCTCTGTTAGGTAAAAATAAACAGTGTTTTTTCAAATAAATTTGTCCACACAGTACTTTGTTTTAGAGACCATCTTGAAGGATAGAGATTAAGATATAATTATTTACAGACATAGATATATCCATCTATAGATATGGCTATATCTACATAGCTTAAAATGCTGCCTGCTCATTAGGAAAATATCCTTGTAGTATTTATTTCTGATTGAGAAAGAATAATTTTGCATTAGACATAAAACCAGATGAATTCGAATATCAGATACCATGGAAACAAAGGAGAGAATTAGAAGTGGATAAAAAATAGAAAAGGAGCCAAATGATTTGATGAATGATAGCCAGACACCACTGCCTCACACCTGTGATCATAGTTACTTAGGGGGCTAAGATCTGAGGATTACAGTTCAAAGCCAGCCCAGGAAAGAAAATCAGAAAGACTCTGATATGTAATAAACTACAAAAAAAAAAAAAAAGCTGGACATGAAACTGTGGCTGAAGTGGTAGCTTGGTGGCCTTAAGCTAAAAGAGCTCAGGGACAGTCCCAGATCTTGATTTCAAGACCCAAGAATAGCGGAAAGAAAGAAAAAATAAAGGAAAGAAAAGAAGAAAGGGAGGAAAGGGGGAAGGTGGGGGGAGGGGAGAGGGAGAGAGAAAGAGAAAGAGGAAGAAAGAAGAAAGAAATAAGGAAAACTTAGATAAATGAATGACACTTTCAGTTTATGAACCCAAATATTGTCTGAAAATGTTATGTTTAAAATTAGTAAATGATACTTCCTAAGTAATAAAGTATTAATAGCAGAGAACAGTATAATGAGGCTGCAGTTACATGATTCTTTGTAGAATATAAATACAAATATTATCAGGAAAATTGTTTTTCACAATTAAAAATATAATTTTTGCACAGTGGTATAATTATATTGACAATATAATGTGCCCATAGTTTCTCTTAGCTTGAGATTTTTAAGTCATTTAAACTTTATACAATAGAAATTACAAAATAATATTTTGTAAAGTAGTCTGGAGAATCTCAGCTTGACAATATTTAAAACAATTTATTGTGAGATAGTATTGTTTGTTTAAATGTGATTATTCATGAGGACTTTCTTGAATAACATTATAGTCAAATCCATGGACATAATTAGCAACTATAAGTTATTTTTATCTTCATTTAATCTGCTAACATCTACCACTGATCTACATATGATAGTTTAGGAAACACTAGGCTATGAAACAGTGTATTGATATGGATTTTTTGGTTCTATAGAATAACTGTTATATTTAAATTATGGCAGAAAATGTATCTACTGGGTATATTTTGGTGAATCTCAAAATAAATTTGGTTTTTATTTCTGGCATAACTAGGCTATAACCTCAAGATTTCACATTTTCTAGGCATACTGTCACTGGAGCAGCTCTGTCAGTCTTTTTTATTTTTTTATTTAAAAATAGATGTCTTTCTTTATGCTCAGGCCATATCAGTTCTCCTATATGGATTTCACTTTGTTGCTGGAAGGACAGGCACTACACAAAAGCCAGTACTTCAAACTGGACTGTAGAGGGCAGGCACATCCCACTGGGCTATAAAATCATTGGGTGGAAATGGAGTCTTGTGACTGTTTAGGCCTGAAGTGGCCTTGAACTGCAATGTTCAGTTCTGTGCCTCCATAGTTGCTATGATTATAAACATCTCATGAAAAAAAAAACATGTCTTTTCTAAGAATTTTAACAGCTACAGAATATTAATATTCTTTTTTTTTTCTTTTTTACATAGCCCACAGCTGTAAGCAGCCAGAAACACCTGCTCATGCTAATGTAGTAGGAATGGACCTTCCTTCTCATGGGTATACTCTAATTTATACCTGCCAGCCTGGCTTTTTCTTAGCAGGTGGAACAGAACATAGAGTGTGTCGATCTGATAATACCTGGACTGGAAAAGTTCCTATTTGTGAAGGTAAATTTTAGATACACAAGGGATTGTACTAACAAACCTTCTTGGATAAGAGAAGAAACTTCAGTTTAACTTATCTTTGAAACAAGCGGAATTTGTCAGCCCACTCCTAAGACAGGGATTGCATTGGTGGTGCAGGATTCAAGAACACAGAAATAGTATCAGATCTTTTTGTATCTTTTTTCATGTTGACCTTTCCTTTGGTCTTTAATCTTCCATCAAGCTCTTTCTCTAAGGAAGATATATTAGCTTCCCCTGGCTGATATAACAAAGTTCCTGAATATTAGACTCTGAACACAACAAGAACATTCTTTCAAAGTTCTGAGGTCCTAAAATCCAGAATCAAGATGTCAACATAACTTTTGAATTCTACAGGTTTTTTCCTTGCCTTAATTTTTCCACTATACTGGTAGCTCCTGGACATCGGAGCTCCCATTGGCTGTGCTTCACTTTGATTCCTAGCTTTATACCTGATTTCTTTTATCTTGTCTTCTCTTCTTACAAGAGTCATTGTATTTAGACCCACATTAATTGAGCATATTTTATTTTACTGTAACTTATATTTTCAAAGATATACTAGTGAAACCATTAGAGTAAGAAAAATTGCTTCAAGAATCTCTGGGGTCATAGATTGCTGTGGCACAATATTGAACAAGTCGTCTCTGTATCTATTAGTCAGAATTATTTTTTATTACATCTATGTGGATTGCCCTGTCTAAGCTACAAGTTGGGCAAGACAATCTACTCTGGAACACCCACAGGAACAAAATTTCTGATGCTAGAAGTAGCAGAGAAAGTTGTCCAGAGTTCTTGATCACACCATCGATAAACATTTCTTCTTTGTTCTTGGAGTATTTACAAATCACAACCACATGTTCTTTCTTATCCATAACATTTCTTTTTTCCAAAATTTTTAGGTGCTGGAAATTCCTACTGTATAGGCAAATCTTATATATGTCCCTTCTAACTAAAATTTAATTATGGCAACAAAATTTTATTCAAAGATTTTACAACTGTAATTTTAACGTAGCAGTGAAACATTTTCAATAGATACTTGTTGAATCAATATTGCATTTCCTCCAAGTAATAGTTATATGTTATCTATTTTAGTCCTCTACATTTCCTCTCTCTGTCTCTGTCTCTCTTTCTCTCTCTCAGCATGAATTCAGGGAACCATGCACTTTTTAGCCTTTTTTCTTTTAGATAACGCTCTACTAATTGTGCCATACCTCCAATACTAATATTCTAGGGAGAGGGGCTGTTTAATTGGAGATTGAGAATCTTTGCCTTTTCTTTGGGGCTAGCTTTGAACAACAATCTTCTATCACAGCCTCCTATGTTGCCAGGATTGCAGGCTTGAGCCACTGGCACTTGGGTCATTCTTCATTTTTATTTATAAAATTCTTTCTTCTATTTAAGGTTTTTCTAAAGATTCATATGTAGCCATTTGCTCTTTTCCTCTTTCAAACTCTTCTAGGAAATCTCACTCATATGATAATTTTGCTTATTTTAATTACTTACAAATGAATACTTCCAGCTCATCTGTCTACTTTTAACTCCAAGCTATGTGTCCAAATGCTTAATTAACATCTTGACTGGAATTCCTCAAAGACCTTAGTACTCAATAGTATCTATGTGCTTTCTTTAGGAATTCCTTGTCTCCGTGGTACAGTCTGTTCTCATATAGTTGTACATAATAAAAATCTAGTACTTACCTGACCTAAACTTCCTATAATTTTCATAGCCTTCTATTTTCTCTTTTCATATCTGTAATGTGATTGTAAAACTCAGTGTCATCTCTACTGAGATTACTGCAGCCAGTTCTTCTCTGGCTATATCAGTATTTCATTCAGATATTCTTCACTTATCAGAAAAATAATTCCTCACTGAAATCACTTCCAATTAATTCTTTTGAAAGACATTATTATATTTTTTAGTTTAGCTTCCACAACTTTCCATTCCATTCCTGATTTTCATGTGATATGCCATGTTTGGGCGTGGCTTAAAAGATTTTATCTTTGAGACTTCATTTAATGCGCCATCCAGGTATTTTAACAAAGTTGATGCATCTCAAGTTTACCAAAACAGATTCACCTATTGTTAACAGTGAAATACCTTCAGCATCTGTGTTGGAAGCAACTGGTTGCATCTAGCTTTTGCCTGTATGGTAAAGTGTCTCATGTTGATAACATTAAAATAATCTACCTCTTTCTTCTGGACTAGGTTGGCATAAATATCAAAGTCTTTATACAATAATACTTCTGAGCAGAAGACTGAGATAACATAACAAACAGGACATTTTGTAGAAAATTATATATCTCAGAGAATGAAATTTACAGTGTGTCAACACTGCAAATGTGTGTCTCTTTGTGTAATTTCATTCACATTTGTAAACACCCATTTCTTTTTGTAGCTGGTTCCAAAATCTTGGTAAAAGATCCTAGACCTGCATTAGGAACACCCAGCCCAAAGCTAAGTGGTAAGTAAATGAATTTGTCATTTCTCTAAGTCATGATTTCTAAAACAGGTCTACTATTTTCTTTACAAAGTGAAGTTATTTGAAAATATATATATATTCCATATTGATAAAATTATGCATTTGACTGAACAATGTACAAAGCATAGTTAATCATTGGAGCTCATATCATACTATGAGGAATTAAAGTTAATGGAAAAATGAATACTTTAAAAAATCCCTCTGTGTTTGGAAATGCATACACAATCTCATTTAGTCTGCCAACATGTCAATCAGTGGGAAATTTGGGGATTAGACAAGTAATTTATGCAGCAGAATAAGGAATTTCTTATTGATGATGTGAGAAAATACTATTTGATTTATTCTAAATAACCTTTTATCTGTACAATTTATTTAATTTAGACACATTTTCATCATTGTATATTGCTCAGTAAGCTAAATATTCTTGATGTTAATATTTGATACTTGAATTTGTAGGAAGTCATGAAATTAAAAAGTGTGGTTTATGCATCTTACTCATAGTTCCTGATGATGTGTTCGCCCAAAATTACATATGGAAAGGTTCATACAACTTCAAAGGCAGGAAACAACCCATGACCTTGACCGTGACCAGTTTCAATGCTTCCACTGGGAGAGTTAACGCAACACTGAGCAATAGTAACATGGAACTGCTACTGTCAGGTAGAGATACAAAAATAGTACTTTGGGGCTTATGTTTGTGATGACTTCATCATTTTTATTAGTAAGTTTTATACTATGAAATAGTTGTTCTATTTGATTTTAAAACATTTATAATTCATTCAGGAACATGACTGTCTGGTTTGGGTATTGATGAATTGATTGTACTCTAGCACTCCTCCCAAAAATTCTGAAGACATTTTGTTTGTTCTGTTTGGGGTTTTCCTGCTGTGCTGGGGATCCAACCTTTTACATGATAAGTAAGTCTTAACCAGCTGAACTAAATCCTTAGTTTAAAACTCTGAAAGTTGGAAGTTAAAAATTTGCAAGAGGATTTTTACAGGTTAATGTCATTTAATTTAATATTTAATTCCCTGTTTCCTTGATGTTTTAACTCAAACTGATCTATATTTACATGATATGGAACACTTCAAAAATAGATTCATACAAATAAAAATACACAAAATTAATATTACATTTTTCTCACTATATCAATAGAAAATTGTGTCATTTTGCCACCCAATTACTTTCAATCCACTTATAACCTGTCCTTGATGATTACAATTTAACTTAGATCAAGACTTTTGTCTCATTGTTTTTATATTCTTTTGAAGCCCTATTTATAAGTTACTAGTAGGTAATCACAAAAATTTTATTTTATTTATTTTTTTTTATTTATTTTGCCAGTCCTGGGCCTTGAACTCAGGGCCTGAGCACTGTCCCTGGCTTCCTTTTGCTGAAGGGTAGCACTCTACCACTTGAGCTACAGTGCCACTTTTGGCCATTTTCTATATATGTGGTACTGGGGAATCAAACCCAGGGCTTCAGGTATATGAGGCAAGCTCTCTTGCCGCTAGGCCATATGCCCAGCCCAACAAGATTTTAATTCTTAAGCTTTTTAAATTTTTTACTACTTAATCAAGTCAATTGTGAAATTTTGTGTTGCAGCTTTCTTGCCTACCCTTCCCTTAAATCGGTGTATATTCTGTTTATTCCCATGCTTAGAATATTCAGTATTGAAAAAAACTATTTGTGTATGTATTTTTTCTTCACTTTATAGATTACTTGTATTTCTCTTTTTGGACTAAAATTCTTACTTACTTTACAAAAACAATTCAAATATTCATTTTCTGAGCATTTCCCAATGGCTCAGTGTTTATGATTTCTCTTGCATCAATCTTTTGTTTACTTATGTGTTTAAAAATACTTTCAAATTGTTAAAGTTCCTAAGCCTAGGAACAATAAGTATTTATTTTGTGACTCCAGCAACACCTGGGACAATTTCACGCAGTGATAGCTCCTAATTGATAGTTAGAAAAGATCATCAATTTAAACTGGACATAGACACTTCTAATTTTAAATCTGATTTGAGGGTCAAATCAGGTTGTTTGTGGATATCAAGGAATGATATTACCAATGGTATTTCAATTCCCCAGATATGATTTCAGCCGAGGTTCCTACTGAAAAATCAATGTACAGTACAGGGTTTAAGGAAAGTATTAATTGTTTGTAATGGACATCATTTTATTTCTTTTCCTATCACAGTTCTTCCATGAAAATATTTAAGAACTTAGAGGTAATAAGATTAAGACTATTTGCAAAATTAAGTAAATGTCCTTGCATTTACAGGAATATATAAAAGTCAAGAAGCTCGTCTAATGTTGCACATATATCTTATTAAAGTACCACCTCATGCTTCTGTGAAGAAACTGAAAGAGGAGAATTGGGCCATGGATGGCTTTGTAAGTACATGTCTTTAAAAGTTTGCTGCTAGTTTTAATAACGAATTTTCAGCTTGCTCAGGAAAAGGGAGTTTTCTAAGTTTGGCTAATTTTGTACACACTCTTACAAATGCCTACCCACAAAGTAGTATCTATATATACTGTTCCAAAATATCAAGGCAAATGTGACTCTATTTTTATGTAGTATTTTTATAATATATTCGGTGTAGTATTTTCATTGTTTTTTATCAAGGAAAAAATTAGTAAAATATATATTTGGACCTGGAGAGTAATGAACATGCCTGTTATCCCAGCATTCAGGGTGCTGAGGAACAAGATCATGTGTTTGACAACAGCATGGCCTAAATGGAAAACTCAAAAACAGAAAAACAACAAAAAACAAAACCTCTGTCTCTAAAAATAAACAAGAACCCCAAAACCCAAAAGATGAATTCATCAATCTTTAAAGCACATAAACCATTTTTATAAAATCAGTCAGAAAACTTAGTATGTCTATTTAACCAACATGGGAGCTCCATATTTTCTAAAATGCCTTGTGAGGAAAGGGATCCCCCTTGCAGCTTGCTGTGGAGACATGGTTGCTGAAGATTCCCTGTTGATTCTGCCACATATTTAATCATATATTGGAATGGAAAGTCCAAAGTGAATTTGGGCAGTGATAAGTTCACATTAACAAACTGGGCAGGAGAATAAGCGCTTGCACTCAGAACATGTTCTCAAGGAATGCCAAGCATTCCTTTCCAAGGAGGACTGGAGAAAGACCGAAAGCTTTCTCTCCTGTTCTATGTGGATGTTCTTCATCTTTATAATCAAGACAAAAATGTCTCAGGGTCAAGTGTAAGTATTTGGTTCTTTCTCAATGTTGGGTGAGCTGTGTGAGCTCTGCTTGTAGTTGTGTGCTATGAAGTTTATGCCAGCTTCTCACCTTATTCTGAGGTGGAAACTGGAAAGGCCGCAGAAAACAAACTGTGTTCTCTTCTGAGAAATCAAAAGCTCTCAACGGGACAAAAGGTGCTGAAATAGGGCTGGGGATATAGCCTAGTGGCAAGAGTGCCTGCCTCGGATACACGAGGCCCTAGGTTCGATTCCCCAGCACCACATATATAGAAAAACGGCCAGAAGCGGCGCTGTGGCTCAAGTGGCAGAGTGCTAGCCTTGAGCGGGAAGAAGCCAGGGACAGTGCTCAGGCCCTGAGTCCAAGGCCCAGGACTGGCCAAAAAAAAAAAAAAAAGGTGCTGAAATAAACTCAAAAGTTCTGAAATGAATTTAAATACAGTGGCAGATAGTATTCATTTGGAACAGAGATTTTCTATGTAGCTGGAATGACCTTAGATTCACAATCCTCCCATGTCAGTCTCCTGAGTTCTGGAATTACTGGCATGTATTATCTACCATGTTGGTCTGACATATGCCATTGATTAACAGTTTATTTTAGGCTTAATTCATGTATTCTAAAATGAAATGTAAAATGGACTCGGGTTTGGTTTTAAAGAGTGTCCTCAGATAAGTTTAGACAGCAGCACAACTGGATTTAGAAACAATATCATTCCAAAGATAAACCCCACAGCATTTACCTATTTATCTCACCTCCAACTCTGATTCTTGCTGTGCCCTGGACAACTACTGGTCCAGAGGCTTCGTCTCTAGAGTTCCATGTTCTGGACTTCGCTGGGTAACATCGTCTAATATATGGTATTCTGTGACTGGCTGATTTCTCTGAGTATAATGGAACACACAAGTGATTCTGTAGGCTTACAGGTATAGGCTAAAAAGTGACACATTATTCCTCCAAGTCACATAAAAGTGGCTAACTCAGTTTTGAGAACTACTAAATTCATTGAAATCATAAGGACACCCTTCCCATGAAGGTGTGGGGATGTGGAAGGATTGTACCTACACAGGAAAAGGCAATCTAACCTACAAAAAACAGCATTATACTCTAATTTTTAAGTGACCAGTAAAATGAGGACTCTGTTTCATGTGACTGCCTTTTGTTGGTTGGATAATAGGTTCCTAACCATTGAAAGATCTATGTATCTATGTCATTGTATCAATTACCAGGCCCATTTTAATAGTATCATATTTATTCAAAGTTGTAAATTAAATTTTGCTTTGTTTGATGCAAAGTGTATGGCATGTGCTGTTTACTGAGGAGAAAGACATAGAAGATAAGAATAGCATGTCATATTCATTTCAGAATAAAACTCAGCATTTATTCAGGCTAAGAAATATGGCCATAGCTGGTCTTCATAGTTATAAGACTTTCAAATATTTTTAGGTTTCTGCTGAGCCAGATGGAGCTACTTATGTATTTCAAGGATTTATTCAAGGCAAAGATTATGGACAATTTGGACTACAAAGACTGGGTAATGCATTTACTTTGATTTTTGTGTGGGCTCTTCATTACTGCAGATGTTATAAGGAAAGACAGTAGATTCTGTACATTGAGCACACTTACTATATTTTGATTTGTTCTTGGTAAGAACTATGTACTGAGGCATTGGATAGTTTTGTAAATAATCACTTCCTTCCAGACATCATTTTCTATGTGACAACTCTATGCAATGTTTAGCTTTTCATCAAATTTCTAATATACATGACAAGCTGTCTTGCCCTTAAGCAAGGGAGAAGAAAAAGTGATGTAGAAGAAAAAAGGAAATATTAAATTGTAAATTATTTGATGTTATCTTCTGAGAACTACACTACTATTTCTCAGTTTGAATATTGTTACAAGTTTCTTACTACCCTGGAAATGTAGCGCATTTCGAGAAACCTATAGACTACACAGAAGAAAGATAGCTTTGATTAATGGGCCCCTTTGGGGGTTTTGTGCTTTGCAAGTATGTAAATTTTCTGTGATGGGAGACACAAGCTTTTTCCTTTCTCATTTCCAAGTCTTCTACCATGTGAGTGAACATTTAATAACCTTTCTCAAAGATATCAGAAAATACAGCTTTTAGGAAATTCTATTACTGAGATATATTGTCTCCCATTATTAAACTGTGACGTGGTTACAGATATAATAAATCCAGGCTATAAAACCTACTAACATACATTTATCTTGCTAAACCATTACTTTTAAGATGTATGTGAATATACTGAGTCAATGGAAAAAGAAGGTTTAGAAGAATGCCCTATTCTTTTTTCAAAGACAAATATTCTATTCAGACACAGTTGTATCTAAGTTGCATGTGACTTAGTCAGAAAGAGAAATTAGCTCTCTGTAAACAAACAAGAATAATATCTTTTAATATGATGTGCTGCTTAAATACATGTGTCTTTTTTAAGCAGAAGAAAACACTCATTAAAGTGGTAGCTAAACACAGCTCTGCCATTGGATACCAGGAATTTACAAAAATTTCTCAAAAGTCTAAAGGTCTAAAATAGAGTCTATAAAATAGGATCTAATACTTTCTGAATAAGACCTGTTAGGTATTCCCTCTTCCCATCACTCTGACAGTATATTAGCAAACCCACTTCCTCTTCCTAAATCAGCTAAGACCATGGCTACTCAGCCTTATCCACAGTACATTGAATTGTCTGTTTAACCTCTTTCATTCACAGACTCTAGTTACGTTGACATTAGCTATGAAATATTCCCTCAAGTTTTCTTTTCTGTTCTTCCATTTGCTCTAATTTAAATTTTAAGTATTTTTCTTTTAATCAGAATCGTAACTACCACCTTCTTCTTGTATCTGTGGACTGTGCTCTCCAAACTCTCCTTCCATGACCATTTCTTTAGTTGTCCCTCACAGAATATATTTGGGATATTTAGAATATTTCTGTCTTCCTTCAGTGTAACCGTGGTTTATTATTTCTGCACCTAATTCCAACCCCAAATCAATGTCTGTCACATTCCCAAATAAGACACCTATATTCCCATTTGCAGAATTACAAAACTGTTTCTTCCTTTTACATTAATTGTTCCTCAGAAGCTTCCAAGTGAAACTTATATCCTATCTCCTCTAGAAAACATTCCTAGATATGACAGAAGGAATTATACCTTCATTCATAAAGCACACTAGCCACTTTTTCGTTCCTGAGGTATGCATACTGTTCTCTTCAAGTCTTTCCACTGTTGTATAAACTTAGTTCAGAAACAAAAACTATTGGTCAGTTTGCATACTTTCCTGGAAAAACAAAGGCTATACATGTGCAAAAGAAAAAAGAAAAAGCACAAAACAAGTATGGTAATAAGTTGAAAATATTTCACAGTTCACAGATATTTTGTGGTATATGTATGTATATGTATATATGTATTGTATATATGTATGTATATATGTCAATAAAATATATAAAAATATATAATAAAAGATATTTTTGAAATTCAATAAATTGTTGAGTTTAAGCAAGACTCCATTATAATAAAAATTTATTTTATTCTCATCAATGACTTTCTATTTTTCAGGATTGAATATGACAGAAGGTTCAAATTCTTCAAACCAGCCTCATGGTACAAATAGTAGTTCTGTGGCCATTGCTATTCTTGTGCCTTTTTTTGCACTTATATTTGCAGGCTTTGGGTTTTATCTATATAAACAAAGGTAAGCTCTCTGACTTCTAATTCCATAAGCATTCCACAAAACGTTCAGGCTAACTTTAATGCTTTGTTTCAAATCCTCATTTCTGTTTTTCCATGTTGTGGAACTCTGTGTACATAATTATTGGAAATCATATTTTCCCTCCCATTTTCACAACACTACATACACATTATAAACTTGTTCTGCAACATTGCATTAGCAGTCAGCCTAGCCCTTCCTCATTTTTTCTGTCAATTTCTTAGTATAGAACTGGTTGTACATATTATTCTTCCATTATCCTTAATAAGACTTCAAAGAGAGAAAATGGTCATTAGTATTTAAATGGCAGAGATCATGTCATTGCCATTTGTGTTGAGGCAACTGAGAGAAAGTATATATCTAGACCTTTCTGTTCACATAACAGTCCTGGCTGATTTTATCCTAGCAGATAGGTTTGATATATTTAATCTTTCAACTTATCTTTTGTATCTTTCACAAATTATGCAATTACTACGATGCATTTGTGATAGAGCAAGTAAATGATTGCACACATTATTTAGACCTATTAAATCTCTACAGTGCAACATGGTCTGGAGGGACTTTAATATGGAATTCACTACTATTTAGGGAAATCTCTAGTAAGGAAAAATAAATAGTTAATGAGTCAACTCAGCTTTATTACCCAAATGAATTTTGTGTCTAAATGATGTTTTCAATATCAATCAGTCTATGTTCTCTAAGAATAATTCATTTGATATTAGGCTATGTATAAATAATTATGAGTTAGTAAGTCTTGTCAAGATCAGACTTAAGTTGAAAATAGGAATTATCACAAAATTTATTTGTAAAATATAAAATAATTTTACATTATCATAAAGTAGTGCAAAGTTACCATTTTGTACCATAGTAGGTAGATACATCACACTCTGCTTGCATTATAGTTCCAGGGTACTTTCATAGACCCCTAAGAATGCTAATCAATAAGTAGACACTTTCCATTTCCCTTACTTCTAACTTCATACAATCATAATTCTGGATAGTCATGTAAGTGGGGTCTTTTTGAACTCAGATCAGTGTCTGTTTCTTATACATTTAGCAGGATGTTTGCAAGTTTCATCCTTGCTATATAGCATCTCCTTTGGGTCCATGTCTAAGAATGGAAACATTGTTATACAAAATTGTGTTTGTAACTTATTTGGAGAGCACTAAATAGTTTTGCACATCACTAGCTCTCTTTTAGATTTTGAATACCCAAATGTGTTTGTTTCCTAACAAGAACTTGTTTCATTGTGTGTGTGTGTGTGTGTGTGTGTGTGTGTGTGTGTGTGTGTGTGTTGTGCTTCCAGTTCTGAGGCTTGAACTCAGGCACTGTCCCTGAGCTTCTTTTTGCTCAATACTAGCACTCTACCACTTGAGCCACAGTGACACTTTTAACTTTTTTTGTTTATGTGGTACTGAGGAATTGAACCCAGGGCTTCATGCATGCTATGCAAGCATTCTAGCAAGCCACATTCCCAGCCTTAATATTCATTTTATTTTCACCATATTGCATGTGAAATACTTCTCGTTAGATATGAATACATGTATATCCTAAATATTCTCTATAATAGAACATGTTCAAAGAATTCATCTAATTTTTAATTAAGTCATTTGTTTTATTGCTGGTGAGTTATAAGTGTTTCTCTGCTCTGTCTGTACTGTAAACCTCTGTCAGATACACAGTTTGCATGGATTTTTTCCTTATCTGTGTTTTTTTGGTTTGCATTTTTGTTCTTTTGGTATGGTGTCTTTTGATGTACAAAGGGTATTTGTTTTGTTGTTTTGATGGAATCCAATTTACCTATTCTTTCAACATTTGGGCATCACATGTCATATCTGAGAAATGCTGGCCACATTCAAGACCATGTAAATTTGCTCGTGTTCTTTAGAGTTTAATAGATTTAGTGTTTATATTTGTGATTTTGATTCATTGTTTTGCTTAAAGTTATTGCTCACTACTGGGAAAAGACATCGTGTAAAATTTCATAATAATAATAATCCAAATTTAAAATGTTGTTGCATGTAGTTTTATTGTAAATTAAGTTTTAACAGATAGGGAAAATATGATTCGTTAGTTATGCCAGAAGGTACACATCATAGGAGGTCAAGTTCTTAGGTTATATCAATGAAACTTTAGATTAATTAGAATATTTCCAATTCCCATGTTTTCCTACTACATTTAAAAGCATTTCTAAACATTTTTTGAGGCAAGATGCCACTAAATAGCCTTATCTGCCCTTAAATCATGATCTGTCTGCCTCAGACTCTTAAGAACAGGGATCGCTTAAAAATAATTTTACATAAATCCTCTAAAGTATTTGAAATATATAAAAATTCAGAAAATGTGTTAAATACAGTAAAGTGGCATAATATGATAATTACTTGGAGTTATAACTTACAACTGAGATTTACAGTGTTAGGTAAAACAAATTTAAAAATGTACCTTAAGGTATTAGATTACAGAAATGGGATCAATTCCTGACATATATAATTCCTGATGTATATAAATGAATTATGCAGTAGGACATGGGGAAAATATCTGTTAAACAAGCCTTAAACAAGATGGGAAATGAAGAAATTAAGAAGAAATGCTAGACCATTAGCATAGACAACATGTTAGTTAACTACAAACAAAAGTTAAGTCATCAGTAACTTGGGAATCTACTTTTATGACATAATATCATGCTTATATTTGAAGTTTGACCTCACTCTAATAATGTATACTAAAATCAAATTGCGTGTTTTTATTTTCCTAATACTTGTAGTACATTCTGTGTTGTCTCTCTGTGCTTCATAGAATTCTCCTTTCCTTCTTATTGCAGAACTGGCTCCTAATTATCCTGAAGGTCCCAGATAAATTTTGCCTCCTTAGATGTACTTTTTTTTAAATCACTATTCCTGATGTGGTTCTCAGAAGTTCTTTAGTGTATCAACTATATTTGTTTATATCATAATAATTCTTATCCATTTTTGTTATTTCTTTTGCTGATCCTGGGGCTTGAACTCAGGGAATACACTCTGTTCCTGAGCTTCTTTTTGTTCAAGGCTAGTGCTCTACCACTTAAGCCCCAGCACCACTAGTCAGCTTTTTCTGAGTAGATTAATGGAGATGAGAGTATCACTAATTTTTTTTCCTGGGCTGGCTTCAAACCACAATCCTCTAGGTCAGCCTCCTGAGTAGCTAGTATTACAGGCATAAAACACCAGCACCCATTATTATCTAATATTTTTGTTTCATAATTATTCATTATTTCCTATCATGTTATATGAAAACCATCAGTAGTACCTTTATGTTATTTTAAAAGTACATAAACAATTGTGTCTAGAATGATGCATAGCACATAATAGACACTCAGTAAAAATTTAATTAGCAATAAATTCCAGAAAATGAGCATACAGCCCATTATCATAATGTATTTATATTATATATAAGTGAAAGTAATAACTTAGTTTGTAAGAAAATTGAAACTAGTTAATATAGCTCATTTATATTTGTTCCATTATTATTGTTGCTATATATAAACATACAGTATATGTAAACAATAAGTCATTCAGGCTTTAAAGATGTATTTGTTGAGTTTACTTTTAAGCGACATTATCCACAAAGGCAATAAGTGAAATGTGGTGTTTGAGCCCAACTTTGCTATTTCGAGCAGAAAGTGAACCCATAACTAATTGGTGTTCTCCTCAACAGGACTGCACCCAAAACCCAATACACAGGATGTTCAGTTCATGAAAATAACAATGGCCAAGCAGCTTTTGAGAACCCTATGTACGACACCAATGCCAAGTCGGTGGAGGGAAAGGCAGTGCGATTCGATCCCAACTTGAACACGGTTTGCACAATGGTATAATGCAGCAGGCCTTTGCCTTCCTCTATTCTTGGAAATCGACTCAAAACAGTGCACATTTAGTCCACTGCTAAACAAAGCACACTTTTCAGGACTTGCTGGGTCACCTATTCCTGAGGAATGATGGAGAAGAGTGTTTTTTTTTTTTTTTTTCATAAACTGGATCAAAATTCTTCTTCATGTTTATCATGGAGAGTTTTAAAGAAATCCGGCTGCACTCTGAGAGTGCTTACTCACAGTTTATTTGCTTTTTTTAAAAAGGAGATTATTCTAAAACATAAACTTATTTGCATATATTGGAGGAGCATCCACTATCAGTATTTCTGTGCTTTATAAACTATATTAGAGGAACTGGGTTTAAAAAAAAGATATAGGGTAGAAAATAAGAGCTATACTTACAAGAGTCAATAGGTCACTGAGTCATTGTCAACTGTCCTAAACTACATTGCATCCATAAGTCTGTATTTCCCCCCACCTATCCCTTGTCCATTCTTGTCAATCAAGGCATTGTTTTCCTGATTTCCATGGAGATTTACAATTGAGTCATGCTTTTAAAAGTTTATAATTGATTTCACAGTAAAGATAAAGCTTCCTACACCTATTTGACTTTCCTAATTCTGTAGTGAAGTATCTTCTTTCTTTTTCTTTTTGACTATTTGTCATTATTTCTGCAAAAGGCAAGGTCCTTGTGCTGTTCTTTAGTTTCCCAACTTGGAGAAACCAGTTTCATTCGGTGAGATACAGAGAAGTTTTTAACTAATCCCTTTCTTAAGTACGCTTTTTTTTCATTCAATAACCATTTGACTGGCAAAAAAATGACTTATCATGATGGTTATATTTCAGTTATCAGAAACACCAGCCTTAATGCCATGCTTTCTAAAACCAATCTTTCCAATATGATTGAAAGACCAAATAAAACAATATATTATATTTAATTTAGGCCTAACTATCCTATCAGATAAAGCTTCAAGTTCACTGCTTTTGGCATTTTCAAGTTTCTTCTAAAAGGAAGTTAAAAGCATACTCTGTTCTATCTCCTTAACATAATGACCAAGTCCGGGGAGGGTGGGGGGGGAAACAGGTGTTTTGTTTTCCAAATTGGCCATAAAATTTTGTTTCCTACATTTTGGGGTTCATCAAATTTTCATATTTTTTAAATGTTTAAACCCTTATTCTTAAAAAGCAGATTTCAGATACAATAGGTGTCTTTATTGTCAGATTCAGATAGGATTTTGTATTTTATTGGTCATTAATTTATGACCCTATCATGCAGTAATGGTAACATTTTTATTTCATAGGGTATTATCTTCCATTTTTTCCCATTGGAAAAAAATGTGTACCCACTGTGATTTCTGTTGTTGTCCTATTCAAATATGGAATACTCTGTGAACCATCTCCACTTTTATATCATGAGACAGAGTGCCTAAGAGAAACCATTGCACTTGGGAACACTGCTTCAATCTTTACATTCAGTGAATTTCTTGTAATCCACTTTGAGATACATTGTTTTGGAAATTCATATAATTTTCTCAACATTGTACTCTACTGACAGGATGAGGTTTTAGATTTTCTGCCATCAGTTATTTATTCTTGTTTATTCAAATGACTGCAATAACAATGATTCATTCACTAATGTTAAGGTTAATACATTTAAGATCTTGTTTAAACAATGTTTCTTCTGCAACTGGCTACTCCTCTTATATTAATGCATACACTTTTGTAAAGAAGTATATTTTTATGAAAAAGAAAACTTTGTAAAAGTATGATGTAAATTTTCAGTGCAATGTAAACAAATAAAAATGGATAATTGCTTTTGTAAAATGTGTTTTCTTTCCAAAATTGTCTCTGCTGGTTCTGATTAGTTAAAGGAATCAACAACCTACATTGACTTAGTGCTTTTAGAAGTTCCCAAATGGCATATTATATACGTTTAGGACAATAATTATAAAATATAAGTGTCTTTCTAACTCATTCTTCAAATATGGCAATATTTTAGAAATATTTTTATCCCATAAATATATTGGCATTTTAACCAAGCAGAGGCTTGTAGTCATTAACAAATCAAAACCAATACTATTGCTACTGGTTTGATAAAAGGAAGGGAGTTTATTGAAGCCTGACCAGGAAGCAGATTGGCAATATGCTCAAGTCCATCCCAGGATCAGTAGCATGGATGAGAAGGGAATTTTTAGGGGGTATTTTAAGTGCTATTTAACATAAATATAACGAATGATTACTTTATAGATGAGTATTCAAAATATTTATGAACGTAGTTTATATATGCTCATTATGACTAATAAAAAGATTGTTAAGTTAAAAGATCTTGAGATATAAGTAGACATTTACCCATGCTCAGTGGGGGATAGCAAGTTTTTAGCTGGCCTCAGATAGGTTTTAAAGGTGTTTCCGTCTAAATAACCTGGAAGAACTTTAATATCTGGTTAATTCATGCATTATTTCTAGCCAAATTCATTATCCACAGAGCTTCATCTGTGGCACATGTGTTTACATGTGAGAAAGTACACTTGTACTTGAGAAAGTTATTGTTTCTATAAACTTGGGGTGATAAATTTGATGTTATTTGAAAACATTTTCCCACAACAAGACATTGTCCTGTTATTGCACAATCTCAGATTCCAGTCTTTTTATGCTAGGTCACTTTATGACACTTTCATTTCAAAAATAAACCTCTTGATGGAATTGTGGAATCTTTAGCCTTCACTCAAATCATGTCCTACATATTTGCACTTGTCTTTGACTTTATTTAATTCTTCTCTGTACATTCCCTTTCTAATTTAACACTTTGTTACCTTTATTTTAATTTTTTCTTTATTCCTAATGGTTAGCCTTTTCAAAAGTTAGCATTAATTCATGTATAAATGACTTTCAAAAGTAAGTTTTATTATGATTCTCCTTTTTTACTATTATATTAAACTATAGTACACAGGTTTTCAATCCAAATTCTTGGTTGTGATTATTCATATAGTTATCAACATTAAGTATGTTAATCCTGGCCAGAGACACTTGGTACTAAAGCCTGATGTGTGATTGCAGAAAGTAGCCCAAAGGACAAGATTTATTTCACTACCTTGTCCATTTAATGATTAAAAAGGCCAATAAGGTAATTGGTAGGTACTATTCCCTTACACGAATAAAAATCTATTGCTTCCCAAAGTCATAATCTGTGAATCAACACATAAATTTAAAACAGGCATCCTAAAGTAAAATATCTGTTCTATAAACAGATTTTAAAAAGGCATGATTCTGAATGATGCTTTAGAATGTGTATTTCTAATTTTAGTTGCTAGAAATATTGATTTGTTTTCGGTTCTTTGTTGTATTTTTTAGAATGAGTGCAGGTAAGGGAATATTGATCTGAGAAAATATACATGTTGTAAAAATTGAGAAATATCATCTGTCATTGCTTCTGTGAGCTGGGTGTTCTAAACTAATTTGACAAGATTTAGAAGTTTTGGGGGAATAGAAATGGCCACTGGACATTAGATTTCATTCTTCTGCATATAAAACAATGGCACTAGTGAATACTTGTCAACTTCTTTCCCAACCTTAATGAGTCCCTATGTGGAATAATTTTATTTGTGTTAGAAAAAGAAGCATATCTCACATATTCAAATTCATAGCTATACATTGCATTGTACAATGTAAAACAGGAAATCTGTTTAAACTTTCATAATATACAAGCTTTCTTGTAAGACTCAGCAAGCAGATATAAGTTTGCATGTTTTGGCAAAAACAAGGATATAGAGAAAAATATCAAACCATCTCTGGTAAGAATTTTAAGGACCCCTCTTTATTTTTTTCTCATACCCTTGAATTCAGATTTATGTCTCCAGAAAAGAACCACTTAGAATGAGATATACTATTGTTTCCAGAAAGAACCACTTAGAATGAGATATACTATCTTGAAAATAACACTTGTCAGCATTTCTGTCCCAACTAGCAATAAAGAGATTGTTAGCAGAGAAAGCAGAATTGCTTGAAAATTAACGGCCTATTTTTTTTTTCAGAATGCCATTTTAAATGTATAAAGTGAAATAAGAAAACTGGTCATCATAAAGTATTTAAATACTTTAATATATTTAATGTGTTTTAATATTACATACATTTATATATGTAGTTACATATACATCTATTCACTCAAACATTAAGCAGTAAAACTAATAATATTCAAATTTTCAAGGACTAGAGATCATTAGCAATATTTTGGGATACTGATAACATTAATGATGATATGTAAGTATATGTGATTTTATTGTTAAAAATCATAGTTTGTTTTTGTCTGACTATATAACTGAATGGAATGCTGTATCTGATAGACAAAACCAGCAATGGTAAAGATGTAAAGGTGGTTTTATTTTTCTAACTCTGCATTAGCATTTAATCAGCATACCATGTTAAGAACTCTGCCTTATAATTGTCAATTAACAGCAATTGCATTGAATGAGTAGATTCTGCAGTGACAATGGAGTGTATGATTTTTAACCTTGGTTACCAACTACCAACATGAAGTAAATGAACTCACATGTAATTCATACCATAACTATATATAATTCATATGAGAACTATATGCATAAGATATAGATGGATAGATATGTCTTACCCTGAAACAATTTAACGTTTTTGCAATTTGTAAAACATTCTGTGTTTTCTGTGGTGAGGGCAAAACTGGAATTTGTGATAGGCAAGTTTGCTACCACTTGAACCACACTCTAGCACTTTTTACTTTGGCTACTTTTCATATAGGATCCTCATACTTTGCCTAAAGTAATCTAAAACCTATGTCAATCCTATCTCCACCTTTCTAGTAGTTGTTGTTCTAGGCACATACTGCCAAATGACCTTATGTTATAAAATAATTCTTTCTTTTTCTAGATGTTTGTTTTTTTTAATTTTTATTGTCAAACTGATACACAGAGAGGTTACGGTTTTATACATTAGGCATTGGATACATTTCTTGTACTGTTGGTTACCTCCTCCCTCATTCCCCCTTCCCCTTTTCTTTCCCATCCATGAGTTGTTCAGTTCATTAACACCAAACAGTTTTGCAAGTATTGCTTTTGTAGTTGTTTATAGCTAGAACCAACCACAAAATGTCTACTGTGTTTATATCTACATTTACTTTTATAATTTTACTACTTTTTATTATATGAAATTGAGCCTTCCAGAATGTAAAAGGCCACCAGAACAAGTCATAAGCTATCGAGTAAGGTACTACTCTCCTTTTCTAGAATAAGGATTGTGGAGAATAGAAATGACTTGAACTCTGCAATATCAATATGTGTTTGGAGGATATTCAAAAGGTAATGAAGTTATTACTAGGAAGCATGTACATTAGGACAAGTATATATTATAAAACTTGCATATGTACAGACAAAATAGAACTTTGACAATTTCATTTTAGAAAATATAATTCACATCTTATTTTTTAATGTATCTGATTTCTTAGGAGTCTTTATTTTGTGACTCTTTTTGGTTTTTATTTGAAAATGCTAAAAACAGAGGGGTTACATTTACATATTTATCATATGATATATGCAATTACATATAACACATTTTATTATATGATATTTTATATTCCAGTTTAACAAAAGAAATAGCAAGAATGGATGATTTTAATAAAATCTGATGAGGTAATATGAAATAAAATTTATATTCAATAAATTATGGGAAAGGAAGAATCAATATCCCTTTGAACATTGTAATTTATTATTGTTACCTAAAGGAAATAATCAAGTAAGAGTAATTATTTTGAATACAATATAATGAATCAAAAGGCATGATGACTTCATAAATAGATGCAATATTGTTTCCTCAGTTTAATATGTAATTTTTCAGATACTTATATGTCCCTCCAACACTACTCATGTAATAGAATGGCAGTTCTAGAAGTTAATGTTTTCAGAAAGCAAGCCTCAAATGTTCGTATATACAGTTCTGGATATACTTTTTTTTTTTTTTTTTTTTTTTTGCCAGTCCTGGGCCTTGGACTCAGGGCCTGAGCACTGTCCCTGGCTTCTTTTTGCTTAAGGCTAGCACTCTGCCGCTTGAGCCACAGCGCCACTTCTGGCCATTTTCTGTATATGTGTTGCTGGGGAATTGAACCCAGGGCCTCATGTATATGAGGCAGGCACTCTTGCCACTAGGCCATATCCCCAGCCCACTATTTTATTTTTTTTAATTCATTTATTAATTAAACAAAAATTTTTGACAAGGTGTTGTGCATAAGGGGTATAGTTACATAGTAGGGCAGTGTGTACATTTCTTGTGATATCTTACACCCTGTTTTTCTTTCCCTTCCCTAGGTCAGGTAGACATATACACAGTGTACCAAGAACATATACAGTAGCCATGTGGCCTACACCAAAGAAAGTTCGCCTAGGGCTTTAAATGTAATTTCGACAGAAAACAATATGTCAACAATAGTCTTAAATGAACGTACATACATAGCTTTTGAGCTATTGTGATCCACTGAGAGGTCTATTTTTTATCTTTATATGTTGAGTAGTTGTTTGGTTTTAGTTATATAATGTAGGGTTCCTGACCCTACATTTTCTGTGGGAAATACAATTTAACAAGAAGTTTTTGGTTTTGCAGACCTGGTCTCTACTGTCTCCCCCTCCCCCCACCTTAACAGACATATATCAAGGAGATCATGCCCCTTTGTTTTCTGTGTTTTAGGCTTGTCTCCCTCAACATTATTTGTTCAAGTTCTGACCATTTCCCTGTGAATACCAATATTTCACTATTTCTAATTGCTATGTAGTATTTCATTGTGTATATGTACCATATTTTTTGGATCCATTCTTCTGTGGAGGGGCATCTGGGTTGTTTCCATATTTTGGCTATGGTGAATTGTGCAGCAATAAACATGGAAGTACAAATGTCTTTTTGATATCTTGGGACCTGTTGTTCAGGATAGATGCCTAGGAATGGTATGGCTGGGTCATAGGGTAAGTCTATGTTGAGCTTTTTAAGAAACCTCCATACTGTTCTCCAAAGTGGTTGTACTAATTTGCACTCCCACCAACAATGGAGAAGGGTTCCTCTTTCCCCACACCCCCTCCAGCATTTGTTGTTGCTTGAGTTCAGAGTATAGGCCATTCTGACTGGAGTGAGGTGGTATCTCAGGGTTGTATTTATTTGCATTTCCTTTACTGCCAGGGATGTTGAACATTTCCTCATATGTTTCTTTGCCATTTTTATCTCTTCTCTTGTGAAGTCTCTCTTTAGCTACTTTGCCCATTTCTTAATTGGTTTACTGGGCTTGGAGGGGCTTAGTTTTTTTAATTCTCTGTAGATGATAGATATTAGGCTTTTGTCTGTTGCTGTGCTGGTAAAGATTCTTTCCCATATGCTTGGCTGTCTTTCTAGTTTGGTGGCTATGTCTTTAGCTCTGCAGAAACTTTTTATTTTGTAGTAGTCCCATTTGTTGAGTCTCTCCTCTAACTGTTCTGCCCCTAGGACTCTATTCAGGAAGTTCCTTCCTGTGCCTATATATTCTAGCGTCTTTCCTACTTTGTCCTTCAGTAGTTTCAAGGATCTAGGTCTGATGTTGAGGTCCTTGATCCATTTTGAGTCGATCATGGTGCATGGTGATAGGCTAGGGTCCACTTTGAGTTTTCTGCATATGGCTGCCCAGTTTTCCCAGCATCAGTAGTTGAAGAGGCTCTGTTTATTCCATTGTATGTCTTTAGCTCCTTTGTCGAATATCAGCTGACTGTAAGAGTGCAGTTTTATTTCTGGATCTTCAATTCTAATCCATTGGTCTTCAGGTCTGTTTTTATACCAATACCAGCTGTTTTTGTTATGATGGCTCTATAGTAGAGCTTGAAGTCTGGTATTGTGATACCTCCTGCACTGCTTTTTTTGCCTATAATTGCTTTGGCTATTCTAGGTCTTTTGCTGTTCCATATGAATTTATGGGTTGCGTTCTCTATTTCAGTGAAGAACGTAGCTGGGATTTTGATGGGGATTGCATTGAATTTGTATAACAATTTGGGCAATATGGCCATTTTCTCTATATTGATTCTGCCTACCCATGAGCATGGGAGGTCTTCCATCTCCTTGTGTCTTCTTTGATTTACCTTTTCAGATTTTTATAGTTCTCATTAAATAGGTCCATCACGTCTTTGATTAGGTTGATCCCAAGGTACTTTATTCTTGTTTTGGCTACTGTAAAAGGAATTATTTCCATAATTTCCTTTTCTGCTTGTATATTGCTGGTGTACAGAAAAGCTGTTGACTTTTGTGGATTGATTTTGTGTCCTGTTACTTTGCCAAAATGGTTTATTAGTTGTAGGAATTTGGGGACTGAGTTTTTTGGGTTCTTCAGATATAAGATCATGTCATCTCCAAATAGGGGTAGTTTGATTTCTTCCTTGCCGATGTGGATCCCTTTGATGTCCTCCTCTTGTCTTATTGCTATGGCTAGGGATTCCAGCAGTATATTGAAAAGAAGTGGGGAGTGTGGGCATCCTTGCCTTGTTCCTGAGTTTAGGGGGAATGATTTTAGTTTCTCCCCATTTAATACAATGTTAGCAATTGGTCTGTTGCATATGGCTTTTATTGTTTTGAGGAATGTTCCATGTATTCCTATTCTCTCCAGAGCTTTTAATAAGTATGGATGTTTCATTTTGTCAAAAGCTTTTTGGGCATGGACTGAGATAACAATGTGATTCTTGATTTTAGTTCTGTTGATGTGGTGAATTACATTGATTGATTTACAGATGTTGAACCATCCTTGTGACTGTGGGATGAAGCCTACTAAGTCATGATGTATAATTTTCTTAATCAGTTTCTGGATCCTGTTAGCTAACAATTTATTGAGGAGCTTTGTGTCTGTGGTCATTAGTGATATTGGTCTGTAGTTCTCTTTTTTTGTGGGTCTTTGCCTGGTTTGGGGATGAGTATAATATTAGCTTCATAGAATGAGTTTGGGATTTCTCCCTCTGTTTTTATTTCATGGAAGAGTTTGAGGAGTATTGGTACTAGCTCCTCACTAAAGGTTTTATAGAACTTGTTGGTGAATCCATCTGGGCCTGGGCTTTTCTTTGTTGGGAGGCTCTTGATTACCCCCTGTATCTCGCTGTAAGTTATTGGTTTATTTAGTTGATTTATTTCTTCTTGGTTCAGTTTAGGGAGTTTATATTTCTCTAAAAATTTATCCATTTTGGTAAAATTATTGTTTTTTAGTGAGTAGAGGTTCTGGAAATAGTTCCTTATGATTGTTTGATTATCGTGTGTATTTGTTGTAATTTTTCCGGTGGAGTCCCTGATTTTACGTATATGAGTCTCTTCTCTTCTTTTTTTTTGTAAGTCTTGCGAGGGGTCTGTCGATTTTATTTATTTTCTCAAAGAACCAGCTTTTGGTCTTATTTATTTGTTGAATGGTCTTTCTATTTTCAATCAGATTTATCTCTTCTTTAATCTTTGTGGTCTCTCTCCTCCTAATCATTTTAGATTCAATCATTTCTTGTTTCTCCAGTTGTTTTAGTTTCATTGTGAGGTTATTTACCTGCTCTGCTTCTATTCTTTTAATGTGAGTGCTGAGGGCAATGATCTTGCCCCTCAGTAATGCTCTAACTGTATCCAATAGGTTTCTTTGTGATGTATTTTCATTGTCATTGTCATTGTGGCTTATGAATTCGTTAATTTCATCTTTAATTTGGTCTGTGGCCCAAGTGTTGGATAACAGTGTGGGGTTTAGCCTCCAAGAATGTGTATAGCCTCTGTGGTAACTGTTGTTATTGAGGGTTACCTTTATTCCACTGTGGTCAGATATAATACATGGGATGACATCAATACTTTTGTATTTGCTGAGGTTCTTTGTGTGGGCTATGACATGGTCTATTTTGGAGTATGATCCATGGGCTGCTGAGAAGAAGGTGTATTGTGTCTCTGTAGGGTGGAAGATTCTGTATTGATCTGTCAGATCCATTTGGGATATGGTGTTACTTAGGTCCTCAGCTCCCTTGCTAATCCTCTGGGTGTTGGATCTGTCTCTTGGAGAGAGTTGGGTATTAAAGTCACCCACTATGATTGGGTCTATCTTGTTCTGTAGTTCTGTGAAAATTTGCTTGACATATGTAGGGCCTCTTTTGTTCGGTGAATATACATTTATCACTGTGATGTCTTGATTCTGGATTTTTCCTTGTATTAAAATGTAGTGTCATTCTTTGTCTTTTTGAGTTGATTTTAATGAGAAATCCAGCTTGTCTGAGATCAGAATGGCTACACCTGCCGTTTTGGTAGGTGCGTTTGCTTGGAAGATCTTGCTCCATCCTTTCTTTCGGAGCCTGTTTTTATCCCTTGCTGTAAGATGGGTCTCTTGTAGACAACAAATGGCAGCTTTTTGTTTGCAGGTCCACTCTGCCAGTCTTCTCCTCTTTATCGGAGAGTTTATACTGTTTATATTCAAAGAGATCAAGGATAAGAGTGTTTTTTCTCTTTCCATTTTCCTGTTAGGCTGTTTTTCCTCTTTTTTTTCTTCTTGCCTTTAGTGAGCTGCTCTTTCTGTTGGGCTCTGGCTCTTGTAGTTTCTTTCTGTTTCTGTCTGTGTGTCCTATACGATTTCTGTTGGGTGGGGTTCCCCTCTTACAATTCACTGTAGGGCTGGTTTTTTATTCACATACTCCTTTAGATCCTCTTTGCTATGGAAAGATCTGGTTTTCCTCTCAAATATGAATTCTAGCTCCCCTGGATATCTTATTCTGGGTTGGCAATTGTTGGCCTGTAGGACTTGGATGGTGTTCTTCCATTCTCTTCACGCATGGTAGGTTTGTGTGGAGAGGTCTGCTGTTATTCAGATGCTTTTCCCATTGTAACAATTTTTTTTCTTCGCTTTGGCTGCATTCAAAATTTGCTCTTTATTCTTGAGATCTGAAATCTTGATTATTATATGCCTGGGCGAGAATTTTCTAGGGTCTGGTCTGCCAGGCATCCTATAGGCTTTGGTTACCTGGGTGAGGTCCCTTGTGAGATTGGGGAAGTTTTCTGCAATCACTTTATTGAAAATATGTTGAAGCCCTCTGCTCTGGTATTCTGCTCCTTCCTCTATTCCAATTATGTGCAGATTATATCTCTTGTCTTTGTCCTCTAACTCCTGGATTAGTCTGCCCTGGAGCTTTACCGTTTCTTGGAGTGTGGTAATTTTCTGGTCCTTGTTGGCTGCATCATCATCTAAGAGAGAGACTCTGGATTCAATATGGTCAATTATTTGTACTGTGGATTCAAGTGTGGAGTTTATGGATGTCAGGAAGCTATTTATGGTTGCCAAATCAGCTCTAATCATGGAAATTTCTTCCTTTAAAGAGTTGCATTTTAAATCTATTTTTTCGTGCATTTTGCTTCTCATGATGTTAAGGTCTTCTTTAATGGAGGTTTGCATTGTATCCATTTTTGCTTCCATTTCTTTCTTGGCTTCCTGAAGGTCCTTTGAGAATTCCATTCTAAACTCTTGGAATTGTTTTCTGATTTCATTCCTGAAGCTTTCTATCATTTCTGCTATCATAGCCTCAGTTGCTTTTTTATTCTCCATCTCCTCTTCGGTCGTACTGCTTTTTGGAGCTGGCGAGTTGGCTTGCCCTTTCATGTAATTTGTAATATTTCTTTGTGATTTGCACATCTGGGGATCTGTAGGTGGCTTCCTTGGGTTGGCTTTGTGCTGGTTCCCGCTGGTCAGTCAGTGGGAGACTCGTTTGTGTCCTGGCTCTGGGTATGAGTTTGGCTGTTGAATCTTGCTGCCTAATGGGTGAGCGTGACCATCTTGGTTGTTGCCGGGGTCACCCTCACTGCACTTGGGGGTGGGTAGGTTCTGTGTCTTTCTCTGTGGGATAGTGTCCTGCTGCTGTGTTGTGCTGACCCTAGCATGCCCCTGGTGGGGGTCGCTGATTCAGCGTGGCATGGAGGCATTTATCTTCTTTGGTTCTTTTTTCCACTCAGTACCTTGGTCAGAGGAGCTCACCTCTCAGATTGAGATTTGCTGCTGAGAGGCGGCTTGCCCACCTGTGTGGATTGCTCCTGTTGGAGCAAGTGTTGCTGTTGATGGGCAGCCTGCCCACCTGTGCGGGGTGCCCCTGTCAGAGCGGGTATTGCAGCTTGCCCACTTGTGCACTCCCGAGGCAGGTTGGGCAGGAGATTCTCCTGCTGGAGGGCTAGCATGCTGGCCCACACTGGCCCTCCAGGGGGCATGTACATGTGCACTCTAGTGCTTCCTTTGTGGGCGTGCTGCCCCGAGTTGTTGGAGGGTGCTTGTGTCCTCTCGCAAGTTTGCTGTAGGGGGAGGTATGCGTGGGCCTCAGCAGGATCAAGTGTCCGGGCGTGGGTTGGTGCCCACAGACTCTCTGTGCCTTCACTGTGAGAGGGGGCATGTGTTTGGGCCCAGGTGTCCCTGCTGTGCTGGTGTTGCACACCAGCAAGCCTGTGACTGTTGTTCAAAAATTCCTCAAGGACCAGGCGCCTCAGGTGGGGCTTCCAATGACTACCAGACCCTGGGCCCCTGCTGGGGAAGGGGCAGGGCTGGTGCAGCCAGGTTCAGGCTCCCCAGCTTGGGCTTTGGGGGGGCTGCCTTGGTGCTGCTCTGCCTCTGTTAGTTCCCACGTCCTCCCAGAGGTCTTAGTGCTGCCAGATATGGGGCTGCTTTATTCCCTCGGAGTATAGAGGGGAGGGAGGGAGCTCTAGCTTCTTTGTAGGTTTTGGGTCTCTGCTAGTGCTGGTCTCCCGTTTGGGGGGGTGGGGGCAATGGGGAACTTACTGGTCCTGAATTGTGTGTGTGTGTCCCGCGCTGCTGTGGGCTTTTCGGGGCTGTGGTGCTGGGGTGTGACGATTGGTCATTTGGTGATGGCGGCCCCAGCTCTCCCCTTCTGCACCGTGGGTTCCCCTGCTCCTTACATCTGATCTCAGCCATTAGGTCCTGCAGCTCTGGTGCCTCGCCACCGCCATCTGTCTCGGTCGGTCTGCACTCAGTCTAGGGGTCTGTGGAGCTCCTGCTGTCTGGAATCTGTGCTCGTGGCATGACTTTTCAGCAGTCGGTTTGTTGGCACCGGGTCCCCTTTCCTAGCCTGGCCCTGTTTGGGCTGGGGTTGGCGGGTGGGGGAGGGTACCCTGGAGATTTTCCGGCTCCATGCAGGTTATAGGCTTTTCTTTTTTTGTTCTTTTTTCATTTCCTGTGTTTCTCTGTTGCTTCTGGTTGTTGGGTTTGCTGGATTCTTGATGGGGTGTTGAGTGCTGGAGTTCCCAGCTCACTATTCCATTGGAGCGAGTTGGGGTGCCTCCCTATCGTGATGGTGCCATCTTCCCTCTCCTCTATACTATTTTAATAATAAACTCCAACAATAACATAGTGCTTAAAATTACAATTTTATTTCCATCTGTTAATGAAAACTGCTATTGTGTAGGTAACAAAAATGTGCAAAATTGCTTAGAGGTAAAATTTAAGGTTGTATGCAATTAGTATATGGGTGAAAAGTTAAAGATAGCTTAAAAGTGCCAGGCTTCACTCTACCCCTCCCCATCCACATGGGGAGGGGTCCTGGGCTTATCTATCTCTTCCATGTGGGATCCATACTCACTCTCTCATGTCCCCCTGGCCGGTAGGGATTAGACGTGGGAGCAGGAACCTGGGTGCCTCGGTTTGCGTGTGGTTGCAAGAACCCCTTGCCCACCAGCCCAAGGAAGACATGGGAGCGTGGGGTCTCGGAGACCATCTCTGGAACAGATTCTTATTTTATTCAAATGAGGAGGCATAGATATACCCGGAAGGCGGGCACAGGAGAGGGACAACAGATTGGCCACGAGATCTGTCCGTCAAGTGATGTCAGGGGACTTCCCTTGTGGGCGGAGGCCCAGCCCCCCAAGGATTAGGTTTCTGGGGTTCCCCCCGCCATTGCACACATGCTCGCCCCAGGAGCAGGGGGCTTCTCTTCCTGTTAAAGGCGGAAGAGGGGACGGGCCAAGCCAGCTGTGGCCTCTTCAAGGCACAGCTGACCCCAATATAAAAGAGAATGAAAAAAAAAATGTAAAATTGTCATTAAACATGTTAGTGTGTAAAAAACAATAACAAGAGAAAAAATTGAAGCTTTTTGGTATGTAACAGAAAGTTATTTTTAATAACTCTGAGGATATACACAAATATATGATCAGATAAAATCATAATGTATAAAATTTGTAGTATTGATGTAATAATCAAAAAGTATGGTATACACATATCATATATACATATGTCATATATATACATATCTCTTGTATATACATATGTCATAAACATATACATAATACATACACAATAAACATTTGATTAGCTCTTGCAAGTCAATGTGACCTGAACCATGGTAATACAATGGAACAAACCTAGACTTTTTGTACATTGTATAACTTTGTTTCAAAATTCCAGATTTTTACAATGAGGATATGAGGAAATAATTTTGTATTGACATTTGCAGGACTGTGTCAACCTTTGACAAAGGAGAATGTATGATGTGTTGAGTTTTGCAGCACCCTGTTACCCATACACAATGGTGAACATCTGCTTATCCTTGCAAACATTTTACCAGGTACCTACCTTCCCCTGAGTGTATCTGGGTCACACTCATGCATCTCTCTTGTTACAATTCTCCATCAGATTTCAGACCATCCTTATCCTCATCACCACATGTTAAAGCTTGAAGCTTTTCTGACAGCAACTTCCAGAAGCTAGTTCACTAGGTCTTTTTTTTTTTTTTTTGCCAGTACTAGAACTTGGGACTCAGGGTCTGAGCACTGTCCTCGGTTTCTTTTTGCTTAAGGCTATCACTCTACTCCTTGAGTTACAGTGACACTTCTGGCTTTTTCTGCTTATGTGGTGCTGAGGAATTGAACCCAGGGCTTCATACATGCTAGGGAAGCACTCTACCACTAAGACACATTCCCAGAATCAGAAACTAGGTCTTTTTCAAGTAAAAGAGCCACATTTATTGTAGAATTTATATATTTCCTAACAATGAACATATGTAAAATGGGACTAACATTTTTCATTAAATTATTTTTTACACCATTGACAACTTTGGTGTGTCATTTCCCCAAGTGTGAATTTTTCCTCCTAATAAACTATATGGTTTCATGGCACATGAATTTTAAGAAAAACAAATGATGATGCATGCCCATAATCCTAGTAGGGGAGGTTGAAGAAAGAGGATTGTGAATCATTATTTTTTCATTATTGGGCATTTTCCTGTTGTTCGTATTTGAAACAATGAAATGTTATAAAGCAAAATTACCTCCTTCTGGTATTCATATTCTTAATGCCCACACACCTCAAGTTCTGCTAACATTACTGAGATAGTTACATGCAACTAGAGGGACTGTTTTCTCTCCTAATTTTGTCAATGTCAGTACTTGCTACACATTTTTCCACAGCTTGTGCATTTTCATTTACTATATCTTGTAAATCTTATCAACAGCCAGAGCACTTTCCAAATGCATGCCATAATTTATAGCTCCCTGTTAAAGAACATTTATATTGACACTCCATTCTCATGTTATTGCAAACAACATTGCCACAAAAAATCATGTACTTTTATCATTTTGTATGTGAGCCAATATAACCATGGCCTACATTTCTAGAAATAGAGCTGTTGTAGTGCGGATGTAATGTGTTTGAAATTTTAATAGTAATTCAGAATCTCCCTATGAAGTAGGGTTGTGCATCTTTAAAACTTCACAAGTAATAAATTACAATGGTGTTTTTTCTCCACATGTTTAAGACTATAGTTCCTGTAACCTTATGGCATACAAGATAGACAAAACTGTAGTTCCCTAAACTTCAAATGTCTATATGCAGTGTACAGTTAACCATCTGTTGTAGCATTTTCCTTATTGTGTTCCACAATCTATTGACATAGGATTAGAGAAGTGGCTCAAGTTCTAGACTACCTGCCTAACCAGTTCATGTCCCTGTGTTCAAACTTCATTATAACTGAAAAAAAATACCAGTATTGTTCAAAGTGCTTTGACCACATTTTTTATATTAGTGATGACTGTCTGTGTGAAAGATACCTCTGACTATCTTTTGTAGTGTTTGAATAATGAGGTGAAGTTGTTTCTTGCATCTATGAAATATTTTTATTTACCATTCACTGTGAATGAAAGTTTCAGTGAAAGAGTTGAGGACAGGCAATTGTTTACTTTCATTAAATCAAACAAATTATTCTAATCACTAAGTGCTGTTAGGATTTCTGCTGTACCTCAGTTCTAATAGCTTTTCCAAATCATAATGCAGTGAAATAGTAACCTACAGTGTGATAATTTTGGTAGCTTTACCTACACATCCAGTTCTGACATAACACTTGTGTTTGGGTTTTTATTTTCTATAATAAAGTAAGTGATAGAAGTAAACAATTATGGATAAAGAGGATGAGGAAAGAGCTATTGTGTTATGAAGATGTTGAACATGGAATGGAATATACTCAGTGTAAAGATACAGTTAGAATTTCAGAAGGAGTGGTGATATCTGGAGATAGATATGAATAGATAGGATTTGTGTTCTCAAGTAGAGGGATAAATTAGGCTATCAGAAAGCAATGAGATAAAAAGGGAAAGAAAGAGCAAAAATCAAATGGTAAGCAATCAACTCAAGTAAAGGTAATGAAACAAAACAAAATAACCACAAATTCTAAACCAAAACAAAGAGAGAGAGAGAGAGAGAGAGAGAGAGAGAGAGAGAGAGAGAGAGATCCCTAACAGACAATCCTCTGTTCACACTTCCTCACACTTCCAGTCTCATGTCCTGTTTTGTGTCTAGGATATTCAAATGTCTAGTGGGGAATGGGACATGGTGTCTCTCTTGAGGTCCCCCTTAGGCTGTTCTGTATGACTTAGCAGTTCCTGACTACAAGGTAAGGTACAGGAAGTCCTTAAACAGCTTCTTTTATGTTCTCTAAAACCAGCGCTGGATAGTGAGGGTTATGTCCAATTACCTGTCCCCCATGTCCATCAGTGATAGGCACAGGGCCCTCTGCCTCAACTGGAATTCTCATCTGAGTTTGTCCTCTTGGATTCAGTTGGGCAGTGTGGACTGGTCCTTTGAGAGGAAAGGCAGGTTATACATAAGTACAGCAGGGATTGCCACGTAAGTCTTCTGTAGAATACATTCTTAAAAATAGTCAGCAACCCTGTTGTTTGTTTCCTTGACAGGGAGTCACACTCCCATTGTGGCTAGGGGAAATGGAGTTTCTTGCCTCCCTTAGGAAATGGCTGGTGCAGCACTTCGCTCTTTGCTGCTGTGTCTACTCTGGCTTTTTGCAGACATCCAAATCTGTTTCTGCAATTTCTTCTATCTTCTGCCTTTATTCTTTCAAGGCATTAAAGAAGTAATAAAAGCAAGCAATTTGGGTCTGAGGATGCCACAAAACAACTTTCAGCTGAGTGGTGGATCCAGGGGCCTGAGTGGGTGTGAGGAGTTATTGTTGTGGTGGTGGTTTTGTTTTCTATATTTGTTTGTTTGCTTCTTTACAACTTTTAGAAACTGAAGGTTAAAGAAAGCATATTTCTACTAATATTCATGGTTTCAATAGCTATCGTGTATAAGAAAGTCTTTAATGTCCTTGGTTTAATTGATTCCTATTTAAATTTTGTAGCTATTTGAAATGAGATGTTTTTACTAACTTAAGGAAATTTATTAATGTTATGTAATTAGTTATTACTATACAGAAAATTTATGGTTTATTTCTATGTTGATTTTTCATCCTGTAACTCCAATAAAATAATTTGTTAGCTGTATTTTTTGTTACATCTTTTGACTTTTCTACCTAATACAATGTATCTTCATTTTCAATGTTAAGTATCCTCTTTGAATTTCTCTTGAACATATAAACTATTAACAAGTCTGTAGTTAAAGACATCAGATATATATCTGTTATTTATTTCTAATCACATTTTCATCAGTGAAGATAATATGATTTGAATTTGTTTATTAGAATGGGTTTACAAAGCAGTTTATGACCCAGAAATTGGTTTAACTTGCTATATGTATGATGCGTGTGTGTGAGAAGAATGTGTTTGCTATTATTTAGTTGGGTGTAATATAAATGTAAATTAGGTTTATGGAACTGTATAGTGCAACATGATCTTACTGAGTTTGAGTTCTTTTTAAATTTTATATAAGTTATTGTAGTAGTTACAATAAAACATATGATTGTATTTGTAGGTACATATGTATGCATACATACATGTATACATACATGCACATGTACACATGTATAGATATATACATGTATCTATAGATAAATAGATAGAGATAGGTAGATTTAGACAGATGGATATAGATAGATAGACAGATATAGATAGATCAATAAATATAATCCATTTCAGTATTGGTAGAAATTATTATTTTTTGCCTTAAAATACTATTCATTTTTACTTTGTATAATTGAAGTTCTCATGCTGGATTCCTAGATCTTAGCACCTCAGACACATGATAGGCTATGTTCTTGCACTGAACAATAATTTAATTTAACCTACAATATCATTTTTAAATACTGGTTTCAGTAATTTCCTCAAAACTTATGTAATTTTGGGCCTATATAAAGGATTGTAATGGCTACATTTGTGGCTGATAGTCTTTGAAACCAAAGTCCACCAGCAATCCACCTGTTCTCCAATAAAAATGCCCAAACTGGCCTCTGCAGTGGTGGCTTCTCTGTTTCTCGTGACTCTGTTCCCTTAAAACAAGAATGAATCTAAGTAATGCAGCACACTTTTTATAAGCCTACACAAGTTACATATAAACCTCTACAAGTTGTGTTGTGCTATTCTTGGATATTTCTCCAGAGGAACTACTATCATATACACATAGTAAAGAATTAGCTGATAGTGTTATAGAGACTTGGAACTCCTATTTCTTGTCTGAAAGCAGGTGACTCAGAAATACTGAAAGTGAGGTGGAGTCAAAGTCAAAAGCCAACCACTTAGGGAACTAATTGGTGGTATAAAGCCAAATAAGGAACTCTCATGTCCTAACTTAGAGAGAGTCAGGCACAGACTGACTTCTCACAGCAACTTATGTTTTCCTCTTTAGACTCCATGGCATTTTAGTCAGACATCATTAGTAAAGCAGACATTATTTCATATATTTTTATGTGCACAATTAATTTCTATAATTATGTTTGATTTATTTGCAAACACTTGGTTATGTGATTTCTGATGAAGACTTGGCTTGTGAAGTTATGTAAGCTGACAAAGCCCACTGTGTTCTCTGCAACATGCAGGGCCAGGATGGTGGTAGGGTAATTCAGACTGAAGGCAATGATCCTAGAGACACTCTGAATAACTCCCATATGAGATAGAGGAAGAAGTAAGATGGAAAAAACTTGGGAGCAGGTTGGGCAGCTGGAGATAAATTCCATCTGTTTTTAATTTTATTCTTTTCATAAGATGAGATTCAAAAAATAAGATGAGGCTCAGTCACAAGGAAGAGTGTAGTGAATTTTTTCTACTCCAAAGATCCAGATCTTAATCTAATAAATTATCACTATCACAGACATATGCAGAATATTGTTTAAGGCAATACCTGTCTACTCTGTGCCCCTATACATGAAGATATAAAAATCAGCCATTGTCAATGAGATTCCTTTATTCCTATAGAGACAGTTCTGACTCTTTTATCACTTCCTTAACTGAGAGACTTTTGTTTTCTTATTAACACCAGTTTTAGGGCTTGAACATAAGGCTTGGGTATTGTCTCTGACAATTTTTTTTCTCAAAGCTACTGTTCTACCTCTTAAGACACAGCTCCAATTCTGGCTTTTTTTGTTTTTTGTTTTTTTTTAAGCAGGTGCAGACTGTTTATTAAGGAACAGTAAGGGGCACAGACCTTCCTGTGGGTTTGGGAGTTGTGCTGCAGACTAGGGTTTGGGGTGGGCTAATATAGGGCTTAACAAGGAAATAGAAAACAGGAAATGGGTTATGGTTCCAAGATGATGCCCTTGACCTACAGTTGAGTGTCCCACCTGCAGTGAGGCCCTATTGTCTGTTGGGGACCAAGGGCGGTTTCCTAGGCATTGCCCAGATTGGAACTGCCTGAGGACAGGCATATGGTCAAGTTTGTTATCTTGTTTGATCTTGTGGAATAAGGCAGGAATCAATCCTTCCTGTTCTGTCTTTAGATACATAGAAAGAATGGACCTACAAGGGACAGTCAAGTAATCAATCCTTCATATAGGATCTTTGGATACATAAAAAGGATGGGCTGAGAGGGGAGCAACATGGAGTTATGAGAACAAAGTAGATTCCCATCATTTGAAACCCTGAAGGAATCTAAAAAGTTGAGGCAAGTCGTGGTCTTTTCTGGCTACTTGCTGCTGACATGGTGGCAGTTGAGAAGGAACTGGAGCTGGGGTCTTCAGGGTCCAGGTATGTGCTGGGCAGGGGAGCAGTGTAAAAGAAGCCTTCAGTTGCCTGCAGGGCCTTGGCATGCTCCCAAGTACTGTTTGAGTGTTTTTGTTTATTAATCAGGGAATAGAGTCTCAGACTTTCTTGTCTAGGGTTAGCTTCAAACTGCAATCCTCAGATTTCAGTCTCTTGAGTAGCTAGGATTTCAGGAGTGAGCCAACAGTGCCGGGCAATCTGGGAGACTTTTTGATAATATTTGATTTACAACATTAAAATTTTTAACTTTTTATTTTAAAGGTGATGTGCAGAGGGTAATGAGTACTTTTGTTATTGTTGTTGTTTAACAACGTCACCTGCTTGCTCATTTTCTCTGAGTTTTTCCCTCCTGAACCCTCTCTTCCCCGACAAGTTGTGTAGTTCATTTTCAAAATAGTGTTTAGTGAGTTTCACTCCTGAATTGGTTCACCCTTTGTCTCACCATTTCCCTTCCCCTCTCCTAATCAGATAAATGTATATACAATGCAAGGAGTACAGCAATAAAAAATAGAGGGAAAAAGGGGAATAAATCAAAGAAAAAGGAAAGAAAAAAAGAACCCCAATAGTTCAAAAAACGTCATCTTATTTCCATTGCTTCAGCACACTTGGAAAGCTTCACTGGGTAGATCAGTAGTTGAATAGAGATGACAGAGAACAAGACTAAATTGAATGACTTTAATCCATTTTACTCAAGCTGAAAAGTACAGAAACAAAACAAAACAAATCAAAATAATAACTGCTCTCAGACCTGTGAAAAAATAGATCACATGTTCCAGTGTTCATGTCATTGAGTCTTAGAGTGAGAGGAGCTACTTGGAGAAGAGATCAATTTTTGAATATGTAATTTTATTTAACCTACCAAGTTTGAAATAAGAAAAAAATTCCTTACCTAACAAGTAGATTAGTAACAACAGGAAGTCACTTGAAAGGCACAAAGAACTTCACCTATCCCATCTAAAGTGCTAAACCTGTCTTTCTCACTGTATACAAAAACAAACTTCAAATTTCTTAAATGACCTAAGTATTAATCCTCAACTATGAAACTCTTAAAAGAAAAAAATATGAGAAACACTTTGAGATAATTGCTACAGGCATTTTTTAAAGGTATGACCATGAAACTCAAGAAAAAAATATACAAATGGTACAAATTACGTTATTAACTAGACAAAGTTAACTTAGTAAGCTGTTGAACCATTCAGGATAAAATGAACACAGGACAGAGACAGCATGTAAAAGGAGAGAACAATTTTGTAAACTATTATCCTGACAAGTGATTGCAATCACAACATATAAGGAATTTACAGCAACTCAATGACATAGGGGCAAATGCATTAAGAAATAAAAAAAGGTCAACAATTTTGTGAAACAAAGTATGCAATTTTCTTAGAGATCACAGAATTAAAATGAGAAACCCAATAAAATATTTTTTCTTCCTAATTCATATTGCTCTTATTTGAAAGATTAAACAAATAAATAAATAACTGCCAAGAAGCATTATAATCAAATGAGATCTCCATAACCTGTAGCTGGGACCATAGTTAACATAAATATTAAGTAGTTCAGCATGGAGGCTTCTTAAGGAAACTAACAACAATAAAAAAGTAATTATCATATGATCCAGTTCTCACAAACACCCTGGGTATATAGTCAAAGATACTAAGAAGCTATATGTATGACCATATTTTTGCTTCACAATTTTAACAGTTAACACATGAAATGAGCCTAAGTGCTCATAAATTGACTGATAAAGAAAAAAAGGGATTTTTAAAAAATAGAATATTCTTTAACCATAAAAGGAATTATGTGTTACCACTGGCAGAAAATTGAATGGAATTGGAAGCAGTCATTTACATGAAATAAATCAGATGTAGATAGACAAAAACTGCATAGTGATTCCCCTCATAGTAGGTGTTAAAATAGACATTTGAAATCTATAATGGTAATTGCAAAAGACTGGGAAGGTAGATAGAAGGTATGACTTCCATTGTACTACAGAACAATGTAGAGACTGTAGTTTTTAATCATTTATAAGACATGTAATAAATAAGTAGATAATAAGAGCTGTGATTTTCCAAGCACAGAACACATAAGGAGATGGAAACATTCATTACTATAAATAGAGCAGTACATATTATATGCATTTATTTAAATATCATTCTAACAAAAATATGTGTTAATGAAAATATTTTCAAAGGCAAAGATTAAAGAGATGAAGTATTAGTAACCTCATTTGATAATTATAAAATTGTCTACATGTACGTACTGAGTTATCATGCTATATCCCACATATATACATATATAGAAATATAGATATAGATATATAGACATATATGAAGTAAAAAATACTGAACTAAAAACAAAACAAAATTAAAAACATGTTGACATCGATCATGAATTGAGAAGAGGAGACAATAATTGAAGGCTCCTTCCTATAAGCATGAATAGCTCTGGACTCCCTCCTTCCTAGGTTTCTTCAGAGATCAGCTTGTCAGAAACCAGCAGTTCACCAGAAACCCTTCTTAGGCTATTGAATGCACTAAAGCCTGATACTCTTTGAGCAGCCGATAGTCAGATTTTTTTGGGGGTAAAAGCAAGTCCTGAATCTCTAGAGTGCTTCCAAGCATCTTATTTCAGTACGAAAGAGTTGGTTACCCCAAAAGGCCCAGTGGTATATTTGGCAAAGGTCTTGACATGAGGCTTTTGTGTCTTTCCATTAGTACCTCAAGAACAAAACAAGACAAGGAAACTAGCTTGACAATTTTCTAGAAAGGCTATTCAGTTTGGGAGTTTGGTTTTATCTCACAAATATGTGACTATCCCTTACGACTTCCTGGAATATTTTTTAATTCCTTCTCATCTATAAAGAATAATTTGAGAATTGCAGAGCCAAAAACATATTTGGATACTTAAATGTGACTACAGAAATCTCTCTGAAATACTACTCATGGCAGATGCAAGGTTTGTTCTTGCCTGTTTCTCTAGGTCATCATCATAAGCCCATTTTTCCTTTCAAAGATCATAAATCTCATTTGTAAATAACATTGTATTTACACACACATCTTAAAGAACAAAGAAAAAATCAAATAATTTATCCATGTTAGGACTAAACAAAACCTACCGTGTATTTTAAAAATTAAAAATACAATTTGTAAGTTTTACTAAGAACAAGAAAAGTGAAATGTCTCAGCAGTATCAGAGATGTTATGTAAAAGACAATTCAAGGCTGGCGATATGGCTTAGTGGCAGAGTACTTGCCTTGCATGCATGAAGCCCTGGGTTCAATACCTCAGCACCACATAAATAGAAAAAGCCAGACGTGGTACTGTGGCTCAAGTGATTAGAGTGCTAGCCTTGAACAAAATTAAGCCAGGACAGTGTTAATGCTCTGAGTCTAAGCCCCAGGACTGGCAAAAACAAAAGAACCTGAGAAAAGACAATTCATTGTAATTGTCTTTCTAGAGAAAGCTTATAATGAGTCTATCTTTATAATCTAATTTTTTGAAGTCCAAAGAATTTTTCAGAGGATTAACTTGTATTTTACATTCATGATACAGTACCCACTTTCCATTTCCCTTGAGCAGCAAATCAACAAAAGGACAGAAATAAGCTACCTTTGACATGATTTGAAATGTGTCTTCTGAACTTTAACCATCTTGTGAAAGGGAAGTTTACCAAATTCAAAAAAATAGCTTGTTGTTTAGCTTTCTTAATCTAAAAACAGAAGGATTCTAAAAATTTAAAAGAAATGGAGAACAAAAAATGTGAAGTAATTAAGGGAATTGTACAAGTAAATTGAACTATAATGATATCAAGGTTATTAAAAACATTTTTCTTGAGTTTTTAAAGTATGTGCTATGTATCCAAATAACTTTTTCTTTAGCCATCCAGTCTATTTGACTTTCTACTTCCCTAATCATGTGTCAACCTTTCAAGCTTTCTCTTTCTACCCCTTCTGAAGCACATACAATGCAACTATTGTAAGTAACTATGGAAGTAACAATGATTATTGAATTGGTGATAAATGTATGCTAAACAACTTCAACAAGTTTTACTTTTTAACCCTTTATTTCCTTCACCTTTTTCACTTATATTCTTAAAATGAATATCTGTATTCTTAATTATTTCAAACATTTCTCCTGTTGTGCAGTGCTTTAAACTTACCTTTTCTGTTTCTGAATTTCATGTCCAACAATTCTGTCCTGTTTCATGTCTTGCTAATGTCTTGCTAATGTATGTCTTTCCATTTAATTTCTTTTTCCTTTAAGTCTGCTTCATTTTTGCAACCTTGAGACTCATTTCTTTATAAACACATCTTTATTATGAATCCGCACTGGTTTTTCCATTTTTTGCCCTCAGTGTATTTCCAACGACAGGTTTTTGCAGCTTTTTAAATTTACCATTTCCAGGATAAATCCAACAGGTTCCAGTGCATGGGTGGTGTGTATGCGAATGGCGCCTAGCCAATTGGAATCTGGGAGACTGATCTCCCCTAATCTCCCCACTGATCCCAGGCAAGACTATGGAGAGAAGATTCTTGTCCTTCTCAACATATCTTCCTCCTCTCACTCCCAGCCCCTCCCCTCCCCCACAGGCTGCCTCCCCCTGTCCCTGGAGTAGGGGTGAGGGGACCAAGTTTGCTTTAAAAAACATAACATTTTCAAAGTTAATTTATCATACCAAAAAGAAAGAGTATCGAGATGTTATTATATTGAATGTTACATCTAAAAATTTATTAGAGTAGGTAATATCTATCTATCTATCTATCTATCTATCTATCTATCTATCTATCTATCATCTACTTTTGTCAGTCATGGGGCTTGAACTCTAGGGCCTGGGCACTGTTCTTGAGCCTCATTGTGCTCAATATCAGCACTCTAAATGAGTCACAGCTCTACTTCTGTTTTTTGAGTGATTAATTACAACGAAGAGTCCTATGGGGACTTTTGTGCTCTGGCAGGCTTCAAACTGCAATCCTCAGATCTCAGCCTCCTGAGTAGCTAGGATTACAGGCCTGAGCCACTTGCACCTTGCTAATTCTTTTAATCTCATGTTTAAATGAAATTTGGAGTGCTAATGGACTCAGTATTATTTAGATTAAGGAGATTAGAGTCATTATAATTTTAGCAGAACTCAAATTTGATTCTGTTCCCCACGCATTTTTTAAAAAACTTTTTGTGAGACAAGGTCTTACTGTGTAGCTATGGCTTCCCTTGAACTCATGACCTTTCTAGCTCAGCCTTTTAAGTGCTGGGATTACAGACTCTCTTGTCCATCATAAGTCTTAAGCAATAATCACTTATTTTTATAAATCAATTCAGGTCTAATGAAACTTGATGGATCTACTGACTGATTTAAACTCTAATATATTCACTGGAGGTCAAATGGTGAAATTTCTCTCAATTCTTGTGGTGAGTTTCTTGTCTAGGCAGCTCATTTGGGAGAAATTACAGCCCTTATGTAAATGAAGGATATCCTAATTTGCTCTTAAAGAGTGAAAAATAGCCTAAGACACTAGATTAATTTTTCTGCGCTCACAATAAGCTGCCAGAAAAGATGGATAGAAAGTTAATTGTGACTTTTTACATCTCATATTTTTGTTAATGAAATGTTATTATTTGAATTAAGTAGGGACCAAAGAGTCATCTTCTGTCTCAGTGATAATAGAAATAAAGTTGAGATGGAAAAGAGTAAACTTTTTAAACAAATACTTTACTAGAACAGAAAAATTGTCAAGACACTAGGTAGCACTGATTAAGAGATTCAGATTGCTTCAGAACAAATGAAGGAAGGGGCATTTTTATTGGGAATCATTGCTTGATTTGGGTCTGCTAGTCATGAAATTGGCTTTTTTATAATGATTCTCTTCTTCAGATGTTAAGATTTATGTCTGGATGTGTGTGTGTGTGTGTGTGTGTGTGTGTGTGTGTGTGTGTTTGCTCCTCATGTACCACATGGATCATTTTTTTGTAGATATCAAGGCACCACCCTGAACTTGATAAGTTTTTGTCCTTATGATAACAACAATAGGGGGTATATAAGGGACAAGGAATAGGAATATTTTATATAGAATTGGTGACATAAGGACTTTATTTTCTCACAAATGGGTAACAGTTTTTGACCAGATCTTCAGAACCTGTTTAGTTATTGCCTTCCTGATGGTCCATATCTTTTTAAAGAAGATTATTTTAAAAATCCCACTCATTTTTAAAGTAGGTCTCTGTTACATAAATAAATTGGCTAAGGAAGGCATTATTTTTTACGAATTTGAATTAGTTGTGGGGGGACGCATTGTTAAGTGTATCCACATTTGTAGAGAATATGTCCTAATCAATTTCAGCACATCTCTTACCCTTCTCTTCCTTCCTCTCTGTTCATAAAACAACTACATTCTATGTGCATACATGTAAATAGGCTACAGTCACTATATTCATTCTCATTCACCCTCCCTATTTGCTCCTCCCAGTCCTGCTGATGCCTCCTATCTGAGCCTGCTTTATCACTCTGTCATTCATAGCATATCTTTTTCAGTATGGAATAATTTCATGTGTATATAGGTTTTTGTTTATGCATAATGTTTAGTGTGCATTAATTTTATCAGGGGGTTTTACTATAGTATTTCAGATGTTCATATATAATATTTTGCTCAGAATAAGCCTTGCTATTCCTTTCTCTTCACCAATCCCATACAGAGAATTTCATTTAAGCTTCATTGAGGTTTCTTATGATGTTTTTATATAGGATGGCACAGTTTTTCAAATTTTTCAATCCCCATTAGAAAAACAATATTTTCTTTATCGTGCTCCTATATGGAGAAAGTGAGTGAAAAGCTTTAGTGGAACAGAGTATACTTTTGTGGTTCCTGAATTTCTTCAGTTCAATTACAAAACACTGCAAATATGTTACATTTATTTTGGGAGGTGTTGTGATGTGCATTTTAGCTACCTTATTTAGTGTATATCCATCTGGTTATCTATTTCTGGGTAGAGGATAAAACATTGTTTTCCTCTTTTTTAGATGACACATTTGCCATAAATTTCCTATTAGAAACATGTGTAGCGAGATATGAGTTCCAGGGGCCAGCTTCTTTTGTTACACGCATTACCTGGAGAACATGCCTTTTTCCATGGAATTCCACCAGCCCAGAATCCTCTACACCTCTCCAGCCAGATCAATAAAGACTGAAATTTACTTTTTTGAGATATTGAGAGTTTCAATGAAGCACATACAAGCATTTTCTCAAAGGTAGTATCAATCTAGTATACTAACAGTTGAATTCACAAAGTCATCAAAAGTGATAAGAGGCCAGGATACAAATACACTATTTTATTGAATAAGACACTATTGATTGTAAGACACACCATTATTCTATTCACCCATGGGGAGGACAAGTTCAGCCATGACACAATGCTTTATTTATAGCTCTGAGCAATGCTGGCATTGATCATACCAGACTCTCAACCTCTGATATTTCTTTCTTTTAATCTGAGTAGTTGACAGTTTCTTTGCCTTTCCATTGAATAGTTTAGAATGAGTAGGACACACACACACACACACACACACACACACACACACACACGTCTCAGTGACAACAATTACATTATCTGAAACCTACTTGTCATAAGATTTAGTACTGCTTTGTTAGTATCAACAACATAATGCTGTGGTGGGTCACTCTTCTAATGACAAATACTTGTATTAGTAACTATTTCACTCTTAGAATGCAATCTATTTGAATTGGTTTTTTTCACATTTTGCATTTTCTTTCATTTTCAATACTGCTGCCAAATACCTACTGAAAGTTCCCATGTGTAGTTCTAATTAGTACATAGTATTTCCTATAGCTGCGGATCAGATAATTTCAATAATTTTGATTGCTGGAGTGGTTGGGGAAATTATACAAAATGAAATCTACATTGTTCCCTAGATTGTACTACTTCCTCATTCACATAATTTGAATATAGTATGGAATAGAAAAACAGGCACATAGTACATCCCCTTAAATTACTCTGAGGTTCATAGTCAAATACTAGCAATAATTAAGCACTTTGATGGGGGATATTTTAATTCACATGTAATTTATAACAGCTCATATTATTCCCTTCATTCAATAATTGTGTCTCCATTCTCATTCAAGAAACATCAACTATGTCTGTTGAATTGAAGTAAATCATCAAGGTACTTCTTTATTCCCATCCAGGCTTGTTAAATTAATCAATACCTGATTTCTATTATGTGGAAAAACACACACACAGCTCAGTGGCTTGAATCATTTCACACGTGAGGAGGAGTTTGAATGCTATGCTTTTGTGTCAGATGGGGCTCTGGCAGGAATGACTGGCACACTAAAGCTGGGATGATGTAGGTGAGTTTCATAATAGTATTATTTACAAAGCCATAGGCAATACTTGTGGAAAATAATAAAAGATAATGTCGCCAGCTACTAGCACTACTTATCCTTGAAGACACAAGTTAGGGGAGTGTTTACCAGGAACACAAGAAGGCCACAGAAGGACCATATCTTATAGGGAGATAACCTATAGAACACCTTGCTTTTCCTGAGTTCACTTCTTGAAGCAACACATAACCATTCAGAACAAATTGAAGTATTATAAATTATACGTCATTTAAAAGTGTGTCTACTACAAAGTTTTGTGTCCAAGCAATTACAATTTTTTTTTTTTTTTTTTTGGCCAGTCCTGTGCCTTGGACTCCGGGCCTGAGCACTGTCCCTGGCTTCTTCCCGCTCAAGGCTAGCACTCCACCACTTGAGCCACAGCGCCGCTTCTGGCCGTTTTCTGTATATGTGGTGCTGGGGAATCGAACCTAGGGCCTCGTGTATCCGAGGCAGGCACTCTTGCCACTAGGCTATATCCCCAGCCCAATTACAATATTTTTAATAAAATTGTATATATAAAAATATATGTAATACATTACATATGTAATACATTATTTTGTTAGATCTCATACAATATTCACACTGTATAATATGTATAAAATGTAATGTAAAGAGTTTATATTTATGCAAATATATATAACCATAAGTATATATAATCTCATATACCTTTCACTTGTCTAAGAAAATTTTATACTAAAAGAACAAGTATAAACTGAGCATCATTCATTAAGACTGTAATCCCAGCTATTTGGGGAGCAGACATTGAGTAATTACTGTTCAAGGGAAACCCACACATAAAATACTTCAAGAATTTGTGTCAGCCAATGGCTGGATACAGTGATATATTTATGTAATCCCAGCTAGAGGAGAAGCACAATAGCCAGATGCAGTGACACATGCTTGACATGCCAGTGAGATGGGAAGGCACAAATATGATGATTACATTTCAGGCTGGCCCTGGCATACATTGAGACCTTATCTGGAAATTAATCAAAGCAAAAGTATGAGAAATTGGCTAAAGTGGTTGAGTACCTGCCTACCCAATTTGAGATTCTGGTTTCAATCACCAGGACTACCAAAAAAAAGAGCATTAAGAAAAAACCTCTGATAAGACTTTTTGCATTAATAAATACATTTTACAACACTTTTCTTTGACTATTCAAATTCTATCACCATTCTGAAGTATTCTGCTTAAAGGTACACTGATTAAAAAAAAAAGACTTCCAATTTTCCTCTGGCTGATTTGATTGCCATTTAATTTAGGTTTTGTGAATGCAATAATCCATAAAGGTGTGAGTCATTTCATCTCTGATAACATGCTCAATAATGGGAGGGGAAATAGGCTTTCTTTCCTAAAGCCTTTGGAGTTAAATGTCAGCTCACTCATATCGACAGGCATGCTACTGAGTGCCATTTCATCTTATTGACCTGGATCACATCATAAACCCAGAGAACTGGAAGCTTGCCACCTAAACAATTTAGACTGCCTACACTGACAGAAAAGAAAATCTTGGAAAGCAAATATTTCTTGTAAACTGTCTAACTTGTCTACATAGATTACAAGGTTATATAGAGAAATCATCTATGTTCTCTCCAGTACACCCAATTGTTACGGCTATAAGGTGCCTGCTTGTCTTGATTTATCTTTGGAGTGAGCCTTCCTTCCATTGTGGGATCATCTCCATCACTTTCCTGGTACATCAATAATGAGCTCCAAGCCATTACATATCTTCCTCTAGAAATGGAATCTGACTACATGTATTTGAGAGTGTATTTCTATATAAATATACATATTCAATTGTTATATAAAGGGGAAAACAATTGCTAAACTAGGAGTTGTACCATTCTCTCTGTCTCTCTGTGTCTCTATGTCTCTCTCTCTCTGGCTCTCTCTCTCTCTCTGTGTATGTGTGTGTGTGTGTGTGTGTGTGTGTGTGTGTGTGTGTGTCAGTTATGGGCTTGAATTCAGGGTCTGAGTGCTGTCTCTGAGCTCTTTCACTCAAGGTTAACATTCTACATCTTTGAACCACAGCAACACTTCTGGTTTTCTGGTGGTTAATTGGAGATAAGAATCTTACCAACTTTCCTTCCTGCACTGGCTTTGAACTGCAATCCTTAGATATCAGCCTCCTGAAAGCTAGCATTACAGGTGTGAGCCACCCAGGTTCTATTTATTATTTTTTAAGATAAAAATATTTTATGCCTGAGCAGTCTTAGAGATTGATGCTATTTGTGCTTCCTTTTTTTTTGTTGGGATAAAAAGAATATGCCACCATATGTATAGTCATTGGTTGGATTGACTATTTCAAACTCTAAGGCTAGACTTAAATGGTGATTCTCCCAAGCTCTGCCTTCCTTATAACTACGATTACAGGTTTGAGCCATGGTGTCTGAAAATTTATATCAACATACATTTGAATTTTGATTCTTTTGAATATGTCAGGGAAAGACAATGTAAATAACATATTCCAGTAAACTGACTAAAATACTTTCTGTTTGGAAACCAATTAAGCAGATTGAATTGGAATCCTCAATTTCTTCTTGGACATTAGATTCTCCATTTTAGCTGAATTTCCACATGTGAACAAAAACACACATTAACTATATATGTGTGCCAATGCAAATTCTGCTCATTTGCCCAAGAAAAACTTATTGAGAGGATTCTATGTGTAGGCATTATTGGGCACAACGGGAAAGTTAATGATGATATTTCACAATGCCATTAGTAAATAGAGAAGTGATTGTGAGTGTTTAATGATATTTTCATGAACAGTTTCCAAACAAAATAATATTTACTTTTAAATAACTATTAGCACTTAATTCACATTCACAATAATACCGTAATGATCTTTTAAGCCTTTAATTTTTAATCAGTGTGTATCTCCATGGCTCTATAGAAGCAGTTGAAGTTAAGAATATAGCCTGACATTGGTGGTGGAGCTGAAACATTAACAAATGATAATGAAAGGCAAGTCCCCAGTCCTCCTTTCCATTTTTTTCATCAGGAATCATCTGTCAAATCATAGCTAACCAGCTTCTCACTGTGCTCATTTTATGCACTATTCACTTTCTTGTTTCTGTTGATACTTCCCACAAGTCTGTAATGAGAAAAGCAACCTTCCTTCAAGGTAAGTTCTGGCTCCAGAGTTACAGATCCTGTGGATGCAGGGCCCACCTAAAACAGCAGAATGACTCGGGAGAAGAGAAAATACTTATTTGGTTGGGGACCTAACTTTTCAGTCAGGATTTTCCCAGTCATTCTGGATTATAACTTGACAGAACTACCATAGAAAACAGTGGCCCTGAGGGATCTACATGGGAGAAAGTGGATGCTCTGTTTCTGTCTCTATGTCTCTGTCTGTCTCTGTTTCTTTTTCCCTGCCTCTATCTTTCTCTCACTTTCTCTCTATTTGTTAACAATGTACAATTAATTCCCAATATATATTGTATTTAGTTTAACAGCTAATTACCACTTTGTCTTTCCTGCTAAATAACCATATATATTTTTTACTATATACCCAAAAGGCTAAAGTCAGCTTACACTGGAAAATAAATCATGGACAGAAATATTTCTTGTGAAGGTGTTTTGGGAATTGAATAAGACAAATACAGATAAAAGTATGATCACTTTAACCACATCAAATCACCCTGAAATTACCAATTGCTAGTATCTATTTTCACCAGCAAACTCATAGAATCTCACTGTGCCTGGCAAATGGTAGATTATTCAATACTAGCTGTGTGAGTAAACTATCAATTAGCATCTGCAAACAAGTAATGGGGTTTATCATGATATTTCCATCCATGCATGTAATGTACCTCCATCCTATTCACTTATATTGTTCACTTGATCCTATTCACCACTTCATCTTCCCATCTATGTTCCCAATAGTCCTCTTCTTTTTCATATCCTTTTTTACTTCCAGTTGACACATATGAGAGAAAACATTGAATACTTACTTTCTTTTGTGAGTCTGCTTATTTTACTCAAAATGATAATTTTCAGTTTCTTCCATTTTCTTTCCTTTTTTTTTTTTGTTCCCTGAATGGAAATCGAACCCTGGCCATGGTGGTGAGAGCGCCGAATCCTAACCAATAGACAACCAGGGAAGTTTCTTTCATTTTCTTGCAACAAATACTGTTATGTCTTTCTTGTAACCAGCATATTTGACAAGATATAGTCAGAAAGTAATAAATTTTAAAATAAAATATCCAAAATTATAAATCTACAAGTATGTATTACACAGTTCAGTTAATCGAGAGAAATTACCAATATAGGTTTATCTTTATAGTTACAGATTAAAACATGAGACATCCTGGTCATTTCTCTACCCATAATTTTTAGAACACTTGCCTTCAAACAGCAAATGTTGCTCATAAATCAAAATAAAAGTTAATTTTCTTAATTTGAATAATAAAGTACAATTTTTAGTTTTTTTTTTAAACAAGATGACATGTGTTTAGTAGAAGTCAAGTGGTATTATGGAGAAAATGACACATTTGCAGTACAGTACTGACATTTTGTATTTTAATCATTCATGGACTTTGTTCAATATTGATCCCCTTGGAACCACTTACCCAAGGAAAATAGCCTCTACTGCAATTTCATTCTTCTGTATTGGTGAATAAAGCTCCAACAAATACGTAACACATCTTTTATCAACTTATCTATCCATTGTTGAGCACCTAAATTGATTCTGTAAATTGGATATTGTGTATAGTGTGTTGATAAACATGGATGTAAGCTGACTTTATTCTTTGGGTATACACATAGAAGTGTGAGAGCTGGATCATGTTAGCACTATTTTTAATCCTGATGGATTTCCATGCTGCTTCCCATAGTAGATGTGCTACTTTACATTTTTACCAGTAACATGATAGGCATTCTATACCCTCTCCTCCTTGTTGGAATTTTGTTATATTCATTTTTTTACAGTCCCTAGGGCTTGAACTCAGGGCCTGAGCACTGTCTCTGACTTCTTTTTGCTCAAGGCTAGCACTCTGCCACTTGAGCCATGGACACTTCTGGCCGTTTTCTATATATGTGGTGCTGGGGAATCGAACCCAGGGCTTCATGCATACGGGCATGCACTCTTGGCACTAGGCCATATTCCCAGCCCTATTTTCATTTTCTTGATGAGAATTATTATGATTGTTGGGTAGACTAATCATACAGATTTGATAGTATTTTCCTGATGGCTAAAGATGTTGCAAAATTTTTTAATCAGGTATTTACTGTTCATTTGTACACCTTCAATTTAAGATTTTCTGTACAGTTCATTTGCATTTGCCTACTCATTGCTTGGATTTTCTGTTCCTTTGGCATTTTTAAGTTCTTTGTATATCCTACATATTAATCTCTTATTAGATAAATATGTGGAAAATATTTTCTCCCATTTGGTAGATTATCTTCTGACTTTGTTCACAAAGTACATTTGATGCTATAATATTTTTTTTCAATTTTTCTCATAATTTTTATTTTTTTGAGATACTGAATTCCTTTTCAGAAAACAATTGCTCACATTTGGGTTTGGGAGCATTTTTCTTATATGTCTCCTATAGTAGTATCAGCATTTAAGGTCTTATTTTGAAATTTTCTATTTTTGAGTTGATTTTTCTACTATAATATTCAAGGATATAACTTCTTTTACATGTGAATATTCACTTTTCCCAGCACCACCGATTACAGAAGACTTTTGTTTTCAATATTTATTTTGTCACCTTCCTCAAAAATCAGGTGGGTGTGTTTGTGTGAGCTCATGTTTGTTTTTATCTTTTATTCCATGGGCATGCATGTCTGCTTTTTTGTAAATATTATCTTATGTTTTTAATTATGGCTAGGTTGTGTTACTTAAAGAAAAATATTATAACAGCTTCTAGGATTTCTATTTTTACTCAGCATTTCTTTGGGTACTCACTCTTTCAGTACTATAATTGGTATTATTATTACTCCATTCTTTTATTACTGTTTCTATCACTAATATTTGATTTTTACCATCAATACTGATATTATGAGAATTATTTAGAATATTTTTGTTCTACTACTGTTAAAGTGAAAAGTGATTGATAATTTAGAGAAAATAATTATAAGGGGTATGAAATAAATTGACTTTGTATTTAATGTTTCCAATAATGTAAAACTATTGATGTAGCATACATTATAATGTACAGATGATAGCATGATGTGAGCCTCTTGTGTCTAACTAAATACACTGGACTTAAGAATGCATGGTCAATTAAGGTAGCTTTTTTCTTATGGAAGTGTATGATCAAGTTTGCAGAATGTCAGTTCAATAAGAACGTAAGAAAGTAGGCAATACATTTTGAATATAATATTAAATATTATGACATTTGTGTGAGTATGAATTTATTTTATAAAGGCAATGATCTAAGATGACAGCCATAATTGCCCTGTAGAAAATACAATATTTGGTATTTGATGGTGTGATAAACATCAGGAAATTTCTTAAATGGGCCATGATAGAAATTACTTGTGCCACTGAGTTCTAGTCGTAATCAAGTACTGAAAAAAACATGATTTGAATCAATGCACTTAAAGTAGAAGATGCTGCAAGACAAAGATGAATTTGTGATTAAGAGAAGACTGTATCCAACAAAGAAGTAGGTCAACATAATTAAAAACACACTTGGTATGAGGTCAAGAATTGAAAGAAAGAAGAAAATGAGGTGATCTTTAGCAGTAGAAGCAGTAGAAACACTCAGACACCACGAAGAAGAGCATTCTACTTGTGGAAGACAGGTAACTTCCACAACATGTATGAATACGTGTACATACCTACAATATGAAGTACTTGGTTAGTCCTTTAGTATTTTTGTAGGAGAAGGCCAAGATCGAATTCAGAATATAATTTTTGTTTTGTTTTACACAAGTATTGCAGTGTAGCTCAGCCCTCTAACGTGTAGCCCTTCTGACTCAGACTCCTGAGTGCTGGGATTATATCTGTTTACCACCATAGATTGAAAAAAATAATCTTTATAATGAAGCACTGGATGTAGTTTTAAATAGGAATTGAGGGCCCAAGGTCTTACTAAGGCAAAGTTACATTATACCATCCATTTATTGAAAAATACACATAAAGAAACTAAATAGCCTAATCTTATGGAAAGTCACAGATATGAAGGATGAGTGTGAGAGTGAATATATGAATATTTTAAAGTCTGTCTGTACCATGAGGACTGTCTTGATGTAACCTCATTGTTCTGTTTCCAGTAAACACATAGCTTCCTTTTAATTTTAGCTTGTATCCCAAACATAAGTGCTCAGTTTAGATGTTTTTCTGTTATTTAAATAACAGCCTTTATTGTACCTTATTTATTTTCCCAGAGTGCTTTATATACACTGGTGAATTATGTACATAATTAATGTTGGTCAGTTTCTTTTATAATTTCATAAATATTGGCTATATTTACAGGCTATTAATTAGCTTATTTGAACTTCAGGATGAAACTTAAAATTTATTTAATACTTCTTAGGTGACTAGCCCAGTGATGTATTATAATGGAAAGTGTCAGTACTCGATAAATAAATGTAGAGAAAATCCTTAAACCTTTTTATATTTTATATAAGTCAGCATTTGAAAGTAATCTAATATGATAGTGGCATTGAGTTTAACAAGCCTTTTTAGGATTTATATATACATCCTTAATGTGTACTATGCACAATGTAGTTATGTAAGCATATGAATATGCTAATAACATTTTTATGTAGTCTATAACTCTGTAATTCTGCTCAGAACAGAATGAATAGTGATGGTTATGCCACTGAGTTTTATCTAATCCTAAATGATTTCCAAATATGCTTAAACCATGGAATGCTTTCTCTTTATACTTAAGTGATGAGATTCAGTTAACTGATTCATTTTCTCCGTGTCTGTATTCATTCATTTGATTAGGTTAGCAAACGCATATTTCTGACTAGCACCTGATTGACATTTGATAAGTTCAGAACTGACTTCAGGGTTTAGAGATAAATAAATTCACTTCAAATATGCAATCAGGTAAGAAAACATAAATAAAATATATGGATAAAAGTGAAGAAAAATACCGTTGGGTTTAAGATGGAATATTTCTATCTTGTCTATATATCTAAGTGTATGTAGACATAGATATTAGTTCTACAACCCATGACTCGTTAGTTAGGTTATATAGCAGCAAATACTAAACTTTATGGAAGGAATTAATGTTCAACTCTATATATCTTAAGATAGTGAGTCTAACTATATTTTTAAGTGAACCATTGTAAGCCCAAATGTATGTAAGAGTGGAAGAAGGATGCAGAAGGGCAGGAGAAATGGTTGCATATATAAGACACTAGCTTGATAGATGAAGGCAGGAACCATGAACAAGGCAACAGATGACCTCTAGAAACTGGTAGGGAAATAATTATCCTCTACAGCCTCTGAAAAAGAATTCAGGTTACCCTCCCCCGTAATTTTAGGTCATTGAGACCTGAATGAATTTACCGATTTTTGTAGCTATAAATAAACTTGGTATTTTAAACCATTGAAATGAGACAATTTGGTATAGCAACCACCAAAAACTAATATGACTCTTGAAACCTTTTCTCATAGAAACTTTAAGTACATTTTTGTTAACTCATCTTGATTTAGTGCTCCTAATAAAAATTACATAATCATATATGACCAAAGGGAGTTTAGATTTGATCAGCAAATGTGTCTGACCCAGACATCATGATCTAGAGGCTAAACTGCTCACAGAAATATTGATCTGATGACAAGGCTGAGGACATATTAGGACATAAAGTCAAACAATGACATTTAAGTAGTATGTGCACCCCAGAAAAGCTGTATGGGCAGGGAACAAACAAAACTAGAGCACATAATTGATTTTGAAGAAGTCAGAATAGTTTCCATGAAATAATGACATTTAAGAAGTGACCTTGGGGCTGGGGATATGGTCTAGTGGCAAGAGTGCTTGCTTTGCATACATGAGGCCCGGGGTTCGATTCCCCAGCACCACATATACAGAAAACGGCCAGAAGTGGTGCTGTGGCTCAAGTGGCAGAGTGCTAGCCTTGAGCAAAAAGAAGCCAGGGACAGTGCTCAGGCCCTGAGTTCAAGGCCCAGGACTGGCCAAAAAAAAAAAAAGTGACCTTAATGGTAACTAAATAAATTATCTATAATAGGGTTTTGGTTACAGAATCCCAAGGTGAAAGCATAATCTGTGTATATTGCTTCAAATGGGGGGTGGGGTGGGCAGGCACATATTTCAGGAAAGCCATACAACAGGCACCATGCTCTATCTTTTAATCTAACTCCTTCAGAAGCTTGACTTGTATGCTCCCACATCAGGAGCAACACAGAAGTCTCTGCCTTCTAGCACAGTCTGATCAGAATACCTTTCTTCTTTCTGGTTGTACTTCTACAACATTGACTTGGCAAAGTCTATATATATAACAAAGTCCCCTCTCATACCTCACAATTAGAAACAGTCATGTTACTTACTTCTTTAGCATGTTATCTGTTCTCCTTTGGTATTTATCACCCTCTCCTTTGTGGCGTAGTATTTTCTGAGCAATTCTTACTTTCCAGACTAGACTATTGATTTTTAGCTTTTTTTAAAGTGTTCTTAGAAAGTGTGAAAGGGCACCAGGCAGCATATGGTGTGATATAGAGATGCATTCTAAAAAAAAATAAAAAAAGGAAAAAACTGGAGAGCTGAAAAACACAAATGTAGGAGGAAAGGATTGGAGCTGAATGGCAGCACAAGACGGATTTTAGCCTTTTAAATTCTATCAAGCCCGGTAGCCACATGTGCATAATTATCTTTCAGCTAAACAATTGTTATGATTCCTATTCCCAGTTCTCTGCCATTTATTCCAAACTGGAGATAAACTACAATGAGCTATATAAGTAAAACTCATCTTTAAAGATCTTCAGTTCTTCTGTCACAAAAGGATGTGGCACAGTCTACGGTTAAGCATCTAAGTAGGGAACATATGGAGGACAAGTAAAAACAATCTGGGAGCTCTCTGAGATTCTTCTGTTCAGCGCAGAATATCTGAATATTTGAAAACACTCTCATATTGCATTTAGATATTTTAGTGGCGAACACATTCCAAAATTAAAAGTAACAACAACAACAACAAAAAAACCTCTTCTCCAATATACTGTACTCTATCTCACTTACATATATCATATGTGTTAGGTAATGTTGTTATTAAACTAAACAGAAAATTAAAGCAACAAAGATATTTCACTTATGGCATATCTCTTGAAGGTTGCATGGTCTTTATTTCTCCTTGTCATCCTCCAGGGAAAAGGAACTTAATTCACCAGCTGGAATGAGAATATTTACCATGACTGTGGAAAGAGAGCCTGAAGAATTGATTTGGTAGTGGCTCCTAACTTCATTTTATTGACTTAATCATATCACATGATTATTAGAACACCATTTATAGTAAACAAGGTAGGTAGTTCAATTTTTCAGAAAATGGACCGAGACCATAGAAAACATATTGTTGAGTACTCTAATACTTACTACAATTATTGATCTACATACAATATTCTAAAGTAATGCTTTATGTATATATATATATATATATGATCTACATATACATACATACAAACCCAAAATAACAGGACAAAAAGGACAATAAATTGGACATAGGATAGTGACCCAAATGAATTCCACTAGAAAAGGATCAGTAGAGGTCAGTCTGAAGCACTGAAGCACATCTCCTAGTTTTTCAATAGTAATTGCATTAAATTATCAAGAAAGTCACAGTTAATGAAGAACAGCTTTAATTTACAAAAGTAATGGTAACTAATCATAATAGAAAGAATATCCTTAGCAATTGATAGTTTGCAACTTTGAATAACTGCCTACAGCAAGAAAGGCCATGGGTCCTGATTCCAATATGGCAGTGTTGCTTTACAATGCAGTGTTTATGGCTCACAAAGATGAAAACTGGCTTTCCCATAGAAAAGTCTAGCAGTGTCTGCTTTCCTTGGCTTTATATTATGAAACAATATTCAAAAGTAACCTCAAATGTTCAAGGTTTGAGGCTATGGTGGACAGAAAAGATGTCACTACATTGTGGAAATACAACACATTAAACTGGTAAATATCAAATCCTTGGTTCAAATTAAGTGTGTCCCTAATGGCCACATTCCTCCAACCCTTTGACATTATGAAATTATACATTCTCCAATTTTATCCGTATCCCTTTGTCAGTAGTAATTTGTACTTAGGTGACCTTTCCTCCTCCCGCTCCCCCTTCTCCTCCCCTCCCCCTCTCCTTCCCCCTCCCCCTCTCCCTCCTCCTTCCCTTCCTCCTCCCTATTTTCTTTGTGTTCCTGTCCTGTGACTCATACTCAGGGCCTGGCCACTGACCCCAAGCTTCTTCTGCTCAAATACATCACAGGTCTAATTTCAGTTTTGCCTGTGTGTGCATATGTACTTTATTGGAGATGAAAGTCTCACAGAGATCCCCCTTAAACCGGCTTCAAACCTTAATCTTCAGATCTCAGCCTCCTGAGTAACTAGGATTACATTTATGAGGAAACAATGCTCAGTTGTATGATAACTTCTATTATAAGATTATATGTGAGTGGAAATGAAGTCTTTTTGTATTTAGAATTAGCATTTAATATGGTTATCATACAGTAGCATTCAGATAAGTATGTTTGCTTGAGTTAGCTGAATTTCATATATATTAAATGAATGTAAAATTGAGAAGGAATACATGAGTTAAATTAATTGTATTTAAATAACTACTATGGTAAATATTAACTGTGAAAATAAAGTTCACATGATCTTATAAAAATGTTGCCAAATCCAGCAACACTACTACCAGAATAGAACCTAACACAATTTATAACCAGTGAAAGTCAGAAGTTTCTGTACAAAACCATTTAAGAAAATTCATCAAAGTTTACAACTTCATGAAGTTCATTTACTTGACACTTTAATACTTTTAATCATATATTGGCTTTTCTTCAAAACTGAAATTAATGGCCTTTGATATATCAGTGTTTATGAAATTGCATAAAGAAATATAGTTCCCTGAATTTCATGCAGTTGGGGGTATAAGAAAAGCACTGCAATAAATAATCATCCTCATAAATAAAAGATAACTACCTTTATTTGTATGTATATCTTAACAATCTCTAAAGATATGTATATCTTTTCATCAAATCTATGTCAGTTAGCACACTAATTCATAAATTACTCTCCACATTTTATTTACTCTGCCAAGCAACTTTCATTTTGAATGTATTGTTGGGCATACACTTGAATTTATATGAACATTAAATTTGATCTGAAAATTTTAAGTACATATTTCCATGGCCATAGTAGAAGATATATGGCAGTGACAGATAAACTAAACTAGATAAAATTTGCATTGATAGACATAGATCACTGAGGTAATTCTTCCATTTTCAGCTTCCAAGGTTCCAAAGAATTTCTTCATAAAATTTTATTTATTATTTATTCATTATCGTAAACAATCTCCTGTAATGCTTTACAGAAAATTGTGATAAAGGAAAGATAGGAAACCAAAACACTTTCATTCAGAAACACTCATTTGGAAAATATGGAGTGATCACTACCTTCCTGCTCAGTTTCTGTAAGCCTGCCTTTCCCTAAAACCTGAGGATGCACTCACTGGTCCCACAAGGGGAAGACTGCACTTGGCAGAGCAAATGTGGCAAGTGAGTATGGCTACATATGAGTGAAAGCAACAGAACTAGGAACACTCACCATTCTGTTTGTATTGCCTCTGCTGAATTCTTGGGCAGATAAGGCTCTCTCCTCTGCAACATTGTTTCCAGCTGGATATTTGATGTCACTCAGTCACAACAATGACTAAAGACTTGCTCTAGCTGCTCAGATGTACTCATCTGTTAACAATGTAGGAATTTCCTATTCACTGGTAGAATAGAAGATTATTAAAGAGAAATAAACAGCAGTAGTCAAGAAACTAAATGTAAGGGAAGGACATGAAAAAGATTATTCAATTCAGCAAGTAACAAAACACTTGTATTTATTGCTCTTAGTTTAGATAAGTTAGCATTTCACAAATCTTCTAAAAATCACATGGTTATGCCAAAGTCAGTGATAGATCTTAATTTCCCTTTCTATTGCACTGAAAATGGATTACTTTGTATCTGTCTGTAAAATCCTTATCTTCTACATGTTAAAAGCATGTGTTCATGTGTTTGAAGTAAATTATAAGTGAGCGCAAATGATCAATTTTCTAATCTAACGTAAAAGAAATATATCCACCATCTAACAGAAGACCCTAGTATTATTTCTGAGCTGATCTTTTTTTTTTTTTTTTGGTCTTGATGTCAGTCATTGGCTGGATTACAGCTCTGCGAACACAAAATAAATGCTGGTGGGAAACTGAGGATCTCATTTGTTTCTATGACATTAACATTTTTGCTGGTCAATTCATGAAAAATTATTGGCAAGCAAGGAAAATTGTAAACGTTTTTATTTGGTAACTAGTAAGAATCACTTTTAATCATCACATCTTAAAATGCATAATGATGTACTTTGTGTAAAAGACTATTTGTTAATATTTATGGAATTGGAGCTTGAACAAATGACAAAAGTTGTGCCAACTCTAGTACTTCTAAATATATAGACATAGGAAAAATCACCCATAATCTGTGAGATGTACTTTGTTTTACTAATAAATGTGTGTTGAAGTAAAAATAGTTTTAGAAATATACAACATTCAGATTTACATAATTGATCAGAACAGAGAACTTCATTCTTTGACCACTGAAATTCTTAAATGTTTTACTTGAATTGGAACTGACCAAATATTTTCATTGTTGTATAAATGTTCAAAATCCTTTACAATTAATTATGTTTAATTATAATATCCCTTATAAAAGCTATTTGACAGAGTACCAGCAAAAGTGTAATGATCGTTTCTTTATTGCCATTTCATTTGCACTAGAACATTCTAGAAATTCACTATTTATATAATTAGATATTCATTGACTCACTTAATAACATAGTATGCAAGTGGCTCACACTTCTAATACTGGCTCCTTGGTAGGATTGTCATTTGAGGCCAGCCTGGGTATATACACAAGAGCCCTTCTCAATCAATAACTTGGCTCATTGGTATACATCTGTTATGCCAGATACAGAGGAAAATGAAAAGAGACGAGCATTATGGTACAGAGACATCTGTGCAGGCAGCAAGACCTTATCTCAAAAATAAATAGGACAATGATTGAAATCATAGCTCAATAGTAGAATAAGTACCTAGCAAATTTGAGACCCTGACTTCCAACTGCAAGGCTGGCATTCCTCCAAAATTTACTGAAAATATACCCTTGGAAATTCTGTGTAGAATCAAAGAAACAACAGTGAATTGTCTCTTTGAAAATGGTAGTACTGACTTGAATTATTGTGGGGACAGACAGACTTAGAGAAGAGTCTAAACATGGGGATATTCAATTACCAAAGGGGTTGGCTGATACAAAGTATAAGAAAGAAAAAGTAAAGAAAATGATTAAGATTTAAGTACAGAGAAGCATATAAATGTAACCATTTTAGACAAGTTTATTGCAAAGTACCAGGCAAAGCAGAGATGGTAAAAAGATTACTGGATTTACAAATATCCTACTCAAATACAGGAAAAATATAGTTGCATATTTCTATTGTCAAAATACATGTTGCAGTTCAGAATAGCTCCTTTATAGGACTAATTTGCCTTTCCTTCTTTTGAATTGCAGCATTTCCTTATATCTGCACAGGATCAGATAATATCCCTTCTTTTCACTAATTCAAGTCCTACCTGTCTCTCAGTAGAGGCCAGTATTAAAACCTGTTAAGACTCCTGCCACACCAATCCTCATTCTCATCTTTCTTCCTGAGAACAGCATTTAAATAAAACTGAGGAAAAATATAAATATGTATAAGAGCTTGAGAATTATAAGGTTTTTGGCAATTAGTTGAATAGCTTATTGATGAATTGTTAGAAAACACTTCAATCATGAAATGTTTGTATATTTTCCCTTTTGATAAACACACCTCTAAGATATGGCCAATTTTCCTATGGCTTAAGCTATTCTCAATTTGTTAATTCACATCTAGAATCTGCATTAGTAAGTATTCATTTATTTTTATTTTCAAGGTGATGAACGGAGGGGTTACATTTATATATGTAAGGTAGTGAGTACATTTCTTGTCAAACTTGTTACCTCCGCCCTGATTTTCTTCCATCTTCCCTCCTTCACAATCCCTCCCCCGCCCCACACCACCCAGGTTGTATTTGATTTTGTTGCCCAGGGTATTGTACATAAGTTTGTCTGAATCAAGGAAGGGAAGTGGAACACCCAAATGGTGAGACAAGGGTAAAACGTGAACCAATGCAACATCAGTACTTACCAGATTAATAAGAAATTTTAAATGTCCTTTTACAGATTAATAAAATAACTCTTAATTATCCCATTCTTTCTCTAAACTTCTAACCATTGATGCTTGGGGCATTTGTACATAAGTCTGTTTATAAAGTTTTATTTTTGAAAGCTTTAGTTGAGCTATACTTGTGAATAAATATACAATAAAATTAAATGGCTATTGTTTTATAGATGATCAGATCATTCAAGTTTACATAATACTGACTTGGAGTGGCTAAGGGACTATATATGGCAATAGGAAGAAAGGGAGAATTGTTTTAACACTTTATATATAGATGCTAATATTTATCAATTCATTCAGTAACTAACACATATTTCTTCAATAACTGCCTGGAATTGAACACTATCTTTGGGATATATCAGCACACACACACACACACACACACACACACACACACACACACACAATTTTTAAATAAATTCATTTTTCACATGGTGATACTCTATGTGATAGTTACCCATTTTTACAAAACAAAACAGAGAGACAGAATTACAATGTGAACATTTACATGCTAGTAGAGCTTCAAGACAATTGTCTATATGACAATGTTGATTACTCTTGTGGATAACTGTGCTTCGTGAGATAGACTACTAAATTAGCTTTTGGCTGTGGTTTGGGCATCATTCTTGTCATGTGTTCTTGTTATGGAGATTAAGCAGAATGATCATCAATGTCCTATGTTCAAGTCCTTCTCTGTGATTGGCAGATTACAGGATTACACAGCTCAATCATTTCATCATCCTTTGTATTCCATCATCCTTTGTACGTATCCACATCATCCCACTGACCAAAACAAATCAGACACTTTAACAAGAAACAAATCATAGCAAAAATACTAATGCTTTGAAAATGAAAGAGGAGACTTGGAGATGAGAAATTATTTCAATGACAGTGGTAAATACAGATATTATCATTTAAGTTAAACAACAGAGAGAAAATTGGTTATTATAAAGTCAAAGTAAAATGTATAGAAACTTAAGATTATGAAACCAGAGTCCATGATATAAACTATTGAACTATTACTGAAGAAATAGTTGTACTTTTGGCTACTTACCTCTGGAAAGACCTTCATCATAAATTTATCATGAATTACTAAAATATATGTGCTACTTTTGATGCATAAATAGTTTCTGAACAAGTCATTTATCAACATTGTTAGAGTTATGGCTTTATCTTTTGTTATTTTACTATGTTTTTAAGAGGTTGATTCCTTAATTTTAATTTACAAGAAATCACAATGATCTTGATATATCTATGAATATCTATCAACAGTTATACAGCATGATATTTTTGAATATTATAAAAATTAATTGAATGACAAAAAAGAAACACAATAGTGTTGCAAAGAACATGGTTGTACTGGTGCCTTTATTGTATCCTAATTTGTAATCTTCCAGATAAATGCCCAATGGTGGAATTGCTACATTATAAGGCAGTTGCATGTTCAGATATTGAGGAAACACCATATAGCTTTTCAGAGTGATTGAAAAAGTTTTACCTACCTACCACCATACATTAAGGTTCTCTTTTGAGTTAGCAGCATCAGTTATTGTTTATATTCTTGATAATGGCCATTCCAAATGGAGTGAGGTGGAATCTCAGCACAACTATGGTCACTGTAGCATTGTTTACTACAGTCAAGATATAAAATCATTCCAGATGCCCCTCAATGGATGAATGGTTCAAGAAGATGCACACAGGGGCTGGGGATATAGCCTAGTGGCAAGAGTGCCTGCCCCGGATACACGAGGCCCTAGGTTCGATTCCCCAGCACCACATATACAGAAAACGGCCAGAAGCGGCGCTGTGGCTCAAGTGGCAGAGTGCTAGCCTTGAGCGGGAAGGAGCCAGGGACAGTGCTTAGGCCCTGAGTCCAAGGCCCAGGACTGGCCAAAAAAAAAAAAAAAAAGATGCACACAATAGAATTTTACTCATTCATTAGAAATATTACTATTAGATTATTTGCAAAGAAATGGAAGGATCTAGAAAATATTAAATTAGGTGAAGCAACTCATGCCCAGAAAGACACACATTATATGTGTCACTCACATATGGAAGCTAGAATTAGCTTATAAACATATAAACAGATACTGTGAGAGGTATGCAAATGTATAGAACTGCATTAACATAAATATGGAAGATTAAGGAGATAACTCAATAGTGTAATTCCTTAGAAGTCCTAAGTTAGAGTTCACCAACATAAACACCAAGACATGGATACTTGATAATGGATGTGGTGGTTCCAAGGGGAGGGTGGTAGATGAATGAAGAGAAGAAAAGGGGGTTGGAGAATAACAAAGAAAATTCAATTACTTAGAGAAAATAAAAATATAACTTAGGACAGGCATTTCTGACTCACAGGTGTGAGGTGTAATCCTACTCGGGAGTCTGAAATGTGAGGATTCTGGTTCAAAGTGAGCCTGGGCAGAAAAGTCCCTAGAGACGCCTATCTCCAGTTAACCACTGAAAAACCAGAAGTGGAGCTGTGGCTCGAGTGGTAGAGTGCTAGTCTTGAGCAAAAGAGCTCAGAGACAGAGCTAGACCCTGAGTTCAAGTCCACAATCAATTATATATATATATATGTATATATATACATATATGTATACATATATATGGTTACACACATGCACATACATAGTTATAGTTATATATAACGATACATAATTATGAACATTTATATATAGTTGTATGTAAATAGTTATATATACATTGAAGGATTGACCCCCACCCTATTGCTTCAGGCCTATAGAGACACCAGACAGGAACCTCAATATTCAACCTGCTTTGATATGCAGGCACCAGGCAAAACCTCAATATGGGAATCTGCTTTGATATGCAGGCAGGACATTTCACCTAAGCCCAGCTCTAAACAACCCTTTGTGGGCCCCAACTTCCTAGACCTAGTGGTGCTTCCAATAACCTGCCTCTTTGCTCAGACCCCATATAAGCCTGGTTCCAAATTCACGCCCCTTGAACAACCTCCAATCCCAGGGGAAGGTCTGTGCCCCTCGCTCTTTCTCAATATAAACACCTCACCTGTTGATGATCAAGTCTGTCCTATTCCTTTTCTGTTCTCCTCCACTTCCCCAACATATATGTATATAATTTATAAAACAAAACTCAAAGCAGCTATAATACTATACATAAAACTTATTCAATGAATACCATAAAAACTTAAGAAAAGAGTGAGAAGTGAGATTAGTGGTGTTTGGTAGAGAGGAGTGAGAATGTTCAAAGGGGTGACATTTCTCCAGACGTATTGTATTCATAAACTGCTTTGTTGAGTGGCAACTCCTTTGTGCAACTACTTAAAGATAATACAAAGTAAAAGAAGATATATAAGGAATGAAATATATGTAGATATACCCAATTTATGGATATAGTGATATATCCTGTTAAAAGAATCATTAATCCCATTGAAAAAGTACTTTATTATAATCTAAAATTTAAATAACCAAAGCCTATGTATGTACCTGCATATGTTACTCTACAACCTAGTTTTGATGCATATACAGAATAAAGCCAACATTAGCAAGGGATTTTAAATATGAAAACTATGAAGATGTGTTCTATCAGAAATCAAGGCATATAATACATCTGTGGTTTTAAATAGGGTAGTCTCATGTGAGATTTAATAAACAGATCATTGGATGAAAACAGGATACTAAATCATTTACACATAAATGTGTCATTGATATACACACAAATTCTTTAGGAAGGGCGAAGAATAATAAATTAAGGAATAAATCATATAGAAATAATTAGCTATCTTATGAAAGTACAATAAATTTAGCACCATATTTCATAATATAAAATTCTAATTCTATGTGGATTAATGCTTTTAATGTGTGAAGAATTCATTTGAGACATTTGTTTAATAAACATAAAGTGAATTTACAATCTCAGTTAAAAGTTTATGTCACAAAGGTACTAAAAACAATGTTTGAATCATAAAGTAACAAACTCAAGTCTTGGATTGAGAGATATGTTTATCTGAATTAAGGAAGGGAAAGAGAACATCAAAATGGTGAGACAAAGGACAAAGGCCTAACCAATGCAACAGCAATACTCACAAGACAATATGTTGGAAATTAACTGTACAACTTGGGGGGGGGGGCTGGGAGGGAGAGGAATTTAGGAGAAAAATGGGGGAGGGGTAGCAAGTTTGACAAGAAATATACTCACTACCTTACATATGCAACTGTAACCTCTCTGTACATCACCTTCACAAAAAATTAAATTAACAAAATAAAATGCTTCTAGTGAAGAAAAAAGAATATTTGTGTATCAATATTATGCACTGGTATTTGCACAGCATTTGTGAAAATCAGTGAATACAGATCCCTACAAATAAATGTCAGAAATGTCCATGGATTACAAATATAGAATGAATAATTCACAGAAGATCCAGAAATAGACCAAAATAAATGTGATAGTCTTGCTAACATGCACAAGGGTTAAACATAAATAAGTACCTAGTATTTTCATTTAAAAACCAAAAAGATTTGATTAATGTTAATAATAAACCATGGTGAGAATAAAAGGAGGGAGAAGAACAAATCTAGTACAGAGATCAATTCTAGTCCATGAAGTAACTTCTTCTAAATGACGTTTGCATCTTGTTTGAAGAGACAGTACTGTTGTTGAGAGCAATCCCTGTCATCACTTCTAAAAGGTTTCTTTGTACTGATGCACTAGGGATTGAAATTCAAACTGAATTTTGTAGATGGTGTCATTGTTCCTATAAAATCATTAGCTTCATAAACCTTTTAAAATTATGTATTATGTATTATGAATACTGCATTCTTATTAAACAAACATTTAAAAGCAAAGCTCTAAATTGTTTATAGAAATAATATTTAGCCATATACAGAATCAAGGTTGAATCTTCCTAGATCTCCATTCCCAGAAAAAAAAATAAGCTGAGTCTTTTTATATGAAATGAGTAGATGGGGATAAAAAGTCTGCCTGTTGAGAAATGGGAATATAGGTATGTGCCACCTTTCCCATGTAGAACTTATTTTTAAATTAGGCACACTTCTACTACATTAGGCCAATTCCTGTCTCTAATTCTAATTGGAAAAAGTTAAAATATCTTAACAGTAAGTTTCTTCATACTTAAAAGGAGGACATTATATAATCAGATTTCTTTAGTCCCTACAAAATGAATAACTTGTTTGACTCCCCCTGTCTTCATAAACCCTTCACTACTCACAACTTATGGTTCATTCCAGACAAATCAGGAAGACATGCAAAATCCAGAGAACAGAACAAAATGGATATCATTCAGGTTTCCAAGCATGTCACAAAGCTAAAATGCTTCGTTTTCAAATAGAAATAAGTGGTCAGGCACTTGGATTAATTCCTTGAGGAAGAACAGACTCCAGCTTGGATTTCTGGAGGTGGTTCTAAGTGTTGATAGCACATTGGTGCCTGGTTTGGAACTGTGTGAGCTTCCAAAACAGGTTTTAATACCAAGTCAAGTCAAAGAGTTAAATGAAAGCAACAAGAAAGTAACAGCTGATAAGTGTCTGTGAACCCAAGTTGGATGGGAACACTGATCTCAGAAGACTTGGCTGAGTGTGAAATGATTGTTGCTTGTAGCATCTTTTCTGGGTTGGCACATGAAAAGGATTCAAACTATATTTGCTGCCTCTAGCATGATCCAAACTATATAATCTGTTCTTTCTCTTGTGCTAGACCAAATAAGAAGAACTTATGGAACACGAACATCATAGTTTCCTTTCTTGTAAAATATTTGCCATGGTTCAGCTGTTCTTAAAATTTATTTTTGGCAAATTAGAAGATAAGCATAAAGCATATTCAATTTTCCATAATTATTGAGTCATAATTAACAAAATAGTCAATGAAAAGGCTTCAGAACTGATGTCTAACTGGAGATTATTTAGAGATAAGAAATTATGTTGCATTTTTCTTTATTATTATTACTAGCAGTGATAGTGCTAATAGTAGTAGTAGTAGTCATCATCATTAATAGCACAAGGGATTTTCATTATGAAAATTTCATATGTACATACAAGTACATTCATATGTACATTGAACAAGTTTGCTCTCTACATGATATTCAACTTAACCCCTCCCTACTTCAAAATTTCAAGTAGTATTTGGTGGGTTACTATCTCTATGTATGTACATAAAATACACTTTATGCCCAAGTACCATCACTTCTTTCCCTCACTCCTTCCACTGACTTTGTATTATACTTAGATTCTCTATTTAAGTAAAAAATATCCACAGTTTAATTTTTTAACTAAGTAAGGAAAATTATTCATGATTATTGTAATTATTACATACTTAAACTAAAGGATTTCAACCCAATAAGTCAGATGATGTCTATAATGTGTCATGATCAATATCATTCCTTTTTTCTCTTGTCAAAGTGAAGTACAGAGGGTTACAGTTTCATACATAAGGCAGTGAGTATATTTCTTTTTTTTTTTTTGGCCAGTCCTGGGGCCTGGACTCAGGGCCTGAGCACTGTCCCTGGCTTCTTTTTGCTCAAGGCTAGCACTCTGCCACTTGAGCCACAGCACCACTTCTGGCCATTTTCTGTATATGTGGTGCTGGGGAATTGAATCCAGGGCCTCATGTATGTATATGAGGCAAGCACTCTTGCCACTAGGCCATATCCCCAGCCCCTTGAGTACATTTCTTATCCAACTTGTTACCTCCTCCCTCATTTTGGCCCTGCCTCCCCTCCCCTCTCCCCCCATGAGTTGTACAATTGTTTATAGCAAATGGTTTGCTAAGTGTTGCTTTTGGAATGGTTTGTCTTTTTATCCTTTGTCTCTAGATTTTGGTATTCCCTTTCCCTTCCCTAGTTCTAATACACATATATACAGTTTCCAGAGTAATAAGATCAGATACAGTGATAGCAGAGGTAAAACCACGGGAAGGGAATATGAGAAAGGAAAAAAGGGTACGGTTTCACATGGCATTTTGAAAATAATTACAACAATGATATGCCACTTATTTCCATAATGTGGAGTTCATTTCATTTAGCATCCTCTTAGATGTTCATAAGGGCACAGCTATTGGGCTATTGTGATCTTCTGCTATGACAACCTAAACATATACTAATTATTCCCTATAAGGGAAACCATAGAATTCATGTTTCTTTGGGTCTGGCTCACTTCACTTAGTATAATTTTTTTCCAAGTCCTTCCATTTTCTTAAGAGTGGGGCAGTGTCTTTCTGATAGAGGCATAAAATCCATTCTCTCTCTCTCTCTCTCTCTCTCTCTATATATATATATATATATATATATATATATATATATATATATACATATATGACATTTTCCTGATCCACTCATCTACTGAGGGGTATCTGGGTTGGTTCCATATTTCAGCAATGCAAGACCACACCAAATCCACCAGCACAACTACGTTCATTGCAGCACAATGTCATTCCTTTCATCATCCTCTTCCTTCTTTTCCCCATCCCATTAATATGTATCCTCAGTTAGGTAATGCACATTAAACATCATGTTTACTGAATAGAATTGTTTATCCTTCCTTTCTTCACTTGTGTCCTCACCTCTGTAATAAACGAAGACAAGTTTAAGCTTCCTGGAATTAATTTTATTTAGTGGTTCATTAGTAGTTCAGAGGGCTCATTGTTTGATTTTTTCCAGGTTGGTATATTTCACTGAGTATGACTAATGATCTCCAGTTTTATCCTTTATCTTGAATATGACATGATTTTGTTCTTCATTATGGTTAAGTAATACTCCATTTTGGGGTGTGTGTGTGTGTGTGTGTGTGTGTGTGTGTGTGTGTGTGTGTGCACATATGCATGTATGGCATAAACATACATATATCATATTTTCCTTATCAAGTCACCAGTTGTTGTGCACCTAGCCTGATTGCACATCTTGGTACTGGTATATAATGCTGCAGGCAACATGAGTTTGCTGGTTTCCTGCATATATGTTGCTTGATACTCCTTCAGATAGGTCCCCAAGAGTGGTAGAGCAAGATTATATGTCAGTCTGTTTTTACCTTTTCAATGGGCCTCTATATTAATTTTATACAGATTAAACAAGGTTTTAATCCAAAGAGAAAGTCCCCATCATTTTTATATCTACAAATTTCATTGCTAGTCTGAGAAATGAATGATTAGCTGAGAAAGATAAAGTTAAGGGTTTTTCCTACATTTGTTTTGTCCAGAGAATATTTTCTGGTTGTCTCAATCTACCCACAAAATAAATATCTGACAAGAGCGAAATATTTATTTTTCACAAATGATTTGTAGAAACCAAATTATACTGAACACCTTGACCTCAAACTTGTTTTGTGATATATATTTTATTTTCCTGAGGAATTATTGCTTTTATAGTGAAGTGGCATTTTAATGTCTCTGTACGTAATATAAATCAAATTGTGAAAGCAAATGGGAAAGAATTTTTATTTTAGAGGCTCATAAACACAAAGTTTTATTAAGGTCTGCAGTTGCTTTTAACTATGTACAATTACTGTGATCATATGCTACCAAAACACATAGAAAATATGTGACTGGTAATTCAGAAGTAGTATAGGCATATTTTAAAATAAATTAGGTACCATTGCTAATGTTCAAAAATCTGATTATTCAATGCTTCCATTTTACTTTAAATATTTTATTACTAAAATATTATAATATACTAGGATATTTACATATTTAAGGTCCACAAACTTCAAGAAACATGTGGTCAAATATTTGGCATTTTAATAAAAGATGATAAAAATGCAGAAAAAGTTATGAGCAGTATATTTGTCCACATATCAGTCAATTAGTTTCTACAGTTTCCATGCAGAGAAAATGTTCAATCAGGAAAATATGCTTTAATTTGTTTTCCTTGATTAAAATGTGTTACTAGATAACAAATTTATAGACAAAACTACATTTATATTTTGCATCCAGTCCTTTTTTGGTGGAGTATATGTAAGTATTATAGTTCATTTTTTAAATCTAGATTTTTAAATTTTCATAGAACTCTTAGATTTCTACCAATTATTAAAAAGAGAGTTTTCACATAAATCTGATTCATCCTGACCCTGTGTTCTAATGAACTACTTAAGCCTATGACTTTTTTAAACATTAATAACAGGTACTTATGTTTACCTCACTATATTAGTGTGAGACTTAAATGAGATTAACACAGTTCTTCCTATTATGGCCAAAATGGGGACTCTTATTTTTTTCATTTTTTTTTCTACTTTCCAGACATATATACCACTGATTATAATTGGAGTTACAAATACTCCATATGATATAATAATTGGAGTGAACAAATACTCCATATGATATAATAAGCTTTAGGATCCAGAAATACCTTCTAAATTACAATATACTTAATAAATCTGTTACTAGTTATGGATATAAATTCTACTGGAAGAGGACCCACATAGCCTATATAACTGTGAAGTCAAAAAAGTATATTTTGATAGCCTTAGATAAAATATGAATATTATTTTCATTAGCCAGCGACTATGTTGTAGATCTTAGCAGATGTGATTTAACCTGTGGTGTCTTCTCCATATCAATTTACCTTTGAATTCAGGTCTCAAACTATCAATGTAATCATTTTAAAAGCATATTTCCCAATGTAATTATTATTTGATCCATGTTATTATGTAATATTTTGTGTGACCCTTTCACTCTCGCGCCATGTTCTGCCCCATCCTGCAGGTGGAAAAGCTGGAGTGTGGCCTCATGTGCAAGCCTTGGATCTGTGTAGCCTTGGATCTGTGTAGCCACCAGACGTCCCTCCCCCACCACCCCCTTAAGAATGAGGACGCAGGACACGGGGGTATTCTGGGGAAAACTTCTTGGAATTCCATTTAATAAAGGGAAGAACAACCACATTTATAGCAGTAATGGCGGCAGGAAGGGGAGGGATCTGGAGCAGCCAGCTAGACGCTAGTGACAGGCTATCTGACCTATCCATCACAGTGATGTCATGCAACTTCCCCCAGAGGTGGAGATCACAGCCCACAGGACCGCCTCCCTGGGCCCCCCACCTTTTGTCATTATTTTGTATATGTGTGTGCACTGAAGCAAGCAATTTAATGTGTTAATTACAGCAGACTTAATGTTTGGATTGTATTTATTTTTCTCTAAAACATTTGGGAGTACATAAAAACTAATTACGGAAACAATGTTTTTATGAGGTTTTTAGATGAATTATTAAGTAAAGATTTTCAGCACACCTGTATAAACTCATTTGAAAGCAGAAGATATAAAATTGTTTGCCTAGGAGAAAAGTGCCATGGTGACAAAACAGAAAATACCTGCATTTATTTCCATAGGGTCTTCTTTTACAAAAGTTGTGTCCAATTAAATTATTGTGGGAATGTGTGTTATTTAAAAATAAGTCTGCATAAATGTACTTCTAAAATTCAAAGGACTGAGTTTGCACTTTTTGCACAATATAAATTACACACGTAGTTAAGTTCAAATTGAGTATCTGTGATTGCATTTTGTTTTAGCCATGAAGAAAATTAGGAGAATATTATTGAAAAGGGCATCTTGTCTGGTGCAGCCTAAGCTCTAATTTTCAAATCAAAGTGATTGAACTATTTAACAAAGGAAAATGCCTTCGAGAATGCAAAAAAAAAAAAAAAAAATACATTACATCAATATCAGTCCCATGCAAGAATTATTGTAAAAGACATATATATATTCAGGATGTGAGGGCGATCTGGCTGCGACATCTGTCACTCCATTGATCTCCAGGGTTGATTCGGCTGATCTGGCTGGCTAAGCGGGTGTCGCCTTCCTCCCTCACCGCTCTATGTGCGTCCCCAGCCCCCAAAGCTGTGAGCTGGGTCGAAGAGGAGGACCGGTCTCCCGTCAAGGGTATATGAGTAGGAGTAGCTGCGCTCCCCTGCTAGAACCTCCAAACAAGCTCTCAAGACATCTATATTCATCCCAAGAAAATTAGGGTGGCAAAAAATAACACACTTAAAAAGAAAATAAAGTCTTTCACATTTTCACTGTGACAATGTCCCTTTGCTACTACATAGGGTTCTGTCTGTTGATGTATATAAAAGAGTACATATTTGGTTATGTAGCCAATGGGAGAGCTCATTTCTTAATCATGTACTGGTCCAACAAAGGAAACTCTGATTGGATGATTACTTCTCAATTCCAGGGCTGATCTCTTCATTCCATGGCTATTAAAGCCCCATGCTCCTGTCATTCTGTGCTGTGTTGTCTTCTGTGGCTTTACAGTCTGTTTCATTTAACTGTCAGATGAAGAAATAGAAAGAAGATAAAAGTAAACAGATAGTTGCACATAGTTGCAAAGCACCTAAACACACAGTTTCCAAGCAGTAAATCATGATACTACAGAAACAGGTACTCACACTAATTTCTTTAAATATTTAGGGCTTAAATGTGCATACTTTTAAAAATTAATTAAGTATATGAAAATATTCTGTCACTTGACTTTTATTTGAACCAGTTTTTTTTCTTTTTTGTTTTTAGAGTCTTGTAAACTCTGCCTCAGCTCATCTCAAACTCCTGGTCCTCCTACCTATACCTCCCATATAGCTAGGATTAAACACATATGCCACTGCATTCAGTCTCATTTGGAAATGAAGGCAATCAGGTAAAGATAGTCACAAAATTATTCATATCTATAGTCTTATTCATATTTTAAAATATATATGAACATTTTTAAAGAAAAGTGTGTTAAATTTCCAACTTGATGGTAGTGTGTTTACAACTCATTTGCTTTTTATAGGTTTTGTTTTTTAAATATTGATGTTTTGTTATTAGATATGTATGTCCTTAATATGATTATATATTTTGCTGATGAGATGACTATTATTTAATTGTGCACTAAAGTCTACTACTATTTAATATCACTGTAGACTCATTTTTTGTACTTATCAATACATTTTAATAAAGATTATTATCCAGTTTGTATCTTTTAATTTAATTCACATTTTATATAAGTAAAATATAGTAATTAGGGTCTTGTTCATATACATATATGTATATGAATATATGAAAATGTATGTTAATTATTTACATTTCATATGATTATTACTGTTCATGCATTTGCTTATTGCATTTTGCTCTGTTGATTTTTCTTGATAGTTTGATTTTGTATACATTTTGTTAATTAAACATATATTTCATTTGATTTTACTCCATCTATTGGCTTCTATTGATCATATTTATGGTTAAGTTTGCTTTTACATTCTATTAATCAATACATTTTGCTGTTAAATTTAGAGATCAACAATCACAATGTTATCAAAAGATTACATAAGCATACAGTAAGACTGTTAGCACAAACATTCTCATAGAAGCATATTGTTCACTATTGTCATGATATGGAAGTGGCCAGATTGTTTTCAGCAGATGACTGAATCAAGAAAATATGCCAGATACACACAACGGAATTTTATACATGTTTCAGAAAGAATGATACCATATCATTTGCAAAGAAATACAAGGAAATGGAAACAATTATCTTAAGTTAATCAGGCCAGAGAAACATCATGTTTTCTTTCATATGTAAAAGTAACAAGTATTTTATAAATGTGGAAGCAAATACACATACTAAGTACATGCAAATGCATTAGTTGAAATATAGTAGATTTAGGAGATAACTCAGAGACTTTAATACCTTAGAAATACAAAACCATAGTTGAACAAAATAAATGTAAGGAAAGTGATACTCAAAACGGTTGGAATGAGATAAATGGGAGAGGGGGAGATAGAGGGAGAGAAGAAGTGAGGAGAGAATGCAGTCAAAACTCAATGTGTATCCTACAAAATTTTTTTACAAAGTGAGGAAAGGGTGTAGTTACTTAAAGAAAATAAAAATATTTTATAGAAATAATAAATAAAATAATCTTAAATGTATAATAGACATCATTGATGCAGATACCATCCCAAGGAATATTTCTCTCTAGTGTCTAGAAGTGATATCCAAGTTCCATTGCAGAGTGACAACCATGACTCATTGAGTGGCACAGAAATCCTGGTGATGTTGGCCACAATTTGCAGGAAATCCATTCTCTAGGCTACCAGAACAATCTGTTCAAAACAGGATGTCTCATTAGAAATACTCACTACAAAATTGTCTGATGGCCTTGCTGGCAGAAGTCACTGGTTTGGAGTGATGCCACCTATTGTGGATGTTATGAGCCAGTAACTGGGACAAGATGTACATTGCAGAAGAAGGTGCTGTTGTGGGGAGATGGTTTTTATGAGCCAAGTGGGGAATCCTCACTTGAAACAAAATATGCTGACACCCTAATCTTGGAATTTCCATCCTCTAGATATGTAAAGATATATTTTTCTTGTTCAGAAGCCATCTAGTCTATGGTAATTTTCTTTTAGCCAAAGCTGACTAAGTGAGTAAGCCAAAGCCATTTCACTGACCACATGAAAGTCAGAAGATAAAAATGTGTTCAAACATTGATAGTTATTTTAAATGATTCTGCCCAGTGATCATGATTTAATGCTTGCAGCTGCTGAAGTTATGTCTAATTAATCACTTTCTGAAGCTTGACTTTTCATTTAGATGAAATTACTGCTCCTGTGAAATCATTTTGCTCATTTCAAATTTTGAGTTTTCTTATGTATTTATGAAAAATGAAGTTACAGCTCCATTAACAGGAGTGCTTCTTAGCTATATGATGCTGGTTTTATATTGAAGACATAAATGTTAAAACTAGAAAAATAGTTAATTCTGGTAATGGCTTGGCTTTGTTCCTATTCAATTTATTAATGAAAAAAAAGCACTTAAACTGATCCAGTGAAATATCTACTAAAACTGGGATTACTACTACTGATAAATTCAATAAAGTGTTTCAGCATTTAAAATAAAAATTAGACAGCTCACGTGATATTTCAAACAAGTAAGTGGAATGATTTTGAAAGAACACAAGAGAGGTTAAGGTAGATGGGCAATTTGGAAGTCTACAATAAGGAGGGAAATTTAATCCATAAAACAGAAACATTTTTTACTCTGAAATTGTAAATAAATCAAGTTTTACATGTAAAACCATAATTCTCATTAAGATGGCTATATAAAATGACTTATCGGGGCTGGGAATACGGCATAGTGGTAGAGTGTTTGCCTTGCATACGTGAATTTCTGGGTTTGATCCTCAGAACTACATATACAGAAAAAGCCAGAAATGGCAGTGCGGATCAAGTGGTAGAGTGTTAGCCTTGAGAAAAAAAGAAAAAGCCAGGGACAGTGTTTGGGCCCCAAGTTCAAGCCCCAGGACTGAAAAAATAAGTCAATAAAATGACTTATCAATTGAAAACCTTTGGGGCTGGGAATATGGCCTAGTGGTATGAGAGCTTGCCTCATATGCATGAAACCCTGGGTTCGATTCCCCAGCACCACATATATAGAAAATGGCCAGAAGTGGCGCTGTGGCTCAAGTGGCAGAGTGCTAGCCTTGAGCAAAAAGAAGCCAGGGACAGTGTTCAGGCCCTGAGTCCAAGGCCCAGGACTGGCAAAAAAAAAAAAGAAATAAACATGCAAGCAACTTAATAAATATTAAAAAAAAAAAGAAAACCTTAAAATTTGTTGCTTTCAGAAGTTTTTTGTATAGTATAGTTTTGTTTTCCTCAAGTAGAATTTTGCTTAATTTGGATAGTAGTGATATGGACCCAGGCAAAAAACAAAAAGGAAACACAATACTAACAAACAAACAACCAAATAAATAAAATGATGCTACAAAGAATATATGTGAGAAATCCTTTTTGAACAATTACAATTTTCATTAAGAGTAGCAATTGCTTACATTACTTTTGTGATTGTATTTCCCTTGTGGTTTAGCATGGCTACTAACAACTACCAAAATTTTGAATATCATTTCATGAAAAAATTTGAACCTAAGAATTTTATATTCATATATCCAAACTTTTAGTGTAAAAAAAGAAGTCTCCTGTTCTGGATAGTCTAACATCAAAGTAGTTTTTTAGGTCTCCTAATTTTTCCTCAAACTTTTCTTATCCTCTATTTGTAAAAGCCAATATCATTAACAAGATCAGAATTTGAAGACTGATTTTTTTTCAAACAGAGAGAATAAAGTCTGCTTCTGAGGATGACCCCCTAGATCCAGTCCCACATTATAAGATGGTCATGAAAAGCACCACCCAGACCCAGTGTTTTGCTTCCTATGCCAACAATTTGTTTTTCATCAGTGAGAATGCTAATAGACATATAACACTATTCATAACTATAGATCTAAATGCCTTGTAGGGGGAGAGAAAGGCAAATTGGTCTTTCTTCTTTAAGGCAAGACATACCACTTGTAATCTGATTGCTTGTTGTTTTACCATTTCTATTACTTTAAGACTCATTCAAAATTAGAATATCTGTCTTCAGAGAGATCTGAAGTTTATGGATTTTATAAACTTAGAGACTATTTTATGCCCATGTTTCTAAAAATTAGACTGTTCAGAAAAAATAACACCATATATCAGGTAATATAATTATAGTCTCTGTTAAGTTTTTAGTTATTTGAACTCTTCTATTTGTTACCTTTAAAAACAAAAACATGGTTTGGTGCTAGTGGTTCATGCCCAGAATCCTAGCTTCTCAGGAGACTGAGATCTGAGGATCGAAGCTCAAAGCCAGCTGTGAAAGTACAGTTGGTGAGACTCTGATCGCCAATTAACCACCACAAATTATAGAAGTATAGCTGTGGCTGAAAGTGGGATAGTGCTAAACTTGAGAAAAAGAAGCTTAGGGACAAAACCCAGGCCCCGAGTTCAAGCCCAAGGACTTGCAAAAACAAAAAGAAAACAAAAAGAAAAAAATATGCACACACGGCACTTGAAAATAGAGACATAAAAACTATATGGATTTTACAAAGAGAGAGAGAGAAAGGAAGAAAGGAAGGAAGGAAGAGAAAGAAAGAAAGAAAGAAAGAAAGAAAGAAAGAAAGAAAGAAAGAAAGAAAGAAAGAAAGAAAGAAAGAAAGAAAGGAAGGAAGGAAGGAAGGAAGGAAGGAAGGAAGGAAGGAAGGAAGGAAGGAAGGAAGGAAGGAAGGAAGGAGAGAGAGAGGGGAGGGAGAGAGGGAGGGAAGGAGGGAGAGAAGGAAGGAAGCAAGGAAAGAAGGAAGGAAGGAAGGAAGGAAGGACGGAAGGAAGGAAGGTAGGGAAGGAAGGAAGGAAATAAGTGTTCATAGCAAACAAATAAGCAGAAATTAAATCCATCCTTCAAAAGGAAACCCTTCACTTAGAATATGTAATGTGTAAAAATGCCACTATTTTCTTAAATTACCATACAGAAAAATCTCATCTTAGCTTCCTAGCACTTAAAATACTTCCAAAATAAATGAAGTCATTGCTTCATTTCACACATCTTGTTAAAAAGAGAGAGAGGGGGGAAGCTATCTATTTAAATCACTATGCTTGTTGGTTCTCTATTTTATAACTTGATACAGCCATAAAGTTCTTAGGTCTGAAATTTAGCCAAAAGTTCCACTTTAAATGACAAAGTTCTTCCTCACTTCTAAAAAACCCTGAAAAAAAGAAAACTTCCTAAGGCTGGCTTCTTCTTAAGACTGGGACATCTTCAGTCCCTGTCAGAGTATGAGTGAAGTTCGTTCTTTGTTGTCTTGGGGTTGACCCCAGGTAATTAATGCCAGACAGGTAATTCTAGCAGGCGATGTGAGAGCTATTTATCTATTATTATTACCAAGAAATTAAACTTTTATCTGAGGACATTTCAAATGAGGTGATGATTCAAACTGCATAATTTATTAAGGAATTGCATACTAAAACATTGTGTGACCTCTCAGTCAAGTTGTTTATAAGCAAACAAATATACTGAAGTAAAGATTCAGTAAAGTTATTGTTACACGGGGTCCAGGGGGTGTATCCTAAGTGGGACTCAAACCCACGCTCCTCCAGTGTCCACCATGCAGAGACATTCTCAAGCAAAGGTGGATTTATTGGAGAAGTAAAAGGCAAATTGACCTGCCAGGGACACACACAGACCCGGGAGCTGAAACTGCCCCCTAACAGTCCTTGAGCTGGGGTTTAGAAAGGTAAAAGCATAGCACAGATGTTGTGGGTTGACACTGGTGGTAGAGCAAGCAAGAAGCAAGCCATTCATAGAAGCAGAATTTTGCCGTCAGTTTGACCGAATGTTTAACTTCATTTTAACAATTGCTACCATGTTTCCCTAATCAAGATGGAGTCAGCTCTGTTCCCCCCAAAACTTATCTGAAAAGAAAATTAAACTGGTACTTCCTAAAGTTTGCTACAGTACAATATCCTTTTGACATTACATTTAAAACTGAGATTCTACCTCACCCCAGTAAGAATTTCCATTATCAAGATAACTAATAATAACAGATGCTGGAGGGGATGTAGCCAAAAGGGAACCGTACTACACTATTTGTGGGAGTTTAAACTTGCTCAACCACTCTGGAAAGCAGTAGGGAGGCTCCTCAAACGATTAAACATAGATCTCCCTAGGACCCCACAGCTCCCCTTTTGCACATCTACCCCAAAGATGACAAGAAAGACTACATCAAAGCCACCAGCACAAGTATGTTCACCGCAGCACAATTTGTCATCGCAAAAATATGGAACAAACCCAGATTTCCCTTAGTAAATGAGTGGATCAAGAAAATGTAATACATATACACAATGGAATTCTATGCCTCTAAAGGGAAAAATGTCATTGCCCCATTCGAAAGGAAATGAAAGTGCTTGGAAAAATAATCATACTAACTGTAGTGAGCCAGACCAAAGAACTTCAACAATATGGTTTCCCTCATTGGGAATAATTAGTACATGAATAGGATAATCCTAGCAGAAGATCATGATAGCTCAAAACCTGTGTACATTTGAACACACAAGAAGATGATAAGCAAAATGAACTCCATATCATGGAAACAAGTGGTTTATTGTTAATTTCAACTACCATGTGAAATTATGCCTTTTCTTTTGTCTTTCTCCCCCATGGTTTACCCCTGATATCACTGTAACAAATTTTGTTACCCTGGATATTCTATATATGTGTATTGGAACTAGGGAAGGGAAGGGGAATATCAAAATGGAGAGACAAAGGATAAAAGACAAACCAATGCAACAGCAATACTTATAAAGCTATACGCTGTAAATCAACTGTACAACTCATGGGAGGGGGAAAACAGGGAGGGGGAGGGCTAAGGGAGATGAAGGAGGAGGTAACAAGTTGGATAAGAAATGTACACATTGCCTTACATATGAAACTGCAACCCCTCTGTACATCATCTTGACAATAAAGAAATAAATATTTTTTAAATCCTGCTATTTCCAGTTCTATTCCTTCATAAGTAATGCTTGCCTTACTTGTAACATATAAGAAATATGAAAAAGATGCTGTATGTTTTCTATTACTTGGTTATAAAAAGAACTAAAGCTTCTCCTCTCCACTTGTAATCTGTGAGAATCATTTGGAGCCTAAATCCTCACTTTTATGTCTACTTGCCAATCCATGCACTAGTAGCTCATGCCTATTAGCCTAGTTAATTGAGAGGCTAATAATTGGACCTTAGTGCTTTGAGGCCAGTCTAAGGAGAATGGCTCACAAGAACCTCTTCTCAATCTGTATGTATGCACAGTGCCACATGTTTGTCATTTCAAGCCACCTGGGAACTTAAGACACAGTGGTTCATGGCCTGGAAGAAATATCACAGATATTGGCATGAACCTGTGATCCTAGCAATGGCAGGAAACCTGAAGTGGGTGGGTCACAGCTTAGACATGCCCTTGGGCAGGAAGTGAGACCTTATCTCAAAGATAACTGATGGAAATAAAAGGCAGGAAGTGTAGCTCAGTGAAATTGTACTGACTAGCAAATACAAGGTCATCACTTCAATCTCCAGTAAAGAAAACTAGCTACCATGGGCTCAGCAATAGATTCAAAGTTAATAAAAGTATGTGACTGTCCCAAAGCTTCAAATGTGATCCAATGTAATAACATCAGAAGATACTATGTACTCCAATGATCAAATTTTCCCTTAACTCTGTATGTTCATGGGATAGTTCCCAGCTATGGGGAAAAAGAACAATCATTCTTACCATGATGCTCTAAATTCTTCACTCCCACAATCTGTGAACTTGGTAAAATCATACTGTATACAAGAAGCTTAATTCATTAATATATTTTTGATAGGACTAGAGTTTTAATCCAAGGTCTTGAATTCACTAGGCTAGGCAAACATTGTACATGTAGAACTATAATACCTCAAGATCAAACTTTGCAAGTTTTCCTACCTCTTTTACTATGCCCAGATTTTTCTTAGAGATAGACTCTCTCTAACTTTTTGTCCTGGGCTAGTCTCAAACTGCAATCCTACCAGTGTCCATCACCACACCACTGGAATTGTAGATATGAATAGTACATTCTGCTTGGCTCATGTCAGTAAGTTTTAAAATGATTGCTACACAAGTGTAGCAACAGGAAAAGAACACTTCACTGTGAATATACATAGTAGAGAATAGAGGATAATTGAAGAGTCACATAAACTCTGAACTGTGTCAAAGCCAATGAATGAAACTGAGAGACCCAAGATCGATCATTTGTACAGAAAATGTACCTTGAGCAGAGTAGGAGGACAACAGCAGAGGATTCGATAGGCAATGGATATTTCAACCAATGACAGGAGATATAACACTGTCAATTGTACACAGACATAGGCTAAGGGGAAAGATAGCAGGTACTGGGCCTTTATATATCAGATCAAGTCTGCCTGAGAGGGTGAGGGAACTTTGTAGCTACACCCCAGAGTTTGGAGCTCAGATAAAAGAGATAGCTGAAGAACAGCTATTAGGAACATCAATGGGTTTCTGGTTAGAAAGCTCAGCAAGAGACTTCTGAAGAGCCTTGGCACTTGTCCAAGATTGAAAGAGTTTTATACATTTGCAAATCCAGGAGAATGAAAAGCCAGCTTACAGTAGTGCAATTCAATACCATACTTTTCTCTCTTCCCCTATCTTTCTTTTTTTCTCTAGGATTATTCTTAGGGAGGAGATCAGAAAAATAAAGTGAAAAGGAAGAAGATCAAACAAGAAAAAGAGGCCTTTGTAGACAAAAGGCATATGGGCTGGCAGGAATACACACTTAGCCCAGAGTAACGGGATGAAAGGTAGTGTATGTACACAGATGAGCAGCAGAATATCTTCTTCTAATTCTTCCTTTGGTTTTTCAATGAAACATTTAGTAGAGTCATCATCAAGAAGGAAGGTAGAAGACACTACAGAGGTTGAAGAGAAAAGAGAAGTTATAAAATAGTCATAAGGAAGAGTGAGTGAGAAGACTTCCAAGAAGATGGTGGAGTAGCAAAAGGAAAGCAAGCTCTTTGTCTCTGACCAAACACTTCCCAGCACACACTTCACTTCAAGAGAGTCACCTCGATCAAACTATGAACAACCCGAGAACGTTCAAGCAAAGCATGTATACAGCAGGCCTGCAAGAACAGAAATCAGTGAACAGGCACTACAGCGAGGTGACTCCTGCTGGGCAGCTGTGTCCGTGCAGCAGGGAGTGACAAACCCGAAGAGGCACATCAGGAAAATAGATCTCGATACTGCCACATCAAGACACAGACGCTTCACAAGGACACCATGGGCCAGCTCAACACCAACTGTAGGAATGAATGTTCAGTATCTCACAGGGACCCTTCCTGTTGGGGATCAGCTCCTGTAGTGACCCAGAGCACCTAGACCGGATACCCTGCCCGAAAATTGGGACCGTATTTCAAAAGAACAAAAATGAAAATTTTGCCCATATCTTCCACCCTGGGAAAAAAAAACAGTGGGTCACGGTGTAGCCCCTGCACCAGGGAACTGTAAATCCCAACAATCCCCGAAATGCTTGCTAGTCCTGGCAGACAGTAACATGGAGCTGACAGAGTCAGGGAGCCACCTAGGAAAGCAAAAAATTCAAGCAATCCCTCCTTGTAGAGACATAATCAGATGTTTAAAGAGCCCTATAGATTCCTCACACAAGTTACTTGAGCTGTTCTTAACCTTTAGCAAAGAAATAGGGTATAAAATTAAACCACAAAAATCAGTAACTCTTCTGTATGCCAACAATGAGTAGAAAAAGACTGAAATCAAGCAAGAAAGTAACAGAGAGAGAGAGAGAGAGAGAGAGAGAGAGAGAGAGAGAGAGAGAGATAAAACACAAACACCCAGGAATTATCTTAACCAAAGATAGGAAGGACTCTATTGTGAAAAAGGAAATTGAAGCCAATTTGAGGAACTGGAAAATTTTTCTATGCTTCTGGATTGTAAGGATTGACATGAAAATTGCAATATTATCCAAAGCATTTTACAAATTCAATGTAATACGAACAAATCCCCAACAACCTCATGTGAGTTCTGCTACTCAGAAGGTGAAGACAGTAGAATCATTGGTTCAAAAACACCTAGGACAAAGATGAGTAAACTTTACCTGAGGAACACAAATTAAAAGAAAAAAAAAGTAGCAGTGCTTGTGCTTGGGTTGTGGGTCCTTAAGAAAAAGGCTCAGGAGTTTCATTACAAATGCTACAGAACAAAGAGTGAGAGGGCAGGAGAGAGGGAAAGAGAAAGGCCATGGAAGGAAAGAAGGAAAAAGGGAGTACATGAAGAAGGAAGGAGTTGAGAAAGGAAAAAGTGAATGAGAGAAGAAAGGAAGGAACAAAGGAAGGAAAGAAAAAGAAAGGAAGAAATGAAGAAAGGAGAAAAGGAAGGAAGGGAGGGAGGGACAGGGGGAGGGAGGGAGGAAGGGAGGATATCAACCAGTGTTGTGCCCTTTTTCTCTTGCTCTCTCTCTCTCTCTCTCTCTCTCTCTCTCTCTCTCTCTCTCTCTGTCTCACATGTGCACTGTTTCATCAACTAATGACTATTACCCCTAGGAGACAGAGCCACAGGCCCTTGCTAAATGCTACAGATATACTCCTGGACTTCCTAGTCTCCAGAATCATTGACAGGTACAGTTTTATAGTTCATGATTTACAGACTTCAGAATTCTATCTTAGCAATAATCATGTATGGAATAAGACCCTATTCTCTTAATGTAATGGTACAATATCATTCTTTCTGATGGAAGCATGGAATTCTATTGTTTCCATTGTGTGTGTGTGTTTGTTTGTGTGTGTGTCCATTTATCCACTGAGGGGGATCTGGGTTGATTACATATCTTGGCTATGGTAAACAATACTGCAATGTACATGGTTGTGCTGATAGTTTTCCTGTGGCATTGTTTGTGATCAATTTGATTCATGCCCAGGAATGGAATATCTGGGTCCTAAGGAAGTCCTATGTTTATTTAGTCTTTTGAGGAACCTCCATACTGCTATGCAGAACAGTTGGATAAGTTTACATTCCCACCAGCAGTGTATTAACATTCATTTTTGGCCACATCACCACCGGCATCTGTTATTCTTAGTTTTTTCTTGATAATGACCATTTTAACTGGGTTAGGTGGAATCTCCATGTTGGATGGATTTGCATTTCTTTCTATAGCCATAATGATTTTTACTTTTTTTTCCGAGAAATTTCTCTTTACGTTTTCGGCACATTTATTAATTAAGTTGCTGGTTCTTTGAGGTTTTTTTTTTAATTTTGGGAAGTTAAATTTCTGAGCTCTAAATATATTTTAGATATGAAGTCCTAGCCAGATGCATGGCTAATAAAAATCTCCCATTTGTGGGCTTTCTGTTTATCTTATTAACTATATCACTTGCCATACAGAAACTCTTCAGTTTGATGAAATCCCATTTATCCAATCCTTCTTTGATTTGTTGTGATTCTGAATCTATACTTAGGAAAATTTGACCCATGCATAGGTGTTTCCCTTATGCTACCCCTAATATTTCTATGGTGTCTGCCCTTACATTGAGGTCTTTGATTCATTTAGAATTGACTCTGCTGCAGGGGGATATATAAGGATCTACCTTCAGTCTTCTGAACCTGTTATAACTAGTTCTACTAATACCATTTGTTGAAGTGGCTGTCTTTCTTCCAACCTGTGTTTTTTGGCTCCCTTATGGAATATTAGGTATCTATAGGCTTATGGATTCATTGCTGGGTCTTCTTTTGTGTTCCATTGATTCTCAGGCTTATTCCCGTGCCAGTATCAAACTCTTTTTATTATTATGGCTTTGTAAAAAGGTTTGAAGTTTGTTGTTCCAACACCTTTCTGCCAGCTAAATACAGTTTTGCTATTCCAGGTCTGTTATTGGTTGTTGTTGTTTTTTAACTGTATTTTTTGTCTTTTCTTTTTTGTTATTGGGGATTGGACCCAGGACATTGCACTTGCTAGGCAAGCAGTTTGCCACTGAGCTACATCCCAACCCTCCAGGTCTTTTATTAATACATATGATTTTAGGGGTGTTTACTCTATTTCAATTACATAGTTTTTATCAACATGCCTATCCTGTAAGGAACAGGAAAGCAACTTCCATGATTATTAGTTCAGTCTCAAGATAAGAAACTTAATCTGGTCAGAAGAGCTCTAGTTTGCTTGTTGGTCACACCTTCAGAATACCATGCAATTCCAACATGATTGTTACAAGTGACATTCAAACCACAGGCTCTGATAATTACAAATCTTTCCAAAACTTGAAAAATTCATTTTTTAATTTAATTGAAATTAAGGTATATTATTCTCCATATATTCAGAAACACACACACAGACACATGTATGCACACAGATGCATATTCTAATATCATTATTTGAGAAAGATAAATTTAAGTTGAGAAGAATGTGTAAAACTGTGTTATTTCTCTCAAAATAAATTATAAATCTATCTTAAACAATATAATAGTGTTATGCATATTCTTAATTTTCCTTTTATCTTTGAAAATGACTTAATTTATTCAACAAAGTCTGCAATTTTCAGATTATTTATAGTTTCAGAGGCCATTAAGCCTTGTTTCATAAATGACAAATCGCAACACCATAAAAATAATCCCTTAATATTGCCTTATAAATATGTATGGAAGTATTGTAACACTAATTTCTCAAAACTTCCTTCCAAACAAGATAAGCACAAATGAAGAATCAGTAGGTACTTCAATCATATTGATTCTGCACATAATACATGTATGAATAATTTATATGAAAATCTTAAAGAGATTTGAAAATTATCTCTTAGTTCTTAATGTTAAAACTTGTGTTTTAAAAGTAGTTCTCTTGTCTAGTAGATAACACAGGAAGAGACAGGGAAATATATCATAGAGCAGGTGGGTAAATCTGGATGCAATTATATAGTTATCTTTCATTTACAGTTACTTTTACCATTAAGATTGCATCTCAATTTTACTGAGATTTGTAAGTAACTTTCTTATTAAAATATTTTCCACTTTGGAATATGTGGATGCATTATAAAAGCTGAATTGTTATGATTTTTCTAGATAATTTCCTACAGAAATAAATGTTAGATTAATAAAGTTTATCATACAATTTTGTTTTACCACTTTAGAAACATATACCTTTCTGCATGTAGATAGCATGCCTACTCTCTAGCACATGAAAATTGAATTTCCAACATGGTTACTCTAATGCTTTTTTGAGTCATTATTACTTAAAATTGATTTTTAAAAATGAATGGTTGCAAATATTAATAGTTACTCTCAAAACAAAGTGTGCCTAGACTAGATTTGCTGGACAGAGGGTGGACTGAATTGCCAAATACTTCATCCTTGTATTTTTGACGAGCATGCATCTTCAAACATGGTTTGCTGTATCTGAATACTTTTTTTATTTAGTATTTGCAGACAGTTATTTGCTATGGGCAATCAATGCAACTGAAAGTGAAACTGAAGGTAATTGAGTGCCTTCTGTCAAGTAACTAGCTTTTAACAAAGAAAATGCCAAGTCACAGAAGCAAAAAATAAACAAACAAACAGGAAATGGTGATTCCCAAGATCTCCTGAAAGGACACAGACCAGTGACCCATGTTTTTCCCACAGGAAGTCTTCTTTAAGCGCCTCACCTTCTCCCAATAAAAGAACTCTGGGTCCAAGATTTTGACACATCAAAAAAAATATTATTACCATTATTATTAAGTGATCGTACAAAGAGGCTACAATTACGGTAAGTAAGGTTGCGAGTACAGTCCATATTGATCAATGCCATTCCTTCACATTTTTCTCCTGCATTTTCTCCTTTCCATTCTTACTTTCAAGTTACATAGTTCATTTTTTTTACATAACACACAGTGAATATAATGACTGCATTTACTCATCTCCATTCCTGTGCCTCTGCTTGTTGCCATCGCCTTCAAAAAAGCATTTTTCCACTTCCCGCTATTCATTTTTATATTAACATTAGTTTTCTTGAGTAGCTACCCCTTTGGATTTCTCCCTTCAGTATGCCATTTTTTAGTCAGTGTGAATGTGTGTATTTGAAGAAAACATTTTATGTTTTATCACGTATATAGCTACCACACTTTCTAAATCGACTCCTAAGTTGTGGGATATCTGGGATATTTGCATAACTTGACTACTGTGGATAGTGTAGCAATGAACATGGATGTCTTTACTGTCCTCTATTTGTAACAGTCTGGGTACCCAAAAGTAGTATCTCTTGATTACATGAAAGTTCCACTTGTTTATTTTTTAGGTGTCAACTTCTGAACTAAAATACCATGTAAATAATTTATTTAAATTGCAAAATTCAGTACATTTTAGTACATTCACAGTTATGTAAACATCCTAAAAATCTAATTTTAAAAGTTTTATTTAAGTCACTAAGTCATATATCCAAAGTCAGATGTATTATACATTGTGCCACTGGCCCAACACCCCCCCAAAATCATACTCTATGTTTTCCCTCTTTTGTAATAATTAGTATATGACTAGGATATTTGTAGCAGAGAATTTCAATAGCTCAATGACTATGTACATATGATTATGTAATATGATGCTAAGTCAAATGAACTCCTAGATATAGAAACAAGTAGTTTTTCATTGTTGTTATTTTTAATATATTATTTGAAATTATTTTTCTTGCATTTTTCTCCCCTATGGTTTAGCCCCTGTTGTCACTGTATTTGATTTTGGTACCCTGGGTATTGTATATATGCTTATCCAAATTAAGGAAGGGAAGGTGAGCATCAAAATGGTGAGACAAAGGATAAAAGGTGAACTAACATGACAGTGATATTTATAAGGCAATATGTAGGGAACTAATGGTACAACTGGAGGAGGGGCATTTGGGAGAAGTTGAGAGAAAATGAGGGATGGGGTAACAAAGTTTGACAAGAAATGTACTCACTATATCACATATGAAATTGTAATCCCTCTGTACATACCTTAACAATAACATGAAATAAAAATAAATAAAAATATAAAGAAAAACAAGTGTCTTCAATCATGCAGACCACTTTGTGCCTGGAAAGTATTAACTTATCTTTTTTTATATACAGAATGTTTTATTCTAACATTTCATATAAATAGAAGTGCAAAATATAATTTTGTGTTTCCTTTCAATTAGATGTTGCTCTATCACATATAATTAATTAATTGATCTTGTTGAATGGTATTTTATGCCTATGTCACATTATGTTTATCCATACATAGATTGAAAGACTTTTAATCATTTTTGATATTATGGATGATATTATTCTGGCTATTTGCCTCTAAGTTTTTGTGCAGAAATAGGTGTTCATTGTTCAAGTGTAAAATTACTGGGTCATGTGAAAATTATATGTTCATCCTTCCTGTAAATTCCACAGAACTTTTTCCATTGTAACATTAGCTCTGCTTTACTATTAACAGGACATAAGGTTTTGATTTCTTCACATTTTCAACAAACATTTATTATTGTCCATCTCTTTAAAATACAATGATCCTGATTTGCAGTGAAGTGATTTATCATCATGGTTTTAATTTTCATTTGCCTAATGAAAAATTTTGCTGAGCAATTTTTCATGTGCCTATTGCTTATTTGTTCATTTTCTTTAATGAAATCTCTATTCAGATAATTTGCTTATTTTAATTTGGTTATTTGTCTTATAGTTGTTCAGTTGTAAGATATTTTTAAAAATATATTCTTCAAACTAGAACTTTAACATACATGAAATTTTAAAATACTTTTATTTATTGGGTTGTTTTTGTATTTTCTTATTATATTTAGAATACATGAATGCATTTAATTTTGTTTCTTATTTTTCATATTGTCTGTGGTTTTGGGGTGACATCTAAGTAAAATAATATCTAACTATAGCTCACAAAGGTTATTTTCCCCTGTTTCTTTTTGTAGTCATATTTTAAGTATTATTTCTATATTAAGGTGCGTGTGTTTGTGTGTGTGTGTGTGTGTGTGTGTGTGCATGCACACACACATATGAGCTCATTTTAGCTGATATTGAAACTTGAATTCACATCATTATATTCCTGCTTGACTTTCCTGGCACATGGCTGTTGCTTTACCACTTGACCCATTCCTCTACTTCCAGATTTTTGCTGGATAATTGAATATAAGAATCTCACAGATGTATTTTCACTTTAAACCCAAATCATCAGATTTAAGCCTCTTGAATATCTCGGATTGTAGTAGGTGTAAGCCACCATACTCTAGCTATTACATTATTTAATCAAGAGTTACTTTTTGAATTTGATAGTAGGTAGAGTTCTGACTATTCCTTGCATATGTAATTATTTCAGCATGGCGTGAAACCATTTATCTTCATAAGGAATAGTCTTGGCACCTATATCAAAAACCAACTATACATCTTTGGGTTTTTCCTGAAGTTTTATGTCAGTAGAACATTCTAGTGATTACTAGGGCTTTGTTTTTACATCTAATATTAAAATATGTAATGTGTCTATATAATTTCTCTGTTTTAAAAATAGCTATTCCTTTTCCCTTGTATTCAATTTGCATTTTTATTTCACCATTTCTATCCACAAAAACATGTCCATGGATATTTGGAGCTATACAGTTATCCTTCAGTATCTGGTAGATCCTAACCTCAGTGAATGTTCAAGTTGTCCACCTCAATAATTTTAATCATCTCTCTAGATTTCTTGTAATATACATAGCATGTAAATAATTGATGCATTGACTTGTTTATGGAATAATAAGAAAAAATCTACCTGCTCAATATATAGAGAGTTCTAATATAGCAAACAGTACCAAAGGAAGGTGTCAGATAAACATAGCACAAATCTCTATTGGTAGTTGAAGACTGAGGATCTGTGATGTGTTACATGCAACTGCAGTGTGGGACTGTATGTCCTTGACGTCCTTCAGAATAATACTCAGTATATTCCCAATTCAAATTATGTTATCTTGTAACTTTATGAAGCATTTCTAATACTGTCGAAAAAAATAAATATAGAGAGCTAGTGGATGTATGTGTGTCTTCACATGGTTGTAGAACACTTAACATTTTGGTCACTAGTTTATATGATAGCATTCCTATAGGAACAAATCACAAACCAGGCAGGTAATCTGAATAGAATGATAGGCACTCAGGAAACTGAAATCTAGAGGATTTTAATTTGAAGTCAGGACAGGTATAGAAAAGTCAGCACACTTCAGTTCCAGAACAATATTATACAAATAAATATTTCTAACAATTCATTTTAGAACTCACCCTCATTGTTAATCAAGACATGACTCCATGTATATACTTAAAATATCTATCTGTATCTATATCTATAACTCTCCACACTTGCATGCAAGCACACACACACGTAAAGAGAGAGAGAGGTAGAGAGAGAGATTGATTGTATATAAGTGATTTCTCATATCATTGTAGAAATAGAAGTTAATTCCCATGTCAAACTCACCTAAGCATGTCCAATAAATTATTTTCATGTTTGTAATGACATATTGAAAAAAAAATTTTAAATCCATATGCAAAATATTCTAGGTTACTATGCCTCTTTCTATGCTCCTTTTCCTTTATTGATTGTCTAAAAATATACATATAAAAGGTTTTTGTTTTACATTTTTATTATCAAACTGATATACAGAGAGGTTACATTTTCATACGTTAGGCATTGGATACATTTCTTGTACTGTTTGTTACCTCGTCCCTCATTTCCCCTTCCCCCCTCCCCCTTTCCCTTTTCCCACCATGAGTTGTTCAGTTCACTTACACCAAACAGTTTTGCAAGTATTGCTTTTGTAGTTGTTTGTCTTTGTTTACCCTGTATCTCTCGATTTTGGTATTCCCTTTCAATATCCTAGTTCTAATACCAGTATACACGGTTTCCAATATACTCAGATAAGATACAGAGATAGTGTAGGTACAACCACAGGAAGGGGATACAAGAAGATCATCAATAATAGAATCTACAGTTAGACATAGCATGTTGAAAGTAGTTACAACATTGATATAACAATTGTTGCCATAATATGGAGTTCAATTCACTTAGCATCATCTTATGTGTTCATAAGGGTATAGTTATTGGGCTCTTGTGATCCTCTGCTGTGACTTGCCTAAACCTGTGCTAATTATTCCCTATGAGGGAGACCATAGAGTCCATGTTTCTTTGGGTCTGGCTCACTTCACTTAGTATAATTTTTTCCAAACCCTTCCATTTCCTTTCATATGGGGAAATGCCATTCTTTCTGATAGAGGCATAAAATTCCATTTTGGGTATCTATCCAAAAGACCACAAACAAAATCACACTGAAGCCACCAGCACAACAATGTTCATCGCAGCACAATTTGCCATAGCGAGAATTTGGAACCAACTCAGATGCCCCCAGTAGATGAATGGGTCAGGAAAATGTGGTACATATAAAAGTTTTATAGTCACTCATAACCTCTTAAAATACACAGAAAATAATAAGTATCTAAAATGTATCCTATATTTTCTGCTAATACTGTTTAATGCAAAGTCCCCCTCATTTTGGGGGTAGAACACAGGTAAATTAGACATCCTCAGGCCTCATATCCTTGTAAGACAGTCACTTACTGTTTTCTAACAAATCTTTTTATATAATTTAAACCAACCAAAACTAATGAACTTTCAGTCCATGTCTTTATACTGAAAATGGAATAAATTTCTTATTCTTTTTACATATGTACCCTTTTGAATTTGTATCTCCCTGTTAGTATATCTTTGCTATCTCAGCCTTCTTATTCTTCAAGCACATCCAAATTGCCCACAGTATTCTCTCATCCAGAAGCATCCTTCCCTTGTTTCTAACATGGTAGACTTGGTTACTAGTATCAAAACTTCAAGTCAACTGTCATTTCTTAGAGATATTTTCTCTATTCCTCTATGTAAAGATTTTAAGTTCATCACACCACTGCCTAGCATATAAATTGTTTTTTTTGTGTAATTTATCCAGCCAGTAGCTACAACAGTTACATCTACTAATATATTTAATTTGAGTCTATCTTCCTTTTTTTGTTGTGTTTGATTCCAGAATTCATGGAGTTTGACTTTATTATCTTTACTCTACCTATAGTACCTGGAACCTTTAAATGAACTGTCTTAATATTGATATAAAGCAATGACATTTAGAAACTATTACAAGCACCTTCCAGTATATAACTTTCCTAGAATTTGAAATAGGTTTAGTACATAATTCAAAAGAGTGCTCAATACTTTTAAATATTGACTTACAGTGGAACTCTTCATTTTTCTTAAAATGAGGTATTTGAAGAGTTTGAGATTCTTTGTACTCTGTGTCAATAATTGCAGAAAATATAAGCTTATATGAAGGACTGGAGTGGCTAATCATTGATTCTGAAGGGAAAGGATTAAGCCTAAATTATATTTAAATAACTGGGACACCAAATTCTCCTCTCATTAAAAATGTTTGGATGGCTCTACTTATTATAATCTCCCAAATGCAACTTCATTGGTTAACTTCAAATCAGATATTTCACTTGAAAAATTTCCTCATCATGTGGAAATTATTCTAAAAAAGAATCTTTAGGAGTTCCCGAGGAAGACGGCGGAGGACAAGCAGAGCCCTAGCAGAGCTCCCTCTGATATCGTAATTTTCTCACCCCATAGAAACTTTTACTCCTAGAAAGACAGCCAAAGTAAGTTCTAACAGTACAGGGATTCTGACCAGGTAGGAAAAATCAACTTTGCTCGTCTGAAAACACAGATTTGAGCTCCGGGCGGCGTCCCGCCGCCCCACCAGTGCCGGCTCTGGCACAGTGCCCGGCACAGCCCCCTGCACTTCGCGCAGCTAAAGCGCTCAGTGTAGACCTGGGAGAAATACTCCTGACGGCGGCTGAGCACGGACGACCTGACATGGTAGAGACAGCGTGAGTACCCCACAAAAGATATTCTCACTCGTGCCCACAGAACAGCTTCTGGAAGGCTTCCCTGTCCCCACCGCCAGAGCAAAGCGCCATCTTTGCCACTGGCATAGGGTCAGACCAGATTGGAACTGAAGCAGGCCTGGGGAAAGCGAGGTAAAAAAAGCCATCTTTGAAAAGGGCAGGAGCGGCGGAATCAGTGAGAACCAGCCCCGCCCAGAAGAACGCCCCCTGCCCTGGCGGGAGGTGAGTCCTGGTCCTCAGCTTAGCCAGAGGTGCCCCGCCCTGTCCGCCAGAATTTCTAAATTTAAAGCAAAAGCTGCGAGCAGCTACCGGGGGCACGGAAACACCAGAGGGAGGAACAAACAGCTCCTGGGACAGCTAAACGGGCCCGTCACAGAGGAAGCCCAATTCCCAGCCCAAAACGGAGCTGCATTCCATAGCCACCTATGCCAAGGAGGCCGCCTCCCTCAGGCAAGCAACTCTCAGCTGAGCAAAACAGGCCAGAGGCGGGGCTGGGGATATAGCCTAGTGGCAAGAGTGCCTGCCTCGGATAAACGAGGCCCTAGGTTCGATTCCCCAGCACCACATATACAGAAAACAGCCAGAAGCGGCGCTGTGGCTCAAGTGGCAGAGTGCTAGCCTTGAGCCGGAAGAAGCCAGGGACAGTGCTCAGGCCCTGAGTCCAAGGCCCAGGACTGGCAAAAAAAAAAAAAAAAAAAAAAAAAAAAAAAAAAAAAACAGGCCAGAGGTGCCCCGCCATGCTGAGTTCACAGCCTAGTCAAGACCAGGCATCAAAGGCAGCGGCCCCACAGAGCCACAATTCCTGAGACTGCTCACGTCCCCATCTACAGAGGATGCCCAAGGCCTGCCTGCAAGCTGTGTGAACCTCAGAGACCCACGATTGCACCAACAGGGGAGAAGGGTCAGAACAGATCCACCCCCTTGCCAACTGAAATCAAGTCAAACCAGCCAATCAGGAAAATAGTCTGCAGACCCTTGCAGGGAAACCAGAGAATGGGGAGAATCCACCCAAACAAGGAGGACTCCTTTTTTTTTTTCTTTTTCTTTTCAAACATTTTTTTTAACTTTTTTAAAATTTTCTTTTTAATTTTTTTCACATCTGAAACATCATTGGTTGTTTTTTGTTTGTTTTTTATTTGTTTGTTTGTTTTCCATTTTTACCAGTTTGTTTTATCAAGTTGTTTTGTGTTTGTTTATTTGTTTGGGTTGTTCCTTTTCTGTTATTTTGCTTTTTATTTACTTTTTCTTCTTTTTTAAATAATTTTTCTCAGTTTTGTGTATCTGTCTTCCAGTATTTTTACTTTATTCCTCTCGTTGCATTCTCTTCCTTTAAAAATTACTTTCCTATGAATAACACCTCCACTCTTTTCTGCTAACTCTCCAGTGTCTGTCATTTTAACCTTGTTCTTTCTACCGATTCTACTCTTCTCCACATTTCCACGTCACTGAAACTAAACCAAAATCACCACGCCCACAATACATTTTACTCTATTCTCTTTACTACCTCCAACTTACCCTCCAGACTTACTGCCTGGACCTCCAGGTTCCATTGACTCCTGGTTATTGGATAGAGGGTATCCCAGCTTAATACGAGTGAATCAAAGGGGTTCATAGAGAAAGCCAGTCCTAAAAGAACTTAATATAAAGACAAGAATTGTGTATAGGGTTGTAACAGTAAATAAGTAACTACTGAATACAGGGCCCAGGATCAGTTGTTATATTGAAATTGTATTCTTTAGGAACACCAAATCTAACTTTATAGACAGGAATGCAAATTATCTGTATATAATTGTGAAATTGTAAGATTTACACAACAGTGCTTGGCAAGGGCTGCTTTGGGTCTTAAACCGTGCTCACAGGTGCTGGTAGACTGGCATTCCCAATTCAAATGGGCAGAAGAAACACAAGAAAGATGGCAAACAATGAAGTCTTATCCCCCACTCAAAACAAGCAGGAAGCAGAGCAGTCAATCAAAAACATAGAAGAGAACCCCCAAAATGCTCTACAAAGTCTACTGATAAACATGATAAATGAAAAGTTTGAATCTCTTCAGTCAATTATGTTAGAGCGTGAGGAGGCAAAGCAAAAATTAATGGAGAATTTCATGGCATCCACAAATAGAAAGATAGATGAGCTTCAAGAGTCAAATGAAAAGATAGCTACCCAGCTTAAAGATTCGAGAGACAACACTGAAAACCAAAGTAATGAAGTTAATGAAGTAAAGAAGTCCATACAGGACTTAAGAAATGACATGGAAATCATCAGGAAAGACCAGTCAGAAGGAAAAGAGATTCGGAATCAAGTAGCTAGCCTACAGTCCTGACTAACTGAAGCAGAGGATCGAATCTCAGGAGCTGAAGATTCCTTAGATTCTATGGAGAAAGATCAAAAATCAATACAAATCCAGTCCAAGCAACAAAACAGATCGCTACAGGAGATTCAAGACACGATCAGGAAGCCCAATTTAAGGATAATAGGTATTGAGGAAAACTTGGAGAAAGAGGTTAATGGGATAGGCAACCTATTTAACAGAATATTAGCTGAGAACTTCCCAAACATCCAGAAGGAAAGGCCTATACAGATACAAGAAGCATTTAGAACCCCAAATCGACCAGACCAGAATAGGACATCCCACCGACACATTGTGATCAAAACAGCTTCAGCAGAGTGCAAGGAAAAAATACTCAAAGCTGTTAGGGCAAAGAAAACAATCACATATAAAGGAAAAGCAATCAGAATTACTCCAGACTTCTCAGCAGAGACCATGAAAGAAAGGAGAGCCTGGAATGAAGTATACCAAACTCTAAATAAAAATAATTACCAACCAAGAATTCTGTACCCAGCCAAACTCTCCTTCATAGACGAAGGTCAAATAAAAGTCTTCCACAATAAGGAAAAAATGAAACAATATATCTCCACCAAACCAGCCTTACACAAAATCCTTAAAGATGTACTATACAGGGAAAATAATCAAGATCCCAACACAGACAGAGAAATGAACCCTAATTAGTAAACACTAGATCAAGAAATGGGAAGACACAGCTTTAAACAAGATAGGGATAATGAAAGGAACAAACGATCATCTCTCAATCCTAACTGTCAACATTAATGGACTTAATTCTCCAATCAAACGACATAGGCTCATAAGTTGGATCAAAAATCAAGATCCATCTTTCTGCTGCCTCCAAGAGACACATCTATCCAGGAAAAGTAAACATCTTCTAAAAGTGAAAGGCTGGAAACAAATCTATCAAGCAAATGGCCCCCATAAGCAGGCTGGAGTTGCAATCCTAGTATGAGACAACATTGACTTCAAATTAAAAAAGGTAAGAAGAGACAAAGAAGGTTACTATATACTAGTAAAAGGATCTCTCCAACAGGAAGATATAACCATCCTAAATATCTACACACCAAATGCAGGAGCACCCCACTTCATCAAACAAGCACTACTGGCTCTAAAAACATTCATAGACCCAAACACATTGATAGTTGGGGACTTTAACACTCCACTATCACCTCTGGACACATCAACACGCCAAAAACTGAACAAAGAAACCACAGAACTAAACAATTGCATAGACCAACTAGACTTAATTGACATCTACACAATATTCCACCCAGAAAGGACAGAATACACGTTCTTTTTGGCAGCACATGGAACATTCTCCAAAATAGATCACATCTTAGGGCACAAAGAAAATCTGTACAAATTCAGAAGTATCAAAACCATTCCCTGCATTCTCTCAGACCACAATGGAATAAAATTAGAGCTCAACTCAATCAGCCACCACAGAAAATCCCACAATTCATGGAGACTAAAGAACACACTGCTGAACCATCAGTGGGTCATTGAAGAAATTAAAATGGAAATTCAAATGTTAATGGACTTCAACCAAGTTGAGGACACAAACTACCAGCTCCTTTAGGACACAGCAAAGGCAGTACTCAGAGGAAAATTTATATCTCTGAGTACATACATCAACAAACTGGAGAAACAGCAACTCAGTAATTTAAGGAAGCACCTTAATTTTCTGGAGAGAGAATAGCAACCCAAACCCCAAGTCAATAGACGGAAGCAAATAATTAAAATCAAATCAGAATTAAATCAATTAGAAACGAAAAAACCATCGAAAGAATCAACAAAACAAAGAGTTGGTTCTTTGAAAAAATCAACAAGATAGACAGACCCCTGGCAAACCTGACCAAAAAACGAAGGCAGCACACTCAAATAAACAAGATAAGAGATGAAACAGGTAACATCACCACAGAAATAACTGAAATTCAGAAAATAATAAGGGACTATTTTGCAAACCTTTATGCCAACAAATTCGAGAACTTGGAAGAAATAGATGATTTCCTAGAAAAATTTGATACCCCCAAACTCAACCAAGAAGATTTAAACCTTCTAAACTGACCCATATCCAGTATTGAAATAGAAACGGCAATAAATGATCTCCCATCCAAGAAAACCCAGGTCGAGACGGATTCGCTGCAGAATTCTACAAGGCCTTCAAAAGAGAACTCACTCCAATATTTCTCAAAATCTTCAATGAAATTGAAAGAGAACGTTCATTACCAGACTCATTTTATGAAGCCAGTATAACCCTCATCCCCAAACCAGGCAGAGACTCATCACGGAAAGAGGACTACAGACCAGTCTCCCTGATGAACATAGATGCAACAATTCTCAACAAAATTCTGGCCAATCGACTTCAACAGGTCATCAAAAAAATCATACACCACGATCAAACTGGATTCATCCCAGGGATGCAAAGTTGGTTTAATATACGCAAGTCAATTAATGTAATCCACCACATCAACCGGAGCAAGGTAAAGAACCACATGGTTTTATCTCTGGATGTGGAAAAAGCATTCGATAAAATCCAGCACCCATTTATGCTAAAAGCCCTGGAAAAACTGGGATTCCAGGGAACATTCCTGAATATAATCAAGGCAGTTTATGACAAAGCAACAGCAAGCATAACTCTAAATGGTGAAAAACTAAAGCCATTCCCTCTAAAATCAGGAACAAGGCAGGGATGTCCACTCTCTCCCCTTCTCTTCAACATAGTACTAGAATTCCTAGCCAGAGCAATTAGGCAAGAAGAAAATATAAAGGGGATCCAAATAGGAAAAGATGAAGTTAAACTTTCTCTCTTTGCAGACGACATGATCCTATACCTAAAGAATCCCATAGACTCTACCCCCAAGCTACTAGAGCTGATTGATCCAAAACTTTGGCAAAGTTGCAGGATATAAAATAAACCTTCAAAAATCATTGGCCTTTCTCTATGCTAACAACCCGAAGACCCAGGCTGAAATCAGGAAAGCAACTCCTTTTGCAATAGCCCCCCAAAACATAAAATACCTAGGAATAACCTGAACCAAAGAAGTGAAAGACCTCTTTGATGAGAACTTTAAAAGCTTAAAAAATGAAATTAAGTCAGAACTAAGAAAATGGAAAAACCTCCCATGCTCCTGGATTGGGAGGATTAATATAATCAAAATGGCAATATTGCCAAAGGCTATCTACAAATTCAATGCAATACCCATTAATATCCCAACACCATTCTTTAATGAAATAGAGGAAGCAATCCAGAAATTCATAGGGAACAATAAAAGACCTAGAATAGCAAAAACAATCCTAAGCAGAAAGAACAGTGCTGGAGGAATTACAATACCAAACTTCAAGCTGTATTATAAAGCTATAATAATAAAAACAGCTTGGTATTGGCACCGGAACAGGCCTGAAGACCAATGGAACAGAATTGAAGACCCAGAAATGAACCCACAGAACTACGCCTACTTAATCTTTGATAAAGGAGCTAAAACAATAGTATGGAAGAAAGATAGCCTCTTTAACAATTGGTGCTGGCAAAACTGGCTCAACACATGCAACAAATTAAAACTAGATCCTTATATATCACCCTGCACCAAAATCAATTCCAAATGGATTAAAGACCTTGAAATCAAAACAGACACCCTGAAAACACTAAAGGAAGGAGTAGGAGAAACACTTGGGCTCCTTGGCGCAGGACGGAACTTCCTTAACAAAGACCCAGAAAGGCTACAAATCAAAGAAAGGTTGGGTAAATGGGACTGCATCAAACTGCAGAGCTTCTGCATGGCAAAGGACATAGCTCGCAAGAGAAACAGAAGGCCCACAGAATGGGAGAAGATCTTTACCGGACATTCAACAGACAAAGGCCTCATCTCTAAAATATATGCAGAACTAAAAAAACTACCTTCTTCCAAAACAAAACCGCAAAGAACCAATAGCCCCCTCATCAAGTGGGCTAAAGACCTACAAAGAGACTTCTCTGATGTTGAAATGAGAATGGCCAAGAGACATATGAAAAAATGCTCTACATCACTGGCCATAAAGGAAATGCAAATCAAAACAACATTGAGATTCCATCTCACCCCAGCAAGAATGTCATATATCAAGAAAACTAATAATAACAATTGTTGGAGGGGATGTGGCCAAAAGGGAACCCTACTTCATTGTTGGTGGGAATGTAAACTGGTTCAGCCACTCTGGCAAGCAGTATGGAGATTCCTCAGAAGGCTAAATATAGAACTCCCCTATGACCCAGCAGCCCCACTTTTGAGTATCTATCCAAAAGACCACAAACAAAATCACAGTAATGCCACCAGCACAACAATGTTCATCGCAGCACAATTTGTCATAGCGAGAATCTGGAACCAACCCAGATGCCCCTCAGTAGATGAATGGATCAGGAAATTGTGGTACATATACACAATGGAATTTTATGCCTCTAGCAGAAAAAATGACATTGCCCATTTGTAAGGAAATGGAAGGACTTGGAAAAAATTATACTAAGTGAAGTGAGCCAGACCCAAAGAAACATGGACTCTATGGTCTCCCTTATTGGGAATAATTAGTACAGGTTTAGGCAAGTCATAATAGAGCATCACAAGGCCCAATAGCTATACCTTTATGAACACATAAGATGATGCTAAGAGAAATGAACTCCATGTTGTGGAAACAATTGTTATATCACAGTTGTAACTACTTTCAACATCCTATGTTTATCTGTAGCTTCTATTATTGATGATGTTCTTGTATCACCTTCCTGTGGTTGTACCTACACTATCGCTGGAATCTTATCTGAGTATATTAGAAACAGTGTTTATGGGTATTGGAAGTAGGAAATTCAAAGGGAATACCAAATTTGAGAGACACAGGGTAAAAAAAGAGAAACAACTACAAAAGGAATACTTGCAAAAATGTTTGGTGTAAGTGAACTGAACACCTGAGGGGGGGAGGGAAAGGGGGGAGGGAGGGAGGTATGAGGGACAAGGTAACAAACAGTACAAGAAATGTATCCAATGCCTAACGTATGAAACTGTAACCTCTATGTACATCAGTTTTATAATAAAAACTTAAAAAAATCAAAAAATAAAAATAAAAAAGAATCTTTATTTCTATTCACCAAACAACTTCTAGATAAGTTCAATTCAAACTCAATGAAATATCAAATATATATGTGTATGTGTGTATGTGTGTGTAATATTTGCACAACCCAAAGAAAGCATAAATTAGTTTTGATTAAAATAAAAGATAAACATATATAAGCAAAGAAGTTACAGAAAGTAAACATATAGAACAGATACAAATACCTTTGAATTATAAATTGAAAATAAACTGCTAAGTACCAGTGGTTTATGTCTGTAATCCCAGCTACACATAAAGCTGAGATCTGAGGGTTGTGCTTTAAAGCTCCTGCTGGCAAGAAAGCCCGTGGGGCACTTATCTTCAAATAACTACCCCAAAAAACCAAAAACACATAAAGACTGGAAAAAATTAAGTATAGGTAGTTAGATCTGTAGATAGATCATTATCTGATCTAAATTCTGAGAATAAAATGTTTAATAAGAATTATAGTCTGGAAAATGTAAATATTTGTAAATAATAAGTTACTTTTCACACTTAGTGTATTGGAAGAATGTTATAATATTAATTTTGTATAAAATATGGTAAATAGAAGGGTATACACTCATTGTGAATTGCATAGTTGTATAATATTTTATGGTTACTTGTCTTTATCTGAGGAAGTTGACTACATGTTTTTTCAGCAGTACAGTAAAGCCACTTTTGGACATATTAGTACCAGGGTATCTCAAATAAATTAAAAAAAAATTTCCAGATATATAACTGAATCATGTGCACTTTAAAACAGGAAAAATCACATAAATATCCATCAAAACTTAAATGTTTGGTTATATGATAGAAAGTATTCCATCATTTGAGTAAGTAAACTAGACATTCTCAACGTTTGGAAAGTTAGAAATAAAATGTTTACTGATCAAATACTTTGCATGAGACACATGATTAAATATTTTATATGTAAGAGATAGCATTTAATTAAAATATAGCAAAGAAAATTATGTCATATTCTTTAGAGATGCATGAACATGTTCTACAATATAAAAACATAAAGGGGAATGTTCCACTGAATTTCAGGAGAGTAGTAATATTGGAAGAGTTTGGACACTTTAAGAGATGACTATATTAATTATTTTTACATCTATACTTTATAAAGTTTACATGATAAACATTAATACTTTGTTATATTTCAGTAGTAAAATACAAATGTTAGATTCTTTTTCTACTTTCCATGTGTTTTAAAATATTACATGTATTAGATTATTATGGCTATTTTAACAAATTATCACAAACAGTGATTTGAAACAAGAGACAACTATCATCTCACATTTAAAATAAATTTTACTAGATTCCATTCCATCTGTTCACAGGACAGCAATCACATTGGGAAATCTGTTCTTTGTTTCCTACTCCTAGTTAATGGTATTGCATCTTCTGTAACTATGTCCCTATGATCTGTCTCCATTGTGTATCATTTCCTCTAAGTTCTGTCATATCTCTTTCTTCAAGTTTTGCATGGTCTATCTGGCAATACAGGATAACTTCACATTGACATTTTTATTTTAATCACATCTCGAAAAGAATTGCTCGTGGCTCAGTGTCAGTGTTAACCAAAAATCCTAGATACTCAGAAATATGACAATTGTGGTTTTTGACTGAGCCAGAAACAGAGGCCTGGCTCAAGCTGTACAACACCAGCTTGAAGCAAAGCAAACCAACCGACCACCCAACAAACAGAAAAAAGAAAATGAAAAAAAGTCAGATTATAAGGTCATGATTTCAAGCCCCCGTAATAACCTTTACCATAATGCACATTTGCTTTGAATTCAAACTTCAAATCTTTGTAGGACATTATTCAATTTTCTACATTTTGCATCAAATATTAGAAAAGAAAACAAACTAAAGAATATGTTTTTATTTTTCATCTTTATTATTTTTCCCCTGTTGTCAGCAATTATTACTCTACAGTCTAATATAAGTTTGGCAGCCTTTAGGCTTTGAGGCTATGATGGCAAATAATTAAAAATAATAATACAAAATGGAGAATAATAATAATACACAATGGAGAATAATAATAAATAATAGAATAAGTAGCTAGACTGAAGGAAATTTATATTTCAGCAATAGGTGCAGTGCAGAATTATGTAAATAAAATCAGTATAAATTGTGATAAATCTTGTAGTGGAAGTGTACAACATATGATCAAGAATACTGAAGCATGCAAGAGGGCTACTTTATCTTATTTTCCTGGGAAAGACTTTTCTTCTTTATTTTTTTCTTCTTTATTGTCAAAGTGAAATACAAAAGGGTTACAGTTTTATATGTAAGGCAGTGAATACATTTCTTATCCATCTTGTTTCCTCCTCCCTCATTATCCCCCCTCCCCCTCCTCCTTCACTTCTCCCCACCATGAGTTGTACAGTTGGTTTATACCAAATGGTTTCATAAGTATTTCTTTTGAAGTGGTTTCTCTTTTTATCATTTCTCGATTTTTGGTATTCCCTTTCCCTTCCCTAGTTCTAATACATGTATAAACTATATCCAGGGTACTCCTAGTTCTAATACCTGTATATACAGTATCTAGGGTACTAAGAACAGATACAGTGATAGCAAGGGTAAAATCATGGGAAGGGAATACTAGAGGAAAATAAAGAAAACAAAAAGAGTACAGTTTCACATGGCATGTTGAAAATAATTACAATGATATACCACTTATTTCCATAATGGGGAGTCCATTTCACTCACCATCATTTTATGTGTTCATATGGGCATAGCTATTGGGCTCTTATGATCTTCTGCTGTGATGAACCTAAACATGTACTAATTATTTCCTATGAGGGAAACCACTGAGTCCACATTTCTTTGTGTCTGTCTCACTTCACTTAGTATGATTTTTTCCAAGTCCTTCCATTTCCTTACAAACGATTCTGTCTGATAGAGTCATAGCATTCCACTGTGTATATATACCACATTTTCCTGATCCACACATCTACTGAGGGGCATCTGGGTTGGTTCCACATTTTAGCAATGAGAAATTATGCTGCGATGAATATAGTTGTGTTGGTGGTTTTAGAGTTGTTTGAAGAGGAAATGAAAATGGCCAAAAGACATATGAAGAAGTGTTCTACAGCAATGGCCATAAAAGAAATGAAAATCAAAACAACAATAAAACTCCACGCCACCCCAGTAAGAACGTCCATCATCAGGAAAACTAACAACAAATACTGGAGTGGATGTGACCAGAAGGAAACCCTACTACATTGTTAGTGGGAATGTAAACTTGTGCAACCACTCTGGAAAGCGGTATGGAGGTTCCTCAGAAGGCTAAACAAAGAGCTCCTCTACAACCCAGCAGCCCCATTTTGGGGCATTTACCCAAACGATTACAGAAAAGAATTTTCTGATTGACCTTATTTTAGATATTACTAGAAGAATGAGACAACTTGGTACTTTAAAAAATCAAGGGAAGATTGAACAAATTGATCATGGAGTGACAAAAATCCCATAGTACAATTGGATGTGTCCTAGTAATTCCTTGCTCTATTTTGCAAATTTGGTTTCTGTCTCTGGAAATATAGCAACCATAAGTGCAGGATTCAAAGTAAGAGTCTTGAGGTTGGGCTGGTATTTTGCCATTGGTGTGTAATGATGAAAAGAAATTCCATCTCTTTCTTTTGATATACCCAGTAATCTCATATAATTTATTCAGTTGTTATGCAATAACAGCTCCCCAAAATGCATAAATGTAATGAAGTAAATTTTGTGTATCTTATCAAGGTTGATAATGACAAAGAAGAAAATTTATTATTACAATACAATAAAATTTATGGTATTAAAATATTTGAGAATCTTATCTTTTCCATTTATATGCATATTTTTTAATCCATGGAAATGATGAGAGTTTTTATGCCTATTAAACATCATAGCAAGGTCACTTTCAGAACAAAAATAATTTGAGGGTGAAGAAAGGTGAATTTAGCTGGAAGATACTGAAAAAGAAAAAAATAAATGAGGAAACATAATCGATCGATGGAGGGCAGGAGGTCATTAACCATTGGCAACACTGATTTTTTTTTATGTGTGTGAGAATTTAAAATGAGAAATATATAAAGACTCATTTTGTGCACTAAGTGCTATAGAAGTTAAAGGACTGCAGAAAAATATTCAGAAACAATGGAGTCCCAATTGCAACTGAATACCTTTGCCTAGAATATTTCAAAAAATACTGAGAGTCTGAATCTAAGACCTTTGATGATCTTGTTCAGGCATGTAAAAGTGTGGCTTGTGTTAATTTAAAAAGAAGGAAATAAAGAGAGGAAGAAAGAAAGAACGAAAGAAAGAAAGAAAGAAAGAAAGAAAGAAAGAAAGAAAGAAAGAAAGAAAGAAAGAAAGGAAAAGAAAGAAAGAAAGAAAGAGGACTAAAGCAGCAACTGCCTGTTCCAATCCACTGTACATTAGCATTTGATTTCTCAACAGCAGGCAACTGTGTGATTCAGGAAATAAATACCCTGTCATCAGTCTTCTGGCCCATTTCCCTCCCTGCAACAAGAAAAGATTTGGACCTTTAACATGGAGTGCCTCTGTTTATACCAGAAAATACATGTCTTAGAAAGCTAAAAAAGACAAAACAATCAAAAGCATAAACAACACATGTCTAAATCTCAAGAGGAAAAGCATTATTTCACATCTTTTAATCTCATGTTTTCAAAGGAGAGCACACATAAAATGCAGAGGTCAGGTTTGTGCTTAGAGTTGTATATGCTTTAATACATGTTCATTATTGATATTGTTATTTGGGAAAGACATACTTTGAAATGTGAAGGGGTAATTGATGCAGGAGTTAATGAATGTGGAAATTAATTACTCATTTTAGTGATTTCATTTTTCTGCCAACCTGCCTGACTTCCTTCCTTCTTTCCTTGAATCTCATTTTCTGAAAAAAGGAATAGACTTCTTCAATATATAGTCATAATCTTGCTACCATAAATGAGGGAAACCATGAAACCTTTGTTTATGCTTGTCTGGCTTACTTCACTTGACATAGAGTTTTCAAGGTCTTTGTACTTCCTTACAAATGGTGCAGTATCATTCTTTCAAACTGATGACTAAAATCCCGTTTTTCTTGATTTATTAATCCATTGTGGGGCATCTGGGCAGATTCCATATCTTGGCTATGGTGAACAGTGCTGTAATGAACATGGTTGTGCTGATGGTTTACTGTAACCGTATTTGTTCTCTATTGTATAAATGCCCAGGAGTAGGATTGCTGGGTCATATGATTTTTCTACATTGTTTTTGAGGAACTTCCATACTGCTTTCCAAAGTGGTTGAACAAGCTTACATTACCACTGACAGTGTATTAGAGTTCCCATTTTGTGACATCCTTTTCAGCTTTTGTTGTTGTCTGTTTTCTTGATGATGGTTATTCTAAATGTACCATGAAACCTGTGTTGTTTCTTTTGCATTTCCTTTATGATCATTTCTTCATGTGTCTATTAGTCCTTTTCACATGTTATTCTGAGAAGTCTCTCTTTAAGTCATTAGCCCATAAACACATTGGGTAGTATGCAAGTGATTACAAATTAATTAACTGAAAGAGACTAGACATCACAGAGTGCTCTGACAGTATAATTACTTAGAAAGACTAAGCAAAGACCCCAAAATTAAGCACCAGGAAATGTATACTTTCAAAAATGTGGGGAAACCAAGAGGAGAAAGGTAAACAAATTAAGGGGCAAAGCTGGGGAGAATATATATAATGAAAAGTGAAAAACAAACAAACAACGTTTGGGTTGGAAGGATGAGTGAGAATGGCGAAAGAATAGCAGTAATCAAGATGCATTGTACTTATTACCTGGCTTATGAAATTGTGACCTCTTTGTACTACTACTTAGTAATAAAATTTTAAAAGTGAATACTGAGCCTTAAACCAAGTCCTTGTCTGTCATGCCTCAATAAGAAAAGTAGGTACCATTTTGGAGCTACTTATTTCTTCCTATCAATCACCTCTATTTTGCTTTATCATATCCTGAATATATTCCAATCATTTAGTGATAACTGAAGTTTATGAAATTTTGTGTTTGAGGAAGAAAATTCTCTAAAACTACACTGTTTATGTTAAAGATTTAAATAAATGACATCTTATGAGAAAATTTTCCTCACACAGGATTAAATTCTTCACTGATTGCTGGAAATAGTTCTAATTTTGAAATTGTATAGAGGATTGTAATCAATTACAGTACACTTCAGAACTGATAAATGCTATAATGAAGTACAGGATTTCTTGCTAAAAAATTATTTTACTTGTTCTTTCATGAAAAATTATCTGTATATAGATCAATCTTGAATCAGACGTCTGTTCCAACATGTGTATACATTTATTTCCGGATAGTTAAAGAACTCAGTACATACTATTTATGAAATGTGATGTGCATAAATGTATATTTGTATGTGTACAAGTATGACTTGTATTATTCATGCCTAATATATTTATGTTGAATAAATAAATATGTATATAGTTGTAATATTTCATTGATATTTTAAAATTACATATTTTCCATCTTATTTGTAGACATGGGGATAATTAATCATTTTTGGAGTTTTTTTTTACTTTTCCTTACCACATTAATACAAATATCTACTGTTTCCTACATAACAGAAATACAGACCTGAAAACAGGACATGCAATACCTAATACTCCATATATTTCCCCAGAACTGTACTTCATATTTTAAATCATACAAACAATTTCCCAACTCTATAGTTAAAGGGAATCCCAGGAACTGCTAAGTTGTACATCTGTATTGTATACAGGGAAAGTAAATGTTTCTTCATGAAATCACTGTACAAGTTACGGACATTTAATAACTTTCATCTCTGATTTTCAGTGTAACCTTGGGCAGCCTTAGCACTGTGTCTTTGTTGTCTGCAAGCCCATATGGCCACTCTCTTGCATTGGCTGTACTCACTGCCTACACGTATTCACAGCACCTTTTCCAGTTGTTACTATCTCTAATTTCCCAGAGTCTTGATTGTATCTTCAATATCATTTATCGGAAAATGACCTAGACATATTCATTTTAACGCTGACAAATAAAGTGCTGATATTTTGCTATGCCTTAAGGCTTTGTGTGGGTCTGAGTTTTTAGGTGAAAGGGTGTATTGCTTGATGTTGAGAATTTCAAAGTAGTGCAGCATTTTTTTCTGATAATTAATCAATACTTTATCAATTTTCAAATAAAGGTAATTGGGGATATTTTTGTGCCAATTGTAGGCTTTGAATTCAGGGCCTGGTTGCTGTCCCTGAAATTTATTGTTCAAAGCTAGCACTATATCTTGTGAGCCACAGATTTACTTCTGTACTTTGAGTAGTTAATTTGAGATAAGAGTCTTAGGGACTTTACTGCTTGTGCTTTCTTTGAACTATTACCTGAAGATATCAGACTACTGAGTAGCTAGAATGACTGGTTTGAGACACTGCTGTCCAGCTTACTTCAGGATTTTTAAAAGACAATTCTTGTCTTTTTAATAGAACTTAATAGAAATTCTACAATTAATTATAAACATTATGAGGGAGAGGTTTAGAGTAGTGAAGAGAATAAAAATCACACAAAACTAAAGAAAAATTGGATTCTATGATTATAACAAAATAACAAGTTTTTAGTTATAACAACTAAAAAATGCAAAAAATATCTTACTACACTCAGAAACATTATAAACTTATAAAAATAAAAACTAATCATTTGCTAATACAATAAAATGATCAATTGTATTCCAACAAACTTGATAATATAAATTTAATGGACATACATACTACTTACTAAAAACCAAATTATAAAGGACTAAAATTTTTGAAAAAGGACATAGAATTATAACAAAAAATTTGGTCTGACAGCCTCACTGTATTGCTGACAGAAGAATTATATCTATCCTTATACCTATCTAGGGTGATTTATTTTAGTAAAGTGAGAGACATTTTTTCTGAACTTTTCTGTGATCCTTTGTAAGTGTAGATGGTTTAGTAGAGAAAGAGATATCCTTTAATATACTTATGGGTAGGAAGGGTATTTTTCCCCAGACATTACACACTGTGCAGTCTATAGTGGTACAAAACATATTAGATCAATTATCATTTCTTTGTTTATTGAAATCTGAAGGAAATTATTTCTTTCTTTGGATGCAGTATTAAAACTACAGGAGTTTATCAACCTCAGATGATCAGTAAACTTTTTCCTATCCTTTACATGCAGGTGCCACTGAATATTGACAGATGCTCAAACCTTTAAGCTATGCATGTACTTTATAAGACAGAAAGGAAGGCTGACATGTATTTCTTAGAGAAATACCTAGAATTCCTCATATAAGAGGAGAGAAACTATGATGAGTGGTTTGACAAAAATGTTTTGGCCAAGTTCCCAAAAGAAAAGCTTATATGTTCGTGAGTACATTTGAACTCATACTTTATTTGCAATATAGTAAAAATTCAAGGAAACAATTTTTACAGAATTGCAGCATAGATCGAGATTTCCAGTAACCACTGAAGTGATGAACTTCCAAAAGGATGATGATTATATTTTGTCTTCCCTACTCTCTGCTAATGCCACCATAGCAATTGGTTTTGCAAGTAAAAGTAAAACCAACTTCTACATAGTCTCCTAGAGTATAGAACATTGATAATAACAGTTCCTCTAGAATTTTATCTACTCTACTATAAATTGTATTCTTTGTTCTAAAAAGTTATCAAAGAATAATTATACTGTGAGTAGGAATGATGAGTTTTGGTAACATTTTAGTACAAAGAATAGAATTTACAATAGCAGAGTAGATAAAATTCTAGTGGAAATGTTATCCATGCTTCCTCCATTATTCTCTCTTTGGAATACTCATAGAAGCTATTTTACTTATCTTCCTGTTTTTGCTTTCTGGGGAAATAAAAGAAACAACACTCTGTGCAGATTTTTAGTTACCAAAAAATGCTGATTATATTCAATGTTATATATCATTTTCTGTCAAATAAGCCATATTTGACAGTAACCTTTTAAATTGTATTAGTATCTTTTGCCAGAAGAGGCCATGATAGTAAAAGTCTTTTTGTTTGTATATCTCAATTTTCAAAGGACATGGTCAGTATTATGTACAAGAAGTTTCTACTTGTATCCTTTGTGCCCTCCACTCTGTCTCCGCATCTGTTGTTCTTCCTCTTGATCACAAGGAGCAGCAGCATATATGTAATGTGTCCAAATGACAGGGACAAAAAGGTTTATTGGACTCCCTTCCAAACGTCTTTCATCCCATAGCTCTTTCGTACAGCAAAAGCATAGAGGTCATGCTGAGGGAGAAAGCTATAACCTTGAAAAAGAACCACATGAAGACAGATGTACGCTAAAGGCTTTAATCTAAGATTAATTATACATAATTTATTAACAATTAGATTTGGCATTAGAGAATTCCTGAGTTTGCTCTTTCTGGTGTAAATATGTTCTCCAAGAACCACTGGAGTCAGAACAATAGATACGAAAATAAAGAATTTTCTCATCAAAGCAAAAATTTACTTTTGCAGAAGGGTATGCCAGGAACCGAAGATCTGGAAAGCAAGCACACAGGGCAGGAAAGCTACCCCCGCCCCCGCGCCGCCCCCCGCACATTTATCCCTAACATCTCAGGCTCTGCCTCTCTGCTCAGATTGGTTGATCTCAGCTCACAATTTGCTCTTGATTGGCTAATTTGAATAGAGTAAAATGTACTTACATAAAGTGACTTTGAAATAAGGTAAACAATATACAAGTAATCTCAAAATATGGCCATACCCTCAGCTATTTCTTTACTAATCTGACACGTTTCTTTCTTTTTCTTTCAAATTTTTATTATCAAACTGATGTACAGAGAGGTTACAGTTTCATACGTTAGGCATTGGATACATTTCTTGTACTGTTTGTTACCTTGTCCCTCATACCCCCTCCCTCCTCCCCCTTTCCCTTCCCTCCCTGAGGTGTTCAGTTCACTTACACCAAACAGTTTTGCAAGTATTGCTTTTGTAGTTGTTTGTCTTTTTTTACCCTGTGTCTGACACGTTTCTTAATTCAATCATGAAAAGCAATCAGTGCAGAACTAAACCTGACCTTTCAAAAATACTTCACTATCCTAAAGCAGTTTCTTCCCCCACCTATCCTTCCTTAACAGGAGACAAACCACCAGGCCAATGCAAGAATTCTAAGCAACTCATTTTGATAGAACAGAGAATTTTTCTCACACCCACTAGGTCTTTATCACCTTTTTGAACCAATGCAATGTTTTATGTAAAATGTCACATGAAACTAAGAAAAAACATTGAAAAGAAAGGGATGCAAACAGCTTAATAAAATGTAAATCTAAAGTTTTCTGTATAAATGTTAAAATTTCAGGTAATAAGTTGTTGTTGTTGTTGTTGGTTTTTTTTTTTTTTTTTTTTTTTTTTTTTTTTTTTTTTTGGCCAGTCCTGGGCCTTGGACTCAGGGCCTGAGTACTGTCCCTGGGTTCTTTTTGCTCAAGGCTAGCACTCTGCCACTTGAGTCACAGTGCCACTTCTGGCCATTTTCTGTATATGTAGTGCTGGGGAATCGAACCTAGGGCTTCATGTATACGAGGCAAACACTCTTGCCACTAGGCTATATCCCCAGCCCCCAAGGTAATAAGTTTTAAGAGAAAATGGTCATCTAGTTAAGGAAGGATACTGCATGTGGTATAGGGGAGACATGGACTTATTACCTTACTTATGTAACTGTAACCCCTTACAATAAAATAAAAATAAATTTTACAAAAACAAAATAAATGAAATAACATAAATCTTAATAATATACCTGGTATAATCGCTGAAATAATTTATTATAAGAAATAAGAGAGTTCTATATATAATGTAAATAAGCAAAACACCTCTCAGAATTGGATTTATTAAAATTAAAATTACGGCATTCATGGTTAATAGAATTAATAAGAAATGTCACAAGCTTTCCTTCCTTCCTTCCTTCCTTCCTTCCTTCCTTCCTTCCTTCCTTCCTTTCTTCCTTCCTTCCTTCCTTCCTTCCTGTTTCTTGTCAGTCATGGGGCTTGAACTCATGGCCTGGACACTGTAAGTGAGATATCATGTTTAAGGCTTATGCTCTATCACTTGAGCCAGAGTTCTACTTCTGGTGTGGTGTGGTATGTGTGTGTGTGTGTGTGTGTGTGTGTGTGTGTGTGTGTGTGTGTGTGTCTGTGTGTCTGTGTGTGTTTAATTAAGGATAAGAATTTCATGGGTTTTCTCCCTGGGCCATCTTTGAGTCAAGGTCTATCAGCTTCCTGAGTAGCTAGTATTACAGGTATAAGCTGCTTGCACTCAGAAATAAGCACTTTATAAAATAACTTTGCCTCTGAAGAAGATAGAATACAAAATTTTCCTATGCTTTAGTGAACATCTGACTCTCACAACATTGAGGATGTTTCATCTCAAAGTACACAACAATAATCTTGGAGAATTAGCTTCAAAAATCATGCAAAGCCTTATTATATATATATAATAACAACATTATCAAAAAGAAAACCAAATATTTTCTGAATTAGCATTGAAGATTTTAAAAACAGGTTAAATATGAAAAATAAGGAGACAAACCAGAGATATTACCATGGATGTTAAGTGAAGTATTTAGCACAGTGAAAATTTGAAGGCAAGCTGACAATAGAAGCATATCTACAATTTCAGCTACTTTAGAGGCTGAGATGTAAGGATCAATTTATCCTATGCAATGAAGACCAGTCTGTGTAACAGAATAAGACTCAATCTCATATAAAAAGAAGTAGGAAATTAAAAAAGATAATAGGGACATGGAGAGAATAAAAGATGTTATAAAGTATTTAGAGTTTTAAATACCCCCAAAAGCATCAAATGATGTAAATAAAATAATCATGCAATTCAGTATGTCATAAACAGAACAATATAGTAAACTGAAGTGTTAATACAAAATAAGGAAAAGCAGAAATCTGTAGATGAAATGTTACAAAGAAAACCCCAAGGTAACAAAACTAATAATAATAAATATTCATAGAAGTATCCATGGGTAGATTTTGCATTTGTGGTCATAAAACATATACAGACCTGGGAATTCCCCAAGGCCTTTCATGGATTCTAGATGAATAATGTATGTACTGATATACGTGACATTTAAATTTTAGATATGCATATGCAAACCAATAATTAACAATAAGTATAGGTGAGGATAATTCAGTCTTTACAAACCAGAGGTGAAATTTTCCAAGAATACACATGGCAATATATAACTAAAATATTTGAAGTTTACTTCAAAAGATAGGATGGGTTCTATAATTTTGTATCAAATTTTGTTTTGACATTCATTTGACAATTTACAGTGTGCTTATGTTTGTAAGTGTAATCTTAGCAAATGTAAGTGTAATTCTCTTAGCAAATGCCTTAAGTGTGGCAATTGTAACTATTTCTCAGTATATGTTTTTATCCATTCCTTTTATTAGTAGAGTCCACTTTTAAAAATCAGAAAAAATTCATGTAAGAGTCTGCTATCAAGCAGCCTTTTATATTGCAATTGAGTTGTTATTTTTTACATTAGAATATGAAAAAAATGTCAAAGCAATTAAAAATAAAGCAATATAGAAGCCTGGTTCTTATTAGAATTAGATCAATTTTCAAAAATAGTAATGTTTTAGCAATCCTCCATTCATTTTAATTCAGGAAAATATTACCATGAAACTATGACACATAAACAATAAGTAGATGAAATCCTAAACTCTTAATTTTTTGTGTGAACATAAAATATTAAAAATGGAAGCAATGAAAGGAGAGATTGAGAGTTTTTGAAAAACTGTGTGTGTGTTCAGTTCTTCAATTTTTTATTACATACTTACAAAATGGAGCTTTCTCACACTTACTGATTAATCTTTATAATTCTGAATTGCAGCTATCATGAGCTTAAGTGCCAGAAATGATTCCCCTTAACTTAAATGTCCCTAGGATATTCCTCGTCCTTAAACATCATGTTAATCCAACTAGAACCTCAGTCTTATAGCCACTGGCCATTTTGAAACATTTCTGCTCTTCATTTTGGCTTTTTTACATTGTTTAGCTTTCTCAATATTTAATGTCCCCAAAGCACTTAACAAATTGAAGTGGCTCCTTCACACTCCCTGACCTCTTTTCCAGTGTCACTCAACCATCCATATTGCATTCATGATTGGTCAGAATATGGGAGGGAATGGAAAAGAACAGTCATATTCTTTACACAAAGACTACTTCACTGTCTACAGGAATCACCTCAAATTTACTTGGGATTGCCTAAAGTCATACTATAGACTAACAAAACCCACCATCCCATTTACTAAGGGTTACTTGTTGTAAATGCAGCTCTGATTTTACTGGTGTTTATTAAGAGTGTGATATTCTGCAGGTAAGTTGTGTGTGTGTGTGTGTGTGTGTGTGTGTGTGTTCATGTATTTGTGAATTTTGTTTAGATTTCAAGAGCAAGCATGATATTAAATTCTCTTCAGATTCTGTTTTCACATTTATTGTAACTGTAGGCAAGACTTATTCTAATTGACTTGTTCTGCCCTGATTCTCATTGTTTTCACTTTGGTTTTGTAATACGAAGGTCAGATCTGGCCAGTGCCATCATTGGCTCTTGAGGGGTGTCAGAATGACTGCATCTCACATTAATTATAGAAAGTAGAAGCTGACTCCATCTTCACTAAGATTTCTCCTGCTCTATCCACGGAAGTTCCCCTTCGTTGTGATAAGATTATGTAAACTGCTTGACCACCTGAGCTGTGGAATGTCCAAGTTAAACCTGTGCCCTCCCATGAGTAGGCATATCTGCTTGCATCATGTGAGCCCTGCCAAATCCATGTGCATCAATTCTAACTAGAATGATATGTTGGTTCAAATAGATACTATGAGGCAGACTGTAACTCCACTGGCCACCTGCGTATGACCGGGCATGCTCTGTAAGTGTTGCAACCTCATTGGCCACCTGCGTGTGGCCAGCTTGACTATGTGTTTGGCTTTATAACCCTACAATGAGCACATCCCCGGTTCGCTGTGGTCCCAGCTCCCTAGTCTGGGCTGTAACCCTGGCCCATGGGTTCGCTTTTTACTTCCCCGATTATTCCATCCTTTTGTCATCTTTTTGCTACTCTCTGAGTTGTGGACTCTTAGAGGGATGGAGAATCCTCTCCCTTGGGGGGACTCCATTACATTTCTGTTCAATTTTCCTTGCTTTATTCATTTTCCCTTTGGTTCCAATCATCTTTTCCTTTATTATCCTCCACAAAAGAAAGAAAGAAAGAAAGAAAGAAAGAAAGAAAGAAAGAAAGAAAGAAAGAAAGAAAGAAAGAAAGAAAGAAAGAAATATAGAAAGAAGAAAGGCAGGAAGGAAGGAAGGAAGGAAGGAAGGAAGGAAGGAAGAAAGAAAGAAAGAAAGAAAGAAAGAAAGAAAGAAAGAAAGAAAGAAAGCCATTCTACTCTATTTGGTAATTCCCTTGGGTGTAAAATACTTTTGAAAAATATATTGGGAATAATGAATAAATGTATCTTATTTAAATACCCTGTTTCACAACAGACATACCTAAAGATTCTTACTTTAAAAATAAACCAAAAAAATTATAATCTATCAGTTCCTGTATCCTGAGCTGAGGATGTAGTTCAATGGAAGAGGGAACCATTAGTTTTCAAAAGGCTTCGTGTTCAACTTCAAGCACAACAAAACAAAACAATTTCTATTTATCTCCCACTGTGTGTCCAATGACAGAGTATGCATTCCAATGGATAAATTGCCATGTGTTACTGTAATGGATACTGGGCTATTATAATCCTTTCTTCTCCCTGAAGGCAGCAGCCAAGCAAACCAGGCACGTTCATAGTAACATACAGTAAACAGAGTTTGATATCAGCAGGGCTGATAGGCTAGCTCTCTTGGGATAGGAAGTAGCAGACTGTTGGGGACTCAGTTTTGGCCTTGGTGGGGGAAGGGCGCTTAGAGCAAGAAGCTGCCCTTCCCCCAGCCCTGGGACAGTGTAACAGCGAGTCCCTCCCACCTTCCGGCCTCAACTGGAAAAGAAGCCCCCCGCCCCTGGGGGGCAAACATTTGTGTGCCACCATGATAGGGATTGTCCATCCCACAAAGGAAGTTTCATGACTTCACCTGATGGGCAGCCTGGCTTAGCCAATGGCCCAAGTCCTTCCCATTCCCGCCATTACCACTATATAACCCCCCCTCCCAATTTAGTCCTTGGAGACCCATTCAAAAATCCAACCGTCTCCCCGATATCTTTGTCCTGCAGCTCCTGACACATTATGGGGGGCCGAGGAAGGGATTTTGGCATCCCACTTCAGCTTAGAGCAGTCTGGTAAGGACATGCCTTACTCCTTCTGCTGCTATGAGGGGTAGGGTGGAGCTTCTTCCATAGAATTGAGGTTCAGGCATTCCCCCGGGAGATAGGGGGGAAGGGGTCCTCAGAGGCCCTGACAGCAGACTGCACTTGTGCAGGAGGATTAATTATATAGTGAAAGGAAAGCTGAAGGTGCAATAGGGAAGTTAAGGGGAGGAATTTCCGCTGAAGGAAGGAAGTACTCTGTAGCTGGAGACTGCGCTTAGCCAGGGCACACCAACAGCTGTAGTCAGACTTGGGCAGACAGAATTCTGATGATGCAGCTGGAGACTAGAGATACCTGTAGTTTGGGGACTGCGATGGGACTATCAACTGTGGCCTGGCCTGGCATAGTCACCTGATTTCTAGGAAAGGACAGAGGAACTAAGACCGAGGCAGTCAATCCAAAATAGGGGAGGACATGTTAACACTCCCCAGCTCCTAATTGCTAGAATCTACATGAATGTTTGTGAGTTGTTTTGTTTTTTTTTTTGTTTGTTTGTTGAGTATAGAACCAGGAAACATATGGTATTTCCCTAATTTACGCTTATTTATTTTTTAAGTATTTTGCCCCACAAAAAGAAAACAAGGAGTTGCTCCCCAATAGATGTGTGAATGAAATAAATGTACTTACACACAATGGAATTTTACTCATCTATTAGCAGAAATATTATGTCAGTTTTAGGAAAATGTATAGACCTAGCAGAAATCATATCAAGTGAGGGAAGCCAAGCTCAGAGAGAAAAAGGACATGTTTTCTCTCGTATGTGAAAGGTAGATCTAAAATGCAAGTAGATATATTAACTTATATATCTCTCTAAGTATTGACACACAAGCAGACTAAAGGAACATACTCTTAGGGGAATAACCCAAAGATGTAACTCTTCTGTACATCTAAAATACTATTTATCAAAACGGTTATCAGGAAATGAAAATATCATTTTGTTGTTGTTATTTTTCTTTGTTTTTTTTTTTGTTTGTTTGTCATTTTACTGAGGCAACAGAAGTACCTAAGGGTGGAGGGAGGAATGCACCCCTGGTATTAAATATACCATACGTAAAACATGAACTGTGCAAATTGTGGCAAAACAAAATAAATGATAACAGTGTCCAAGAAGAACCGTAGCAATTGGAACTACTCTGTACAACTCCTTAGTAATAATACAATAAATTTTAAAATAAAAGAAAAAATGTATGACAGTGAATGAAGGTAGGGGAATAAAAAAGACATCAAGAGCTTAATTTTCTTAAAGTAAGAGAACTCCTGTTCTTTTCACATTTCCCCACAGGATATGAACTTTTATTATTCAGTTTGGTCATTAGAGTGTAAAATGGTATCTCTATTTAAATGTACATTTTTCTGATAATTAAAGAGAAATGATGTTTATTTTTATATACTTATAAACATTCTGTACATTGCCTATGCAGATTTGTTTTTCTAATCTTCTCTTGAATTTTTTATGTTTTCAAGTTAATTTAGAAGTTGATTATATATTAAGATATTGTATTTGTCACACTAAGCTGCTGCAATACATCTTCCTTGAGTGCTAACTTGCTTTTCTATTTAATTCACCCACAGTTTTCACTGCTGAGAATAATGCCTTACTTTTTATTCCTCACATGTATGTTTTAAGAGTGTGAGAAGGGTGGTTTGGCTGGATATAATTTCATTTTGGGAAATAAAAGCATTTTCTGAATTCTTTTTTTTTTAATGGGAAAACTAAGTCAGTGAGAGAAAAGAAAAAGTCTTAACATTAAACACTGAAATTTATAATAAATGTCTTTGTCATACTGGATATTATTGGTATTATTTTTATTATTATTCTGATGCACTCTCAATAGCAATAGTGTTCATAAAAGTGTGATTTTAATGAGATCCTAGATACTGACTATTAAGACTTCCTTTGAGTAAACTGATGATGACTGAGTCACTTACCTAAAATACATCTTTTTACTTAGTTTTCACCCAGGTTGGATTCCAATGTTTCTGCAGTAGTACTACTGGCGACTTGATAATCCACAGACACAAGTTATCTGTAGAAGCATTAGATAAATATTACTACAGAATACATTTAAAAGATCACATCTGAAAATGGGAATTGTAACAGGCAGCTGCAGAAGGCTGATTTAAATATCACTGTGTAATGTATGACTTTTCAGTTACATCAGATGACTACTTGGCTTAATTAATTTGGCTCATTTTTGTTACACATTTGTATGTGCCTGTGTTCGTGTTCAGAAGAAGTGTGATTATAGCTCTTGAGGTGTGAAATACATTAGCAGAAGAACTTTGTAAACAGTTGCATGGTGCCAGTAAGCCAGTGTCATCACGTGCTACAAACAGAACGAAAAGACAAAAGGAAGAATTAGATCCAACTATGTACATTTAGTTCATCCAAAATACAAAAGCAAAAAGAAAAAAAATTAAAACCATAACTTTTTGAAGTTTACTACTTTGGAAACATCTGTGTTTTTTAAAAAAAATAACAGATATTTAATTCTTGTGATCAATGTCAAATGTACAAACTTTTGTTTTCTAACAAAATATCAATTTTGGGAAAGCAAAATGTCATGAAATCAACATTGTTCTTACTAAATTTATAAAGCCTCTGAGCAAAATGTTCTTGATTTTGAGTGTACAACATGATTTATAATTACATCTGAGAAAGAAATATTCTATTAATCAAATAGGAGGTTGTCATAGTAAAATACATTTGTTATTTTTTTTTGTTTTTTTTCTCTTATTTATTGTCAAAGTGATGTACAGGAGAAGTTACAGTTTCATACATTAGGCCTTGGGTACATTTCTTGTACTGTTTGTTACCTCCTCCCTCATTCCCTCCTCCCCCCTCAGCCTTTACCTCTCCCCCCATGTTCAGTTGGTTTACACCAAACAGTTTTGCAAGTATTGCTTTTGTAGTTGTTTGTCTTTTTATCCTTTGTCTCTCAATTTTGATACTCCCTTTCACTTCCCTAGTTCTAATACCAGTATATACAGTATCCAGTGTATTCAGATAAAATACAGTGATAGTGCGGGTACAACCACAGGAAGGGGATACAAGAGGATCATCAACAATAGAAGCTACGGTTTCACATGGCAAGTTGAAAATAATTACAACACCAACCCAGATACCCCTCAGTAGATGAATGGATCAGAAAAATGTGGTACATATACACAATGGAATTTTATGCCTCTATCAGAAAGAATGACATTGCCCCATTTGTAAGGAAATGGAAGGACTTGGAAAAAATTATACTAAGTGAAGTGAGCCAGACCCAAAGAAACATGGACTCTATGGTCTCCCTCATAGGGAATAATTAGCACAGGTTTAGGCTAGTCACAGCAGAGGATCACAAGAGCCTAATAGCTATGCCCTTATGAATGCATAAGATGATGCTAAGTGAAATGAACTCCATGTTATGGAAATGGCTGTTATATCACTGTTGTAAAATATGTTTTATTTTATGTAAATAGCTTCTTTAAAAATTATACACATCAAATCAGGTATGTAATACATATTTTCTCACATGATTTTATTAAAGGTATTTAAGTCCTTAAGGCACAGCTGCTAACTATTTTGTACAATGATTTTAATCATTTTTTTATGAATGTAACTTTTAAAATGATGTATGTGTTTCAAAGTCTATTGGGAATCTTTAAGCAAGTCAATTGTAACCAATAATTAAAAAACAAAATAAACCTGTCAATGTTTTCATAAACGGTAATTATTTAAATTAAATTTAAAATAATAAAACAATGTGTATTTCACTGACATAGAAAATAAACAAATTATATGATGCAAACTCAAACAGTGCGTGACTTGGTCAGTTCAGATTACTTTGACAGAATGATATATGTTTAATTTTATTAAGACTTATGTAAGAAATTGAATATAGGTAAACTTTTTTCAACAAGAAAATAGATACAGAAACTAAGAAAATAAAAAATAGCATAATCATATGTAATTTATTATAATTGGATGTTTTGTTTGTTGCCTACATTAACAAATAGTTGAGAATTCAAAGTGAACTTATATATGGACATAAAAAATGAACACTAATTATGTATTCAATATTTTTCTTGAATTTTTAATTTTTTGAATTCTACTCTTATGTATGAATTTCATTTGTATATCTTTTTAGAAGAACTATATTGGGATTGTTGGAAGATAAAGAGCAAGTAATACTGATAAGATGTCAACAGTAAAATTACTGTTTTTCCAAGGAGTCATAAAATATCAAACCAATAAAAGACTTCTTTCTTTCTCAGTCAGTAGATTAAATACATTTTTAAAAGATTAATTTTCCTTTCTTCATCTCCTATATTTTAATAAACATTCCCCTTTTATTATTTTTTACAGAAAGTAACAGGAGCCATAAAGAAAAAGGAATCCAGAAATAATGTGAGTGTGATGCTAACACAATCTTGTATATTTTATTTTTATATTCATCTTGTACAATCATTAGCTTGAGAATACTTCTCAAGTCTCTAAGGTGAACTCTTTCTTTAAGGAGTTTGAGGTCTTTTCTTGGAAAAACATCAGGGGAAGTTGTATTTCTTTTTGAAAACATCAGCAAGGCAGTGGACAATAAGTAAGGCAAACAAGCAGTGAGTAAACAGGTGCAAAGGTAAAGAATTGTACATGAAATTATCATTGTGCTATGAAACAGAACTTTCAGGAATGTGGAGGTGGAGTGGTAAATCAAAATAACCTTAAATAGTACTTCATTTTGCTTTTTTTTTACTTTCTTTAGTACCAGGTACTATTGAAACTCATTCTTATGTATTAACATAGGTAGGATGGGGGATCTGCATTGGAACTGACACTTTTTGCAAATTCAGAACTGGACAGAGACTGGTGATATGGCTTTTTCAAATGACACAGCCATTTCATTAGACCAAATTATATCAAACTGAAGGTTGAGATTAATGGCATAAAGAGCACAGCTTATTAATTGTAAAAGGCATTTAAATACCACTACTACTTATAGTAGACTGATTCTATATATCAGAGGCATTCGTAAAATGCTGATACAATAATTTAGTCTTCTACATTAAGCATTAAAAATTATGATCATTTTAATCTATAGATGCTGAAAAAAGGCAACTATGAAAACTATGCTTGTTGTGCATATTAGTTCTTTTTAATTTTAATTTTTTGTAAAGGAGGAATACACAGGGGTTAGAGTTTCATTAAATCAGGTAATGAGTACATTTCTTTTTTTTTTCCTGCTTATATTTCTTTTTTTTCAAATTTTTATTATCAAACTGATGTACAGAGAGGTTACAGTTTCATACGTTAGGCATTGGATACATTTCTTGTACTGTTCGTTACCTTGTCCCTCATACCCCCCTCCCACCTCCCCCTTTCCCTTTCCCCCCATGACGTGTTCAGTTTACTTACACCAAACAGTTTTGCAAGTATTGCTTTTGTAGTTGTTTGTCTTTTTTTGCCCTGTGTCTCTCAATTTTGGTATTCCCTTTCAATTTCCTAGTTCTAATACCAGTATACATGGTTTCCAATACACTCAGATAAGATTACAAAGATAGTGTATATACAATCACAGGAAGGTGATACAAGAACATCATCAATAATAGAAGCTACAGATACACATGGGACGGTGAAAGTAGTTACAACTGTGATATAACAATTGTCTCCATAACATGGAGTTCATTTCACTTAGCATCATCTTATGTGTTCATAAGGGTATAGCTATTGGGCCTTGTGATGCTCTGCTATGACTTGCCTAAACCTGTACTAATTATTCCCAATAAGGGAGACCATAGAGTCCATGTTTCTTTGGGTCTGGCTCATTTCACTTAGTATAATTTTTTCCAAGTCCTTTCATTTCCTTACAAATGGGACAATGTCATTCTTTCTGATAGAGGCATAAAATTCCATTGTGTATATGTACCACATTTTCCTGATCCACTTGTCTACTGAGGGGCATCTGGGTTGGTTCCAGATTCTTGCTATGACAAATTGTGCTGCGATGAACATTGTTGTGCTGGTGGCATTACTGTGATTTTGTTTGTGGTCTTTTGGACAGATACCCAAAAGTGGGGTTGCTGGGTCATAGGGGAGTTCTATATTTAGCCTTCTGAGGAATCTCCATACTGCTTGCCAGAGTGGCTGAACCAGTTTACATTCCCACCAACAATGAAGTAGGGTTCCCTTTTGGCCACATCCCCTCCAACAATTGTTATTGTAAGTTTTCTTGATATATGACATTCTTACTGGGGTGAGATGGAATCTCAATGTTGTTTTGATTTGCATTTCTTTTATGGCCAGTGATGTAGAGCATTTTTTCATATGTCTCCTGGCCATTCTCATTTCCTCATCAGAGAAGTCTCTTTGTAAGTCTTTAGCCCACTTGATGAGGGGGCTATTGGTTCTTTGCGGTTTTGTTTTGGAATGTAATTTTTTTAGTTCTGCATATATTTTAGATATGAGGCCTTTGTCCGTTGAATGGCCAGTAAAGATCTTCTCCCAGTCTGTGGGATTTCTGTTTAGCTTGCGAGTTATGTCCTTTGCCATGCAGAAGCACTGCAGTTTGATGCAGACCCATTTGTCCAACCTTTCTTTGATTTTTAGCCTTTCTGGGTCTTTGCTAAGGAAGTTCCGTCCTGTGCCAAGGAGCCCAAGTGTTTCTCCTACTCCTTCCTTTAGTGTTTTCAGGGTGTCTGTTTGATTTCGAGGTCTTTAATCCATTTGGAATTGATTTTGGTGCAGGGTGATATATAAGGATCTACTTTTAGTTTGTTGCATGTGTTGAGCCAGTTTTGCCAGCACCATTTGTTAAAGAGGCTATCTTTCTTCCATACTATTGTTTTAGCTCCTTTATCAAAGATTAAGTAGGTGTAGTTCTGTGGGTTCATTTCTGGGTCTTCAATTCTGTTCCATTGGTCTTCAGGCCTGTTCCAGTTCCAATACCAAGTTGTTGTTATTACTATAGCTTTATAATACAGCTTGAAGTTTGGTATTGTAATTCCTCCAGCACTGTTCTTTCTACTTAGGATTGTTTTTGCTATTCTAGGTCTTTTATTGTTCCCTATGAATTTCTGGATTGCTTCCTCTATTTCATTAAAAAATGGTGTTGGGATATTAATGGGTATTGCATTGAAAATTCTCAACAAAATTCTGGCCAATCGACTTCAACAGGTCATCAAAAAAATCATACTCCACGATCAAACTGGATTCATCCCAGGGATGCAAAGTTGGTTTAATATACGCAATTCAATTAATGTAATCTTCCACATCAACCGGAGCAAAGTAAAGAACCTCTGGATGTAAAGTAAAGAATCTCTGGATGCGGAAAAAGCATTCGACACAATCCAGCATGCACTTATGCTAAAATCCCTGGAAAAACTGGGATTCCAGGGAACATTCCTGAATATAATCAAGGCAGTTTATGATAAACCAACAGCAAGTATAATTCTAAATGGTAAAAAACTAAAGCCATTCCCTCTAAAATCAGGAACAAAGCAGGGTTGCCCACTCTCTCCCCTGCTCTTCAACATAGTACTAGAATTCCTAGCCAGAGCAATTAGGCAAGAAGAAAATATAAAGGGGATCCAAATAGGAAAAGATGAAGTTAAACTTTCTCTCTTTGCAGACGACATGATCCTATACCTAAAGAATCCCATAGACTCTACCCCCAAGCTACTAGAGCTGATCCAAAACTTTGGCAAAGTTGCAGGATATAAAATAAACCCTCAAAAATCAACGGCCTTTCTCTATGCTAACGACCCGAAGACCAAGGCGGAAATCAGGAAAACAACTCCTTTTGCAATAGCCCCCAAAACATAAAATACCTAGGAATAACCTTAACCAAAGAAGTGAAAGACCTCTTTGATGAAAACTTTAAAAGCTTGAAAAACAAAATTAAGTCAGAACTAAGGAAATGGAAAAACCTCCCATGCTCCTGGATTGGGAGGATTAATATAATCAAAACGGCAATATTGCCAAAGGCTATCTACAAATTCAATACAATACCCATTAATGAGTACATTTCTTTTTGAACGGTGTCACTCCCAATTTCCCAATTTCCCCCCCCCCCCGCCCCATGCCCCCAAGTTGTTCATTTCCAACGTTGTGTCTGACAAGTATCAGTGATGAACTGGTTCAAATTTTGTCCCAACATTTCTGTGGTTCCTCTTCCCCTCCCCAAATTTGAAATAGTTATAAACAAGACAAGGGGACAGAAATAAAAAACAACATATTTGTTCTTTTTTTCTTCACATTTACTATGGAGCTCTGCTTCTGAGTGGCTTCTAAATCTTTCTCCATTTGTGAGTTCTGGACATGAGAATTGATGTTCAAAGAAAAACATAATTAGATTAAAAATGTTTACTTTCTTGGATTGGATGCCCTCCAAGATGAAACCTAAAAGTACTTAATTAAGGTTGAAACTGTTTTTTGGTGTGGTATAAAAAGAGTAGCTTCTCTGATTTTTGAGATAAATTAAGTATTATGAATTTCCTCTCTTAAAAACAAAGTAAGCAAAGACAAATATTTTGATTTAATATATATGAGAACTCATTGACTCTAGGATAATTGACCCATAGGTTAAAATATATGAAAGCATGAAATAAAAATATTTCATAACTAATTTTTTCTTTCTCAAATGTGAGTGCATTTAAGTATGGAAGCTGTTAGACTGAGATAGGAGTAAAGTCTGATAAAATAGGAGAGGTAAGGCAATAAGTTCTCAAGATACAGGAAAGACAATAAATAAATAAATAAATAAATAAATAAATAAATAAATAAATAAACCGACAACAAAACTCCAGAAAATTGAGAGGGGAGGAAATTGAGTAGGGAAATAGTAGGCTATTGTAAAATTCCTTCCTACCCCATTTCTTTATTGAAAGATGTTTCTCTAATTAAGGTGGGATAGAGAGATGAAGGCCTTTTAATTAGCTTTTCTTTAAAACTGCATTATCTATTGGATAAGTCAGTTAGATAGGTAGGGAAACCTGCTGAATTACAACATTGGTAAATAAAAGCCATTTGATGCTTGCCAAGGATATAATGTGATTGACAGAACTAGCAACATGCTCCAAACTGCTCCTGGGTATGAATGTCCAGAGGGTTTCTCATTTACAGCATGGGCTTAGCTAAGGCAAAATAAACTACAGTGTTAATGTATAAAGTCCGTTGATTCTGGTGAGAAGCGGAGCTTCTCTCCTTGGTTTTAAGACGGTATAAGAAGAGAAATGGTTCAGATGGAAAATTGCTCTAAGTAGAGCCTCAAGGGAAAGCTAAAAGTTAATCCCAGAAGGACCAAGAAAATTGACATGCAGTATCTTGGCCTTTTCTCCCTTCCAAAAATGTGTGATCTTTTCTGAACCCGGCCTGAGGCTGAGACCTTAAGTTGAATTCAGATTGAAGTATCTTCTTTCTCTTACTGAATTTGAGTAATAATTGGGCCAGAGCCTTTAAAATATTGTGTTGCCAGCAATAATTTTAACCTTGAAGCTATCTTATGGAAGAATCTCCTCTGCACATGGCAGTTTGTAGAAGAGAGATAAGAACAACTGTACTCTTTGAATCTAGAATGTCTCTTACAAAAGACTGACTGATAATATTAGGTTACTGAATTTACTCTGCTGTATATATAAATGAGAGCTACCTAGCCAATATAGAGACAATAACTGAATTAATTTAAATGTCTTATAAGTTTGTAGTGCTCAACACTGTGACATGAAATTAAAATTCTATGCATAATCTCACAGATAATATACTATGCATTGCCATTTTCTTTTTACTTTAGGAGGTTCTAGTTACATTGATTCATTTACATTTTCTTTTACATATTTCAAAATATTAAGGTTGATTTTAAGATATGAAATTGATTAAATGGCAACAGAGAGTTATATCTAGATTTCCATAAGTCAGAACCCAAATGTATGCGTGCAATTAAGCTATTCAAAAGGCTGACATGGGAAGGATCAGGTTGAACTGAACCAATGTAGTTAAGTCCAGGATACTCGAGAAAATAATCAGCAAAATGCAGGGCTGGCTGGAGGAGTGGTGCCACTGTCAAATCACCATCCATAAGCAAGCAGTCTCAGCAAGTACGGTGTCATGAGTTCTAAACTCAATACTAAATTTAAAAAAAAACAACAAATAAAACTAGTTTGTGATCATTTGACAACTTCCTCCCAAATTTACTGTTTTTTTTAAAGTGCCCTAATATAAGTATTAGCCCTCACATTTTGTTATCCTTAGTGGTTAAGGGTATATATTTTTATTAGAACTATAAGCCCTCATTCCAGAACTCTACCCAGATGATATGAAATAATTAAAAAACAAGTTCTAAGATTTATGCAAAACTGATAATAGCATAGAAATTTAATATAATTTACAGAACATTGTGACAAGATTGGATAGCTGCCTGGTTGTCTTTGAGATTGTCTTGCTCATAGGAAAACAGAAGACGTCTCGTGCCAAATGTGACTACTTTATATTGAATTAAGAGAACATTGATAGGAATGCTGCTTACCTATTGTGTGTTTATTTTCACATTAATCAAGTCCATCAAAAAAGTAGGCTTGGCTATATTGTAAGGAAACATTTAAATAATTTTTCACTGTGGGTTTTAACTGCCAATAACAAACAGATTTGTTTCACAGATGAGATACATAAATTAATCAGTAAAATTCAGCAGACAGTAAGTCCTGTATTTAAAATCTAGTTCTAATGTATAGTTGAACAGATTGTGAAGATGAAATCTGCTAAAAACAACCAGGAAATAATATAAAAGCTTAAAATTTACAATAAGCTCTTATAAGTAGAAATCTATGCCCAACATAGGCTGGGGAGTAGCCACTAAAACATTCTCAGAGTAAAGGCCATGTACACGTGTACATTATATTATCCAACTTGTAGACCTCCAGTTTTCAACGTTATCCCCATGGACGGAAGTGGTGGCATGCCTGTGGTTATCACAATAAAGGAAACCCTAAAACTAAATGGATTTGGGCTCAGGCATGTGCTCAAGGTAAAGGGAGTACCTGTCTCAAATTTTACCAGTGAAAAGTAGGGCTGAGATGTGGCTCAATGATAACATGTCAGCCTAGCAAGCTTAAGGCCCTAAGTTCAAACCTCACTAACATCCTTTTCCACACTCATTACAATAATCTTTCTTTAAAAGAAATGTTATTAAACATTTTTACGTTTGTATTATGAGTGAGTTTCATTGTGGCATATTTCCAAACCTATGTAACTTACTTGAACAAATTCACCCCCACAACTATATTGTCTTAATTTTGAAAAATCAAATAAGGTTAACAGTGTAGTACCCCAGGGAAGTGACTCAATGCATCAAAAGATGAGTTGGAAAGCTCATGTGGAATGCATTAGGAAGTCCCCAAGTACACATGGAGGTTTAAAGTGTAAATGCCAAGACAAAACGCAAGGAAGAAAAAAATACATGGAAGAAAGCTGGAAGCTAGGGATAGCAGTGTATTTCTGTAATCCCAGCTACTCAAGAGGTGGAGGAAGGAGGATTGTGGTTGGCCATCAACCCCAGCAAAGTTCCTGTGAGATTGTATCTCTAAAATAAAGTAAAAGGGAAAGGATGAAGGGCCAGGCTGAATTCTAGATCACTTCAAAGCTACCGTGTATCCTGAGTTTAATCCCAGTGCTTCCAAAGTAACAAAGACCAAGGAAAGAAGCACATGTCTATTGTCATAGTGAACAACAAATTGTGAGTGCTTTTCCTTGGCAATCATCCAGAAACTGCCAAATGCACTGTGAATTTAGGCAATAGGTAGCTGACATCTATATGGAGAAACAGTGCAAAGGATTCCTAAAGTTGCAATATGTTTAGAAATATGAGAAGATATTGTATCTGTCAAGTGAAAAAACAAGGAAGGAAGCATTTGTAAAACAAATATAAGTACTAGAAATCCAAAATATGAGAGCAGCAGGAAAAGAAAATACCATATACAACTGAAGAATTTCAGGAAGTAGTCGTAAAAAGCTAGAGATGAAAAAGCAAACGACAACAAAACACTAAAGTTGACAGACACATATTTAGAAGAGCAATCTGTATAGTTGGATATCTAAGAAATCATGCAAAGAAAGAATTAACAGAAGAAAATAATCAAGAAACACTGAAATATTTTACTTCCAATAAATGTGGCATTAACTATTCTACAAAAGGTCCTCAAATAAAATAATTTGAAAGACTAATGCAGCATTTTTGTCAAAATAAGGCTGTTATTAAAAATATCTTAACTAGTAAAGGAATATGATGTGAAACAGATTTTTTTTAATAGGTAGTTATGCAGAGAGCGTAAGAAAAGTCCTCTGAGGACAAATATGAGCTGGGATCACGAATCCAGTTCAGCAAGTGTATTAAACCTACAGCTGCCCTGAGGAGGTCTACCTTCAGAGCTGTGTTTTCATGTTTTCACTGGAGAAAAAAAAACTAAGATATTATGTCTGTGCAAGGTTGATAAAAAAAATCCATTTCATCAAGGGAAATGTTCAGTAAATTTCTTCACAATTTTTGTACTTGTGTGTAGGAAGTTACCCCTGAGAATTAACACCTAAATGCAGCCTTGCTGTAAGACTGAAGTTTATAGATCTCCTACATACCAATTTTTTAAAGATGTCACCTGGGAAGTTAATTTATAAAGGCCATAAATTTCAATAACCTTGCATAACCATGGATCCTCACTATGTAGTACTGAGTGTGTGTGTGTGTGCGTGTGTGTGTGTGTGTGTGTGTGTGTGTGTGTGTGTGTTTGCCAGTCCTGGGGATTGGACTCAGGGATTGAGGACTGTCCCTGGCTGCTTTGTGCTCAAGGCTAGCACTCTACCTCTTGACACATAGCACTACTTCCAGCTTTTTCTGTTTATGTGGAGCTGAGGAATCGAACCTAGGGCTTTGGCATGCTAGGCAAGTATTCTAAAGGAAAACCACATTCCCAACCCCTGAGAATTTATATTTATCCACAGAAAGTTTTCTGAAAAAAAAAAAACACAGAAAACACTCTGTCCTTTAAAGTGCAATCAATGCATTAGGCAAAGGTCACAGGTATTTCCTCTTACAGTTATTTCCTCTCACTGTCAATCACTCCAAGGATGAGGGAAGCTTAGGGCTTTCACATTTTCAAAAGCAGCATCACTATTCTATACCCAAGGTGATTTTACTTAGAGAAAAAATCAAACCACTTGGATTGGACTCACTATTAGAAACAGGTTTCAAGGTTGCATGAAAATTAAAACTATGCGTACGAAATATTGAATGAGTAAAAATATTTTATTATAATATTCATTTGTATGTATATCTGTAAAGATACAAGAAGAATTACTGAAAGATTCAAGCATTTTGGGGGGCTGGGTATATGGCCTAGTGGCAAGAGTGCTTGCCTTTTATACATGAAGCCCTGGGTTCGATTCCTCAGCACCCCATATGTAGAAAAAAGCCGGAATTGGCGCTGTGGCTCAAGAGATAGAGTGCTAGTCTTGAGCAAAAAGAAGCTACGGACAGTGGTCAGGCCCTGAGTCCACACCTCAGGACTGGCAACAAAAACAAAACAAATAAACAAAAAGAGTCAGCATTTTTAAAAATGTGAAGGACGAGAGTATTTGCAAATAATTGTACTAGAAGATGATGAATGCCAAAATAAACATACTCAAGTTTGATCTTTAAGCTATTCCAAAATGAAAGATTTTATAGTCCAGAAGTTGGCAAATGAGTTAGATACTAAGCAGCCCAAACTAAAATATCAGGCATATACTTAAAAGTTTAGAAGGATTCATAGTATTTCAAAAAATATAGATAGTTCAGGTTCTTGAATCAGTTGACATTAAAGAGGTTGCCTCATGGTTCTAATTATCTCCTATCTTTGCTGACCACTCTTCTAAATACACATGAATTTATCTTCCCATATATTTGTTATATTCAAATGAACTGAACTAAATGCAATATAATTAGCAGTACATTTTACAGTGGTCAGAGTTGTACTATAGAAGAATAAGCACCAAATTATAACTTCAATCATACTTTTGCAATTTCATTTAGAAAATGAAGTTAGTTTCTTAAAATTATTTTACTAGAAAACATGCAGATGAGTTCGGAATTATTTCATATTAGAAATGTGTTTCTTTAAGTTGTCTTTTTTTGTCATCTTGAAGAGTTTACAGACAGAGTTGTAGCAAGTAATTCTCAACATGAATTTTGTCTTTCAGACACTACAATGATGTGCGTGAAACATTTTGTATGAAAAATTGTGAAATTTGTGAATATGCTTCTAGAGTATCTCAGCTGATTGTGGTCCAAATGCATCCAGAAGGACTGACTCTAAGGGTGCTTCATAGTGTTCTGGCTGTCTATCTCACAATTAACTTTTTATTTTCATTCTCAAGTGATATTTTAGAAGGCATTGAAATTTCATTTATAGTGGTTTATAGTTCAGGTGATTTTAAGGCTTAAGGTGATATTATTTACTCAGTGAATTGCGCCAATTTTTTGTTTTTACATATTTTTCTATATAGCTGACCATTATATTTCTTTATGTAATTTGTCAGTTGATTTAGATTTACTTCAGAAATGACACAAAGAATAGCGGTTCTGAATTCAGTGATGTCTGGGCTGAAGCCCAGTTCTGGGCTTAAACACAAATAGCTGTGTTTTACTTTCTTTGAATAAAATGTAGAACAATATATCATGAAAGCTGTTGACAACTCCATGAAAGTTTCATGCCAACTTTGTAACACAGAGGCTAAGAGGAATTTACTAATTTCCTTCGATTACAGAATCTCAACGTTTCTCCCAAGTACCTTGTGCTTGAAAATAACTATATCAAGTTTTTTTAACTGCTAAGTCCATTCTTAATGAGTACAAAAGCATACCTGATCAGATATGAGTAATAATATTTTTTACCTTTTTTTTTCTTCCAAGGCTCCAACTTGTCCCTCAATTATCATTTTCTTTGGGTGATATTTAAATTGTAAAATATAAATTATTTGAAGTATTATTTTGGCTCATTACTACATTTTATGCAAAATCATATCATAATTGCTTTAGCTTTTCATTATATAACTCAATTTTATGCTAAACTGAATATGAATGATTGGGTTAAACCAAAAATAACTGCCATTACTTAATGCACTTGATATGCAAAATTTTCAAAATCTTAGAACAGACTAACAAATTCCAAAAAAAGTACTTGAAAAGCAAAAGTACATACCAATATTTCATGTATTAATTTTCACTCATCATCTATTCTATACATATATGTGTATAAGACAATATTAGGTAATTGAGAAGTTAGAATCCCTAAGTTAGCGGGCTGGGAATATGGCCTAGTGGTAAAGTGCTCACCTCATATACATGAATCCATGGGTTCGATTCCTCAGCACCACATATATAGAAAAAAGCCGGAAGTGGAGCTGTGGCTCAAGAGGTAGAGTACTAGTCTTGAGCAAAAATAAGCCAGGGACAGTGCTCAGGCCCTGAGTGCATGGCCCAGGACCGGCAACAAAAACAAAACAAAACAAACACTGAATCCCTAAGTTAGAATGAATACCACTCCATTTTTAAGTAAAATTGTAAAGAGGAAGAAAACTATGATCTCTTATTATTAGGAACTATATTTAAACGTTTAATTTTAATTGCTTCCCTTGAAAACACAATAGATACAAATTGATTTTTAAGCAACTTTTTTAAAATGATGAGCTTTAATTCTACATCTGGCATTCCTCTTGAACAGCCATTACATTAAAAGAAAACTGAATTCAAATGTAAATCTTCTGATAAATTTGAACAATTTGTAGGTCCATAAATAGAACTGTTGAAGGAGTTCCTTCCTGAATTGTATATCTTCACTTTAGCAAAATAAGTGAGTAAATAAATAATAATAATAAAAGTCATCATTGAAGATTTTAAAAAAGTCCCTTTTTAAAGTTTCTCCACACAATATCAACAGTCCCTGAAATTATCATTTGAAATGTTTTCTATAAGATGATATTGCCAATGGCTAAGATAATGACAGTCAATTTCCTACTTAAACTGTTTTAATTATATCCATTTTTCTTATACTCTCTAATCCTACTGAACGTGAAATAGGTAAGAAAATGCCTAGATTAATGTCTTAATTATAGTGTTGCTTAATGTTGCTTGGTAGATGATTCTTTGGTTTTGAATAGTCTTTCTAGCCCTCTGAGTGGAAAAGGGAAACCTTTTAAATACATCATCTATCCTTGTGTACTCCTAATTCTGGAAGATAGGTCCATAAAATACTCCTGAAAGGAAGCTAAGCATGGACTCCATAGAACAAGCCTCCTCTATTGCATTATGCTTAGGGCCACATTGACGTCCTTGGACCTTTTATTCAGGAGGCAGACACTGAAATGTATCTACATTTTGCTTAGGAATTTGCTTTCACATTCATAACTTTTATTCCATTATCATTATTAGTAATGTTTTTTTCTTTCTTTCTTTTTGTCAGTAGTGAGGCTTGACAGGGCCTGGGTATTGTCCCTGAGCCTCTTTGTGCTCAGAGTCTCATGGTGACTTTTCTTCCTGGACTAGCTTCAAACTTTGATCCTCACATCTCAGTCTCCTGTGGATCTAGGATTATAGGAATGAGCTACTGACTTTTGGCTCAATAAACCTTAGGAATGATTTTTTTTTTTACCAGTATTATGCTGATATTTTAGCAGTTCCCCAAAATACATAGTTCATAGTTCCTATGGACATGTTAATATAAAAATGGTTAAGATATACAGTACAAAGTATTACAAAACTCTTTATTAAAAATTCCACTAGAAGAACTGATCCTCACAAAAGGACTCATTCTTAGCCAAATTACATTTCAACAAATTTGTGAATTCCAAACACATATCAATGTAGCTTGATATTTTAATATTGATATGATAAAGGTAAATATACAAAGGTATATGCCAGAACATTACTTTGATGCACATAGTTGCTTTCTTCAAGTGAATAATAGTTTATAGATATTTGGGAAAATATTTTCATTCTTTCTGACACTCTATAATCCTACAGCTCTAGATATTTTTAAAATGTAATCATCATTATTAACATCTGACATATTCCCTCTAAACAATCAAAAAGATTATAAAGTCTGTAGGGTTAGAGATTTTCCATGTTGTAAATATTCCAATGATAAACAACACACTATCTTTTTATTTTAGACGGGGAAAAACATGCGTTTAATCCCATTATGTAGATGTAATAGATGAACATGAATTCAAGATCATAGAAAAGAATACCAATCAGTAAGATGATTAGGAATTAATAATATTCAAATATGTTTTACTTTGGTTTCAACATTTTTTGTGTTAAAGTTTTGATACTCATGTTACTAATATTACTATGACCATTGACCCAAAGTGTTATAGATATGAGGTAACTATCTTAATTATATTACAATGCATAATGAATCTCATCTATTGTTCTCTTCGCCACAAAACTGATATGATTGTAGCCAGGTGAAATTCCTGCCTAAGTAGCTGGGTATTTCATTGGGAAGGAAGAAAAAAACAATGAATTACCCTCTATCTCTCTATAGGAGAGAGAGTCAAAGAGACAGAGATACAAAGTGAGAGCGAGAAAAAGACAGAGAGAACTTGTTCTTTCAAAGAGATAGTTATACAAAAGAGAGTAAGAACCCCCTTTTATTTTTTAATAAGTGGATCTTAGTTTCTCCCACTCTAGTACCTTAACATAAGTTTTTGGATGGAAAATACATCTTTCACTGGCCCAAAACAAATTCCTAGTAACTGTCACTTTTGTAACCCTATTTGTGGTTGTAGAAAGCCAAAATTATATTACAAAGGTACATTGTTTGGACTTAGGGCAACTCACTAAGTTTATGGTGATAGGTTATAGCATCAATAAGAAACTAATACAAATAAATCATCTAAATTTTGACTACTACCTGAGTATGGCAATTCCCAGGAAAATGTTAAGAACCCAATAATTATACGATATCTCAACTGGATTAGTCCATCAGGGGCAAATAAGAAAAGAAACATGCATCAAAATAGAGAAAAACACTAGGTTTTTAAAAATTGGATTTTATGGCCAAAATTATATGACAAGACATATGTCACACAGTACACAACAAATATAGTTATTTCAAGACATTCATTTAAATTCCTGCTTTTTTCAACATTATGAATTGTGAATGATAATGCAAGGAGTGCAAGCTTCATGGTACACATGGGACTTAAAAGCTGATTAGTGAATTCATCCCAATGTACATCAAGCAAATATTGGTTGCACGGTGACATTCATTTCTATTTCTTAAGCAAAAATTTCTGCTTTGGGTCCAAAACTTTAAATACATGGAAGAAAAAAATACACTACTTATTTCTCTGCCAAAATATGATCTTTTGAAGTATAGCATCCCTTGGAGATGCTGATTTTCATAATGTTCACTTTGGCTTCTTTACAATGGAGCTATAAAGTTAAACTATTGAAATCTGCCCCTGAATCTGAGCATACTTATGCCAAGTTGGTAGCTTCCAGAGGTATAAGACACTAGTTTTCTCTTGTGTTTAAATATAATACATTTTCTGCATCTCTCAAAGAAATGGTTTGGGAAATGGAAGGAGCTATTGCCAAAGAAGGAATGATATGTAATTATAGGTTACTGTGGAACAGCGGCTTTCTGAGTAGCTGTAATGCCAAAGGTGCATACAATTATATTTTCTTGGAGCCATTTAGTTAAGGAGTGATTCCTGTGCCAGGCTCTTGCACTGAGTGTGTAACACCATACAAGATATGCTGTCCACATTGTATTTGATACATATAATCATTGATGATGCACTTGGAATTATGATAATTGGGTACTTTCTTTCATATATACTTGAGTTCCTACTCTCTAGCTTCTTAATGGCATTTACTATCTCTCTTATTGACTTAATTTTTCTATCAGCTAGCAAAGTTTATTTTAATCCAATACTAACATGGGCAAAATGAATATTAGAAATAATCTTATTTCAAGGGAACCATTTCAAGGGAAGGGATTGTTTATATTTAAATAAGGGAATGATGTAAAAACTCCCATTACATTTCTTACAATTCCCTTCAGAAGCAGACTACCTCTTCTCTATGGATTCTGTGAAATGTAAACACAGATAGCAATTGTGATTGCATGTATATTTTCTTGCTAAACAAATCCTACATAGCAGGTTATTAACACTTTATTCATCACAGATTAAAGTGAAAGAAAACACATACCAGATTGGATCCACTAATGTTCAAATGGAGAGCATTGCCCAGAACAAAGTTACTAGTTACATTATAAAGAGCAGCCAGATCTTTTAGAATTAGTTTCACTAAACCAGAAAGGAAAGAATTCCCCTGTCTAAAACAGCTCATTTTGAAAATAAAAGGAAATGCTTTCTTGTATTGGAATGCCTGCACCTCTGTTCTAATTCCATGCCTTTTTCCTTTAATTGCTGACATACCTGCTCCTTTCAGTGCCTAATCCTCAAATTATATGCCATATTTCCTTTACCTCTTCATTTACAAATAATGAGGTATTGAATCTTACTGTAGCTTACAGTAGTGACACCTCCATTTCCAGTGAAATGTTGTTACCCAGTATTTGAATATGTTCTTCAGTGTTTACTAGTTAGTTGTCAATGTTGTTGTTTTCAAAGTGGGTCTTGGCCATACATTTTCTATCTTCTGTGAATCTTATTGCATATTACATTTTAGATGGAAGATTTAATCTGTAGCTTGTGTGTGAATTTTCTCTCATCTTCTCAATCCTGGGGAGATTTTTCATTAATTAATTGACAATCATTACTGAGAATCATTAATAAGTGTGTGTGTGTGTGTGTGTGTGTGTGTGTGTGTGTGTGTGTGTTTCAGTCCTTGGACTTGAACTCAGACCTGGTTACTGTCCTGTCTGACCTTATTTTGCTCAAGGTTAGCACTATACCACGTGATCGATAGCTCTACTTCTGGCTTTTGGTGGTTAGTTAGATATAAAAGTCTCATGGAAGTCTGGGAATATGGCCTGGTGATAGAATGCTTGCCTCATGTACATGAATCCCTGGGCTTGATTCCTCAGCACCACATATTTAGAAAGAGCCGGGAGTAGCACTGTGGCTCAAGTGGTAGAGTGCTAGCCTTGAGCAAAAGCAAGCCAGGGACAGTGCTCAGGCCCTGAGTCCAAGACCCAGGCAAAATGCAAAACAAGGAAAAAAAAGTCTCATGGACTTTATTGCATGGCCTGGCTTCAAATGATGATCCTTAGAGCCCATCTTCTTGGAGTAGCTACAGTTATGGCATGAGTCTCCCGCACCTGACTAATAAATTAGTTTTTAACAGAACCAAATGGAAACTACATTTAATCTTGATTGGATTTTTATTGGTATTGGACAATGCATTCCATACTTGCATTGTTTGATATCAGGACTTCAAAATACATTTTTTCTACTTTCCTTTCTATCTCCTTGACCATTAATGCCCCTTTACCATTTTTTTTCTCCCTGTGCTTCAACTCTGTAAATGACATAGCACATCATTTTCCCCTCTTTTGCCACTGCTCTTTTCATTTACACATTGCGAGTGACCTGATTTTAAAACAAGGTCTTTAAATCTACGTAGCAATGTTCTTTTTTCATACATTCTTACCACCCATTGGTGAAAAGTGCATGATTTCAGATGCCTATGTAGATAACTCAGTTTTAACATGACCAAAATGTTGATTTCTCTCTTCTGCATCCTCTTCATCTCATCACACACTGATGCTCATTTGCTTGAACCTATATACAGTGACTGTCTACTTTTTTTCAGGATCTGTTATGGAATGTAATCACTACTTATCTATACCATAAATAACTAAAATAGCCTTAGTTGTAGTACTACCATCTTTCCCTAAACAACTGACCTCATAACTTGTCTTCTTGTTTTTCTCTTCAATTTCTCAATTAGAAAATATATTCTGGGCAAAGCCCTTGAAGACAATCTATCAGAACATCCATATGATTCACTTATTTTATTATTTGGACTCAGAATGATAAAGAAGAAATAAATCTATTTATTATATCATAAGCATTGAAAATCATTCTTCTAGAATTTTCTTCTCCAGTCACAATGTTTTCTTGAACTACTTCAATGATTTTTTTGCACCTATTAATGTGTAGTTTTTATAGGGATAAAAACCATACTGCCTTCCCCCCCCAAAAAAATGAAACACACAAAATGATGATACTAGCAAATACAAAATAAACTCTTCAATTTGCATCATTTTTTTCAAATTTTTATTATCAAACTGATGTTCAGAAAGGTTACAGTTTCATACGTTAGGCATTGGACACATTTCTTGTACTGTTTGTTACCTTGTCCCTCATACCCCCCTTCCTCCTCCCCCTTTCCCTTTCCCCCCATGACGTGTTCAGTTCACTAACACCAAACAGTTTTGCAAGTATTGCTTTAGTAGTTGTCTTTTTTTACCCTGTGTCTCTCAATTTTGGTATTCCCTTTCAATTTCCTAGTTCTAATACCAGTATACATGGTTTCCAATACACTCAGATAAGATTACAGAGATAGTGTATATACAATCACAGGAAGGTGATACAAGAACATCATCAATAATAGAAGCTACAGATACACATGAGACATTGAAAGTAGTTACAACTGTGATATAACAATTGTCTCCATAACATGGAGTTCATTTCACTTAGCATCATCTTATGTGATCATAAGGGTATAGCTATTGGGCTCTTGTGATCCTCTGCTATGACTTGCCTAAACCTGTACTAATTATTCCCAATAAGGGAGACCATAGAGTCCATGTTTCTTTGGGTCTGGCTCACTTCACTTAGTATAATTTTTTCCAAGTCCTTCCATTTCCTTACAAATGGGGCAATGCCATTCTTTCTGATAGAGGCATAAAATTCCATTGTGTATATGTACCACATTTTCCTGATCCATTCCAATTTGCATCTTTATTTAAAATTCAGGCATGATTCAGAATTTTATGACAGCAGCAAATAAAAATAAAAGCTTTCTGTCATTTTGTTTTACTTTTGACTTTCTAATCTCTTTGATTGGATAACATATTCTTAGCTTTTCCAGAATTTCATCAACAAGAGAATAGTTTGTAGATAGAATGGTAAAATCTAATGAGACTCAAGCTGTTGTATTTGCTAGTATCTTGTAGATCAGAAGTCTGAATATTAATCTGTAGAAATGTGTAGTTGGTGGCAGTTGTGGTTTAAGATCTATTGTACTCTTGAGAGTTACCTTTCAATCTTATCCTGTTATGAATAATATTCTAACGATAGTCTACTTAAGATTTGTTTCTCATCTCTGAGACTATCACCCAAGTGGATTCCTTATGATTAAACTTTTTCACTCAGATAGGGTGTTAGATCCTATCATCCACTCCCCTAATATTGAGCCAAAAGACATGGAAGGGGAAGTGTGTGATTATGAATAGGAAGCCTACACTCTGATACATTATATTTTTCATCCATCACTCAAAGAAGAGAAACTTCCACTGTTGTTTGTCATTGTTTTTCTCTTTGCGTGAGACAAGGTCTCACTGTGGAGTTTAGGCTGATATCAAACTCACTATGTAGTGTAGGCTGACCTTTCACTCACTTCATAATACTCAAGATTTAAACTCAAAATCCTCCTGCTTCCTCTGCTGAGTGCAATCGTTAAAGCACAAATAATCACCTGTTCCTTCTGATAGGTTGTGAAGCTTGGTGATGGAGTGAGAGTTACAAATGAGATTTTGATCTGGAATTTCAACCAGCTCTTAAATATGAACACTTTCCAATTCAGTTTTGTGTCCTATTTAACTTTACTGCCCAACTGAGACAGTAATGGTTGCGGAATACAAACAATTCTTTGGGAAGGTAATAATATAATAATAATAATAATAATAATAATAATAATAATAATAATATGACCAATACTATGATGATTTTTAAACTTTTATAATTGATGTGAAGTGAAAATACATCTTGGTCAACTAAGTACTTCCATGTGGCACTGTAATAGACGTGCCTTCAAAAATGACCTTGAGGGAAAAGGTCTATTGAGCTAGAAGGTAAATGTAGGATTTGTCCAGGTAAATGTTAGCAGAAATAGTGGTAACAAAGTAGAAAGTATATAAACTCCCAGAGAATTTGTGTAAAGATCTATGCCAACTCAGTGTGCCTAAAGTATTGAACAAAATGATGTTATTTTCTTTGAGGCTTTTCTTCTAGATTTTTCTAGAAGTGTAAGGGTCTTTTTTTTTTCTTCTTAAAATAAGGCATCCTCCTGCTATATCTTAGTTGTTATGCTGAATTGTATTATTTATAATTTCTTTCTTTGGTGAAAGATTTTTATGGGTATTTTTCCTTGACTGACACTCTAATACACAGAAGAAATTTTATTCAACTACTTAAGACCTCTCCAAGAGCAGTAGCTTGTGTGTGTGTGTGTGTGTGTGTGTGTGTGTGTGTGTGTGTGTGTGTGTGTGTAAGTTTGGTAAGTTTGGTGTTCATACTTGTTTTTAATTTATAAGTTACTGATATACAAATTACCTTTTGGTAAGTTCCACAAGATTCATAAAATACCTGATAGAAGAGAAGAAAACAAATAAGGGTTGTTATCTAAATTTTTAGGCTCTGAAATCACAGGGCTTTCCAAAATGGCATTAGCATTCATAAATTATCTTTGAAATAAAGTGTCATGATGTTTTTGGAAACTCTCCTTTAATAAATCATTGCATGCCAGAAATAATTTCACACTATGAGAATATCTAGAATTAATGTGATAGCATTTATATTTCTCTTATTCCAAGTATATTCTTTTGACAAGACATATGAATGGGCCAGTAGAGGATACATAATTTATGTTTTTTCCTTTATGTTGAAGAGAGGTTGATTTTCTGAAATTCAGAGTCACACTGGAATCTTCAAGTACAGGATCCTTGCAGCATTCTATGACTGGTTAGACTGAACGAGAATGATTAATACCAAATTTATGCACAAGTTTCTGTGCCTAGCCTAGCAATCATTCCACAACACACATAGAGTTTCTAGGTTGAGACTCTTTCCTAATAAAACCATCAGCCCTTAGTGAATCAATTTCTGTCTGACCATGTTAACTACATCAGTTTTAAAGTGTTCTTTGTATGTACAATCAAATATACTGGTGTTCTCATTTATCATCAAGGGTTACATAGGCAAAACAGTGAATAAGAAGCAAGATAACTAATTTTTCAGTTTTTTTAACAGTTAAATGTACTAAAACAATAAATGCAACTGTGTACAAAGTAAATTGTTCTTATTTGAAATTTTCAGGTATCTTGTTTCCACATGTTGTCTAGCAATATCCTAGAGTTTTTCTTCTCTTTTGCTTTTGCTTAGGTTTGGTTGAAACATTGTGATTTATTTTTGAAATAGTTTATGTTCAGGAATATAGGTACTGTCTCCTGTCAGAAAGATATTTTATTCCATTTTTACTTTTATCGACCTCCCTGTTAAGTGTCAGAGGAAAAAAAGCACAGGGTAAATACAAACTTTGCATTCAAACAACTTGCTATGTACTTGCCTATGAATCCCAGTGAAGTGCATGCGTATAGATGCTCAGGAGGCTGCGAAATGAAGATCATAGCCAAAGGCCAGGCCTAGAAGGAAAAACTATAAGGCTCTTAACTCCAATTGACCACCAGAAAGCTATTAAGTGGATGTGTGGATCAAATGATACACTGCTATTCTTGAACAAAAAAACTTCAGCGACATTGCCCAGGACCTCAATTTATGTACTAAAACTGCCCCCCCCCTCCAGAAAAAACACACACACACACACACACACACACACACACACACACACACACAGAAAAAGAAAATAAAAATAAATTGCCTTTGAGAGTTAAGCTTTCTCCAACAGCTATTTTTGTCAACAAATTTTTTAAAAATAACACAAATTGATAGAATAAATTGATATCATTTAAAATGTTTCTGAATTTCTCAAAATAAGAACATATTTTGAAGTTATTTCACAGTTGGAATAAAAATGATCTATTGCAAAGCATAAAGATCACACAAATTTCTTTTCCTTATACTTATAAAACTTGTTTCTCAACTCCAATGAAGTTTTAACCTTTATGAGGACTAATGGGTCATTTATTCCTACTTTGAAGTGATTTTTAAACCACAATCCCCATATGATTAAATTGTCAGTATATACCTTTTCCAATATACATATACGCATATATATGTATATATATGCATATGTACATATACATATATGTATATATATATTTGTATATATGTATATAAACATATGTGTATAAATAGATATCCTTCCCAAAATAAAACGTGTGCTTTTATAGGCAAAAATAGTATGTATAGATACACAAATCACTAGAACCACAAAAATGTAATTCTATGAATCACCCATGGAATATCTTTATTATATTTCACATGAAAACTAAACTGATTGAACCCATAACATATTTGCAATGTCTTTGAGTTACGTGAGGTGTTTAAGTGTACGGAATGGGAATGGAGTGCCAATTACCACCTTAGATGGCAATTCCTATGGTTTCCTAACAGAATACCTGAAGAATAAGTCATGCAAGGAATTTCTTTTCTTTGAGAAAAACTTGAATAATTGATAGAGTCTATGATGTGCTCAAAAATTATGTATGTAGGGGCTAGGGATATGGCCTAGTGGCAAGAGAGCTTGCCTCGTATACATGAGGCCCTGGGTTCAATTCCCCAGCACCACATATACAGAAAACGGCCAGAAGTGGTGCTGTGGCTCAAGTGGCAGAGTGCTAGCCTTGGGCAAAAGGAAGCCAGGGACAGTGCTCAGGTCCTGAGTTCAAGGCCCAGCACTGGCCAAAAAAAAAAAAAATTATGTATGCATTCTTTTTCTTGTGGACATATCACCATACTGATTGCTGTCATTTTGTAACAGTTTACCACAAACATGAAATTGTCAAATGTTTTATCTCACAGCCCTGAAGGTCAGAAGAGTAAGTCAGTCTCCACCAGGCCTTACCAATATGTCAGAGAGGAGTGCTACCTTTGGTGGCTTCAGGGGAGAATGTCCCCCTTGTTTTGTCTAACTCTGGTGGCTATGGGGGTCTTTTGATTTTTATAGCATTCCTTCTTTTTCTGCCCCTAAGATCACAAAAACTACTTTATGGACTCTCACCAAATCTCCTCAGTTCTCCTTTGTAATGACATCCGCCTAGATATTCCAGGAAAATCTTCTAATCTCAATAATTCTAAATGTAACCATAGCTAAGCTAATATGTATAAGTTATAATGATTAAAAGCTAATGTCCTAAGGTGTTACTGTTTAGTCACCTATAGTCAGTAATCATAAAATGATGCTAAGTATGTTTAAATGTGTTCAATGAGCTGCTTTAGATGGAATGCACAAGGCAGTGACTGTTCATCTTTCTACTTCTTGAGGAAGACTTGAGATTCTTGCCACTTCATAGAGCAGGAGAAAAGTCTACCCCAATACTTTTGACCTCTGGCTGTCTTGCAATGGGAACAAGAAATGGACCTCATTCTTTTCCATTACAGAGTTGATACCTTCTATCATTATCAAAAAGTTACATGGGCTGGGAATCTGGCTTAGTGGTAGAGTGCTTGCCTTGCATTCATGAAGCCCTGGGTTCAAGTTCTCAGTACCACATACACAGGAAAAAAAAAAAGTGCCGGAAGTGGTGCTGTGGCTAAATGGCACTGTGGCTCAAGTGATCAAGAGCTAGCCTTGAGCTGAAGAGCTAAGAGACAGTGCCCCACCCCAGACTTCAAGCCCCATGAATGACAAAAAAAAATATATTTTTAAATGCTACTTTTGGGGCTGGGATTGTGGCTTAGCATTAGAGTGCCTGCCTAGCATACATGAAGCCCTGGGTTTGATTCCTCAGCATCACATAAACAGAGAAAGCCAGATGTGGGCTGTGGCTCAAGAGGTAGAGTGCTAGCCTTGAGCAAAAAGAAACCAGGGACAGTGCTCAGGCCCAAGCCCAAGGACTGCCAAAAAAAAACCCCAAACACCTTAATAATACATAACTTTATTTTATAAAAATTTCATAGAGTGCAAGAATATCAGCAAGACAAAGAATTTAGTAGATTTAATTACTAAATATATTATTAAAAATAACTGAATACTCATTGATATTATTTTCTTAATGACAATTAAAGGTTGGTAGAAATTTTCATAATATATTGACAGCAGTTACTTGAAGTTAAATAAGAAAAAGGAGTTAATTTGATGGAAATATTTGTTTCTCCATGTCTTATACATCAGCTCTAAATGCTTACAAAGAAATGAACAAAACAACAACAATAACAAAAAAACCCACATTATTATATTGATTATCCATAAGAACTTCAGACTTGAAGCATACAGTAGGTTTTATTTAAGAATGATAACAAGGGAAATAATGGAAATGGTGCTTTGAAAAGATGATTGTTTTGCCTTGGAGCAGGTTTTAAAATTTTATAAAAAATGCTTCCTTGAGCATTTGTGAATTAGTAAAAGTAATGTGAATTTTCTGTTTTTGTTTTCATTCAACAAATAAATGCAAATTCCCAAGAGAAAAGCTGCTTAAAAGATATCAATTAACTTGTTTGATATTCAATGTTAATGATCAAACCACTGTCTGTTACTTTAGGCATTATATAGTCATACAATAGCCCAAAGTTTACATAAGAAAACTTTTACTCCTTTGGCATAGGTAGAATTGAAGTTCAGAATCAATATGTTTTCACTAACAAGCATTCTATACTAATGAAGATGTTCATTTTATAATCTGCTCTTATCTGAAAAGTTTTATATATCTTTGGAACTAAACTTTCCAGTAGGTAACTATAATTTAAAGGGATGCAATGTAGGCTAAAGGAAAGTGGAAAATGAGTATTTAATTTTTCACTGCCCATATATAGCCTGTATTATAGCTATGGGTTAGCTAGCAACCTTATGCAATAGACTGAGGCTGTAGCTGGATGCATATTTAGATTTCATTTTGACTATGATCTTTAGTATCTAGGGCCATTGCCAATGAGGGCCGGGCCTTACATATTTCTTATTCTCTATGGTTTATTGCTTGCTTATTTCTTTCAGTGAGGTGAATGAATTATCTGGGATTACCTGTAAAGTGATAAAAGGCTAACTCAGAGTGGTTGGAGAAATAAGATTTATAATATCACTTTTATGGTAAGATCACTACCCATGTAGACTTTACCCAGTGTTGGTACAATTCCATTTCAAAGACATGACTCATTTGGCAGGTCTTTCTGCTTTGCTATCTCTGAAGCTGAGACTATGTTTTAAAACCCATACTTTTGTCAAAATGATTGCTGCCATGTGAAGTTAAATGAACAAATAATCCTTTTTGTCTGTCTTCTCTATCCTCCCTTCCCCCTCCTTTCTCTTTCTTTCTTTATCTCTCTCCATCCTCACCTTCTCCTTACCTCTTTTATATCGCAAGCACACTCAAGAGTTTGACAAACCAATCTTTGTTAAAATTAATGAAATTACCCTATGTACTTTAAAATAATTACTGAGGGTAGTTTTGCTTTTGTAGTACTTATTCAGCCATTAGGGAAATAAAATTATCCACTTTTAGTCTATTGTTTAGATGCTTGTATTGATCAGTTACTGTTTGCATTTGTGTATAAGTGTGTGTTTGTGTGAATTCACAGGTATTTTCAGAACCAATTTAAGAGGAAAGAAACTGACAGCAGGTAAATATAGTACTACTTTTTCTGTGGTTATGGAACATAAATTCTCTCTAGGAAATAATTCACCGGATCATTATATCTCTACACATAATTACACTCTGTTAGGGTTTGGAGTCTGGTGAAGAGAGAATACTTTATTCATTTATTTTATAAAGCCTTCTCACCTCACAATGAATTGAGATGGGAAGTAATTATAGATTTTATTTTACCTCGGATGCTCCTTCATTGTGCAAGCTTCAAATAATGATTGTCTAATTAATAAATTAGTGAAAATTAACAGAATCTGTGGAAGCATATTAGTCAAGAGCAGAAGTTAAACAGAAGGCACAAGAGCCCAGAGCAGCTATCAGCGTGTAATGACAAGGAGACCTACAGATGTTATGCAAAGGGCCCAGACAGAAGCTTAATGAGACCACCAGGACGCCAGCTGCTGCTGGGGCAGCTAGCTCGCAGCTCAGCATCTGGGTCAGAGCTGCCATATGAAGAGGAAAATGACCAAGCCGTTTAATGTGGCAGGGCAAAGGGCACCTTTCCAGCACTGCACAGTTACCTTTTAAAGATGGTATTTAAAACATCACTTGCCATCTCTGTGAGAAAAAGACAGGGACCAACTGATTTCAGAGCTTCAGACTCTTACCAGAGTTGCTCAGAATAACTTAAAATATTTACATTACATAAAGAAGACGTTGAAAATCCCTCAATCTTCTCATCGCTATATATACACAGATGTATGTGGGAAAATGAGAAGGTAAAATACCTTTAGAACCCGAAAGCAAATTTTTAAATCGTGTACATTTTGGCTGTCATTATGTTTAATATTCAGTGTTATAGTCTAAAGGCAGTGTGGAATAAATGTAAGAATTCCTGATGTTGCTATGATTGAAAATTATATAAAACCATTCTATTCAAACTCCTGGAATATTTTTATTTCATTTTAAGTTACTACCAGTGCTTTTCTTGGAGATCTGATGCTCACTTTGCTTATTTTAACCTCAAGGGTTGGGTTCTAAAGATTGAGACATGCAAGCAGCCTGGGTTATTCCTGGTTAATTGGCGATGGAGTCTGAGTAACTAACCTGCTGGAGTCTCTTTGTAGTTTATCTGTTTCATTTTGTTTGTTTGGGGGTTTATTTTGAGTTGGTCCCTGGGGTTGAACTCAGGGCCTGGGCATTATCCGGGCTCTAGGTCAGCACTGTAACCTTTGAACCACAGATACATGTGCTGCTATTTTGGTGGTTAGTTGGATATAAGAGACTCAGACTTTCTTGCCTAGTCTGTCTCTGCACCTCAGATTTTGGCCTCCTGAGTAACTAGAATTATGAATGTGAGCTCTCTGTCACCTGGCAACATTGTTTTTATTTCTTGAAAATAGGATAATTATGTTTTTAATACTTATAATCTATAACATGAGGTATGATTGCCATAAGATGACAATATCAAAATTCTATGTAAGAAAATGTGATATATATACAAAATGGAATTCTGTTTCCATCAGAAAGAATGGTATTACTCATTCATAAGGAAATGGAAAGACTTGAAAATAAATCATATTAAGTGAAGTAAGCCTGGCCCAAAGAAACAGACTTCCTAGTTTCTCTCATTTGTAATAATTAGTATATGTCTAGGATAGTTCTAGAAAAGGATCACAATAGCTCAATAGCAATGTACATATGACCATATAAAATGATGGTAATCAAAAAGAACTACAAGGTATGGAAACAAGAGGTTTTGTTTTCTTAGTGTACTGTAGGCAGTTGTTATTATGTTTTTTTCAATTTTAAATAATTTTTCTTTTGTTTATCCCTTGTCATTGTTTGGTTGTTGTATCTTGGTACACTTTCATTGTATATAAGTTTATCTGATTTGGGGATGGGAAGGGGAATTACAGAAATGGTGAGACAATGAACAAAGGGTGAACTAATATAAAAGTGATACTCACTTGGAAATGAACTTTACAACTTGGGCAGGGAGAGGAGTCAGGGAGAAGGAATAACAGGAGAAAATGAGGGAGGGGTAACAATGTTTGACAAGAACTGTACTCATTTCCTTTCTTATGGAACTGTAACCCTACACATCTACACAACACCTTTACAATAAAAATATATTGTAAAAAATTCTGTCATATCTTTAAAATTTATTACAATGAGAGCTTTTACTTATTTATTTTGTTGTTGTTTTTACATTTGTGTGTGTGAGAGACACACACAGAGAGAGAGAGAGAGAGACCAATATCTCCTTAATGTCCCCATCCCCAACACTAGTAACCACCTTCTGACTCCTTGCTTATATGAAATCAAATATTACTTTCCTTTCTTTTTAATTGTTTTTTTATTATTACTTTCTGTGGTTTTTAACTCAGGATCTCAAACTTTCTAGGAAGGCATTTTACCACTTGAATTTTTGGCTCTGGATTTCCAGTTCTTTTCCAAACAACATCTTTCAGTTTTGCCTATAACCAGCCTTAGACTTGAATCTTTTTACCTATACCTCCTAGGCAACGAAGTTTATGACTAGGCATGGCTTGGGTCAATTCTTTTACATTTGCAAATGTCAAGAAGATATTGATAGTACTCTTTTTCTGTGTTTCTTTCACTTAATATATTACCTCTAGGTTGTAAACAACAGTATTAATTCATTTTAAAGGCTATAAAATGTTCCATTTATGTACACAGGTAATATTTTCCTCATTTGTTTACTAATGGATATGTAGATGATATGATATCATGGTTGTGGGCAAGAATGTGATAGGTGTATAATTTTTAAAAATCTGCTGATTATACAGATCTTCTTTACATCTAGGTATATACAGAGTAGTGAGGTTATTGGCTGGAATAATAAGAGTGTATTTTCAGTATTTTGGAAAAACTCCACACTCCACACTGAGTTCTCTGTGGCTAGGCTAATTTATTTTCACATCAACAGTATTCAAGGGTATTCTTTCCTCGACATGTTCACCAACACTTGTTGCTACTCATTTTTTTTTTTTTTATAATATTCCTTCTTGAAGATATGGGGTGCTATCTTATTGTGGTTGGTTTTTATTTTCTTAAGGATTAGTGTATTTGTCCTTAACTGTTGGCTCCTTGTGTGTCTTCAATTAAGGGATTTCTTTGTAAGTCTTTCCTTGTTTTAAAAAACCAGACTACTTGTTGTGTTGCTGTTCAGTTGTTTTCATTTCTTGTACAATTTGCATATTAACTTTCCAACAGGTATATATTTCTACCATTCTGTACCATCAACTTCACTCTGTTGATTTTTTTTAATCTTGAGCTGTACTGTATATTTTAACTAGAGTTTTTTAAGTAAGGTTGATACAGCCCCACTTGTTTACTTCTTGTTTATTTGGTTGCTGATTGGTATCCATTTCAAAAAAAAGATTTTCGGGGTAGGGGGAGTTAAGGAGCTTTCTCTCCCATTTTAATTTCCCAATTGTTGTGCAATTTCTATTCTTGTGTTTTTCTTCAATTCATTTAAGCTCAAATTCAATTAGCATTCAATTGAAGGTGATTCATTAATTAACTTTGGGGCTGACCATTCTAATCTAATGGTCTACAAGCCTATTTTTGTTTCAATGCTAAGTTATAGTTCTGGATTACCACATTCTTTGAAATGTAAATGTGATGTACAGAAGAGTTACTGTTGCATTAGTAAGGTAATGAGTACACTTCCTATGATCAGTGTTACACCCTCCCTAATTTTCTTCCAACTTTGCTCCCCTCCCCAGTTGTAAAGGTAATTTCCAACATAGTGCATAGCAACTATCACTGTTGCATTGGTTCAACCTTTGTGCCACTGGTTCTGTGATACCCCTTCCCTTCCATAAATCAGATAAACTTATATATAAGCCAAAGGGTGTAGAAATAAAGAACAATGACAGTGAGGAATAAAAAAAAGGGAGGGGAGAAATAAGAAATAACTACGAAGAGCACACTAAAAGAATAAAAAAACCTCTTGTTTTCTATTTTTTAGAGTTCATTTCGATAAGCATCATTTTATATAACCATATGCAAATAGCTATTGTGATCCTCTGCTAAAAGCACCCTACAGATATTCTAGTTAATACAAATGAGGTGTATCAGATTTTGTAACTACATAGTGTAATACCTCCAGTTTTGTACATTTTGATGGGATAGAATATTTTCTTTTGTTTGGGGGCCATTCAGGTTTCATTAAAATTTATTTATTTATTTCATTATCATTTTTATCATTCTTTTCTTCTTTAAAAATATTTTATTGAGTCAAAAGGTGCTGATGCACATCAGAACTGCTTCTTTGATCTCAGAAAACAGCTTGATCATTCTTTTATTTTATATATATGTATATATATATGTATACATGTATACTAGAAATACTCCTGATTATATAGATTACAGCAAATATTATAAATCTTTATATAATATCAATGTTCAAAATTCCTCACTAAAGGGTTCACTCTACTTTTTTTGTATTTTCATTGAGTTAATTTTTCAATGTGAAACAATTTATACTTTTAATTAGAAACAAATTCACCAGTGCTGGTGCTCACACTTGTAATCATAACCACTGAGGAGACTGAAATCTAAGGATCACATGGTTAACTCTGACTAGGCAGGGAATAAGACTGTTCCCAGCCTTAGATCAGACAAAACAGAAAGATTGTAGTTCAAAAAGTGAGGTGTGCAAACAAGCTGTCCACTTAGAGATCTCAACTTACCACAAGAGAAATAAATGTGAGAGAGAATTATGAGTGAACAAGAGAAAATACCTGTCAAGCATCTGGATTCAAATCCAAGATGGGAAATCTCATGTAAAAGTTATGTACATTATAGGCAGGGAGCTGGGAGAAAGAATTACCTTAATTTCAGACTTGAAATAAAACTTCTATTCAAGGATATAGTGAATTGAAAATGGCTATAGTAAGATATTTCATTAGAAATTATTAGATAATTTTATCTTTCTGAAGACCAATAAAAATATTTTTGTTGTTACTGTTAAACACTTTTTGTTCTATAAGATGAGCTCATTTTTTTTATTTTCCTCTGAACAAGTCACCTGGGTAGTTTTTAGTTATATGTAGAAATAGTGCCATCCTAGGAAGCACTAATTTGGGTGTTACACAAATCATGTTCAAATGTGTTTCCTGGAAATAAATAAACTGTTTTAATTTGAAATGTGATTTAGAAAATCTGAAATATCACAATTCACAACTTGCAAATTCTGGATTATTGTAGTTAACTCAAAGATCTTCTTTTAATCGGAATTTATATTCCTAATAAAAAAATTGATGTATTGTGTGGCTTAGTATAAGAGGCCACAAAAAATGTAAAATGAGGGCTGGGGATATGGCCTAGTGGCAAGAGTGCCTGCCTCATATACATGAGGCCCTGGGTTCGATTCCCCAGCAGCACATATACAGAAAATGGCCAGAAGTGGCGCTGTGGCTCAAGTGGCAGAGTGCTAGCCTTGAGCAAAAAAGAAGCCAGGGACAGTGCTCAGGCCCTGAGTTCACGGCCTAGGACTGGCAAAAAAAAAAAAAAAAAAAGTAAAATGAAAGAAAATGTACTTGAAAGGGAAATATAAATTTGATTAAGCTAACTTGGGTATTCAGCAATGATATTGTTCCACTTGTAGAAATTATACAATCACATGAATTAACTAAATTTAAGCATGTATATTCAAAGTTTGGTGCTGTTCTATTTATACATTATTAAAAAAAAACAGATTGTTACTTAAATTCAGTATTTAAAATAAATATGTGAATGTGTGGGGATGCTGACTGCATACGTAGAGGTCCGTCCCCGATTGACCCTCCCCTCCTCCCGTCCTGGGGCCATATGGCCGGAAGCCACTCCTATGCCTTCCGGGTCGGAACTGGAGGGAGTAGTTCTGGCTTGGCCCGCCTCCCATCCCAATCCCGGGTCCACGTGGAAGCCTTCAAGATGGTGCCACCGGAGCCCAGGGGCGGTCCTATTGGGGCATGATGTCAGCCTGTGGGGGGAGTCCCAGGATGCCACCCTTGCCGAGACAGCCCTGCTCAGCCAATTAGCCTAGTCCTTCCCTTCCCGCCTCCGTCACCATAATAAATCCTTCCCCCCCCCCCCCCCGCCCCCGCAGAGTTCAGTTCAAACCTCAGACTGTCTCCCTGTAGTTTTCTTTCCGCACCTACCTCTGACATGTGAGAAGGGGCAGGGAGGGAGGCTTCAGTAACTCACTCTCCTTGGCTAAACGCAGTCCACGAGAGTATGCCTCGGCCTTCTCCTGCCAGAAGACAAGGCTGAGTGCTCTTTCACAGTTTTTTGGGTTCAGGCATTTTCCCCGGCAGATAGGGGAGAAGGGGTCCTCAGAGGCCCGACATGAATGTAAAAATATAAATGAAATACATATTATATAATTTTTGGCCAGTAATCTCAGTGCTATGTGTCATAAAGATTATAACTATTTTTGTTCCACAGAAAGTGAGCCATGAGAAGCAGGGAACAAATAAATTTATGATTCCTTACTTACTCAATATTGACTAATGTGAATAAAGTAGCTGATAGGATTCCTACCTATTCAATTTTCTTTAGTTCATAGATGTCATGTGTTATCTCTTATTTGTTGATGTGTGTCACAATTATTTTGAGCATTAGAAAGGGTCATGAGTCTGAATCTACTTTTGCACAGTTATCTAGTTGATTTCAATTTAGGAATAAATTAGAAATAATTCACTTTTATGCTTTTACAAGTAGAAAATGTTTAGATGGTCCAGACAGAGATTCATCAAAACGCTGCCTAATTGTCCCACAAATTGAAGCAAAGTTAGAAAATACATTAATTTTAATTTAATAGTATTTCATATCCTTGAAAAATATGTTAGGGCCATACTTGCCTTGAATAAAAACCATCTAGCAAATATGTAAGTGATGTATCTACTGGAAGTGGGGAAAATGCTGAGTATTTAAAAGAAATTTCCAAATAGAATAGAGATAACCTTGGTGTGCCTCATATTTCAATGAAAAATACTTATATTCTTAAACATTCTTCTTCAAGTATAAATTTTCCCTTAAAATATGTCAGCAGTTTTACAGTGATAGCTATTGAAGGGGGGAATGGAAAGCTTATTAGGGCACAACCGGTCAAGAACTCTAACCACCTGGGAATGCTTAACTCTAACCACCCCTAGAATGCCTCGAGCCCTGAGCAATCAGATTTGTACCCGTAATCTTGCTTGCTTGAACACCTGATTGCTGTAACTTTGTGTTTTGCCTTTATAAACTCTGTGCGATCACAGCTCAAGGCCGCCTCCTAACCTCCGCTGTGTTGGTGGGTAGGACAAGGCCCAGGCAGCAGCCCTGCTCGAATAAAGTCTTGCCTTGCTATTGCATTTTGGAATGTCTGAGTCTCGGTGGTCTTCTTGGTGGTGGTTTCACGACTTGGCATAACACTATCTTGATGCTTCATGATAAAAATGTATAAGAAACATATCCATAAAAGAGAATACTGAAGCTTTATATTTATTTCACAAATATTGACTAATTATCATTTTCAAAACATATGGCCTTTTTGAAAACAAAAATGACTTATTTTGATCAGAAAATAATATATTACACATTTATATGGTCAACAGGAAACCCATAAATATCTCATAAAATTTAAATATCAAGTTTAAGTGATACACAAAATGAGGACTTAAAAGAAGCAAGTTATACTCTGTAACTAAAATTGATAAACTTTGGAGAAACCTCTATTCACTGATAGTTGTTTTCTTCTTCAGAGTTTTGAATTCAATCATTTTAGAAATCTATTTCTTATCAGATGGCATGTTTTCATTTACAACAAATGAAAGTAAATTTCATTTATTACAATTAATAATGATGAGTTTCCTCATTTGCTCATTGCAAGTCAGTAATCAGATTGAATTAGCAGTTTGGATTAATTAGTCTACAAAATTAAGAGGTTGTAGTGATGCCAACTAGAGGTAAGTGAACAAATGGATGAGTGGATAGAGCTAATGAATTTAAATGTGTGCTGTGTGCTGAAATAGAGCTATCAATTTCAGTTTCACTAAGCTCAAAATTATGTCTTTGATATTATTTATAGAAATGTGCTACTTCTAAGAATCATAACTGCTTTTACATTGCTAGATGAGATAAGGGTTTTCTGTTAATCACCAGGAAATTGGATTTTATAATTTTGAACACATTTTGAAAAAGCCTATTTCACAAACCTAAAAACTATTAGAGGTATCATATTAACTAGGGTCGAACTAAACGAAAGCAAAGTGAAACATTGTTTATATTCTTTTCTACTCTATTTGAGGCAAAGGGAAGTGGGATACAGAATGAATAATATGGACCCTCACTGAGAATTATCATGCAATATTGTATCACAAGGAACATAGGGTGATATGGCCATATAGTCCAAGAGTAAAAACTCAAATAAAAAAATTAGGTCAAAGTATTCTAATATATCGCAACTTCCCAGCACTAGACAAAAGGATAGAGAAATTTTCTGAGTTTATTGTTTAAAATATAACTTGAGAAGAGTAGAAACTTATTAAACAATAATAGAGTGTATACTGAGATCAAAGGAATGAAGATGAGTCTGAAAACTTAGTAAATTGGAGAGAATAGAAGAAAATTATGTAAATAATTTAATGACGTTTCAAACCAGATCATTACCAAGTACATGTAAATAAAAGGTTGAATGAGTTTAAGAAGGGATACAGTTAGACAAGATACAAAAAAAAAAATCAAAGAATACAAACAAAAAGTGAATGAATAAATACATAGGATTTCAGAAAGAAAAACAAATCCAACTGAAGTACTGGATATGGAATATAAAATGGAAAACCTCCCAAATAGAGTAGATAAAACAAATGATATTCATTCAATTGTGGACGATAGAATAGAGTTGAGAAAATGCAACAAAATACAGGAAAGGAAGTAAAAAAATTGAAAGGAATTTTCAAGAAATTCAGAAATTCATGAAAAGACAAAACATGGAAATAATAAGATAAAAGAAAGAGATAAAGCAATAACTAAATCTAGAAAAAAAAATTCCAGAAGACTTTCAAACTAGAGGTCACATGAAAAGCTACCACCCCCACTAAATACAGAGAATAAAGAAGTGAATATGGGAACAAAGACAAGGAATGTCAGTTACAATGGGAAACCTATTAGGATAAATCTTAAAAGCAAGGAGGGCTTGGAATGGTTTATTTCAATTTCTGAAAGTTAATAAAAGCCAATGTAGAATACTCTATTCGGAGAAACCCATTCATAACTGATGGAGAAACATAAAGCATTCTATGGCACAAAAAACTAAAGTAAATTATCATCAACAAAGTAGCACAACAGACCATATTCAATGAAGTCTTGCACAAAGGAAGAAAATCAACACAAACATGTGCATAGTGGAGTAAGTAATCATCCTAAATGAGTAGATCTGCATAAAGAGGTAAGAAAAAAGTAATATGAAAATTAATGATAGGATATGCTCCATGATTTTCTATTTTAACTCTTAGTGTTGTTGGATCCAATTCTCAAAAGACATGGAATGACTGGGTATTGATGGCTCAAGCCTTTAATCCTAGCTACTCTGGAAGTTAAAATGTGAGAATTATGTTTCATAGCCAGTCCACGTAGGGAACTTCACAAGATTCTTCACAAGATTCTTTTGGAGATCCCAGAAGCAAAACTGTGCTTCAACATGCAGAGAACAACCCTTGACTGCAAAAATTAAGGGACAGTGCCTAGGGCCTGAAAGTTCAAGATTTAATTCTCTCTCTCAGAATTTCCATGCCCCTTCTATCTCTCCCCTCCCACACACATACACACATACAAAATGAATCAAAAATCCAAAGATAACATCTACTTTTTTGTTCTCTATAAGAAACATATCTAACAAACAAAACAAAACTTGGTCAGAGTAAAAGTTTGGAAAAATCTCCCAAATTAACCTCCAAAGCCAGCCAAAGTAGCTATACTCATATCTGATAATGTAGAATTCAAATCAAAATTAGTCAGGACACAGAACAACATTATTTTATATCAATAAAGAGCATTTTAAAATAAGAAATCATAGTACTTTTCCACCAAATGTCAATTTAAACAACTTCATTAAACAAACATTTTTCAACCTTAAATCATTCACTGATCCCAGCACAAGATAGTAGAAAATTAATATGCTAGTCCTTCCAAGCAAAGAGTCAATAAGGATGCTTCAGATTTAAATGACATCATAGAACAATTGGATCTAACATACATCTCTAGAATATTTCATCCAGCAATCAAAAAATCCACATTCTTCTCAATATCCCAGGAACTTTCGCCAAAATAGACAATGTTAGAGGACATAATGGAAGTCTTTGGAAATATAAGATAATTCAAATAACTTCCTGTATTCTATTATATGAAAATGGGATTAAGATAGAATTTAAAAACAAAATATACTATGGATTATAAACATTTAAATAACATATTATTGGGCTGGGAATATGGCCTAGTGGCAAGAGTGCTTGCCTCGCATACATGAAACCCTGAGCTCGATTCCCCAGCACCACATATATAGAAAACAGCCAGAAGTGGCTCTATGGCTCAAGTGGCAGAGTGATAGTCTTGAGCAAAAAGAAGCCAGGGACAGTGCTCAGGCCCTGAGTCCAAGCTCAGAACTGCAAATAAATAAATAAATAAATAAATAAATAGATAAATAAATAAATAAATAAATAAATAAATAGATAGATAGATAGATAGATAGATAAATAAATAACATATTATTGAATGATCAGTGTAACATTGAAGAACATTGAAGCACATCCCACAAGTTCTTCCAATTCGGTGGACATTAAAAACACAACCTGCCAGAAATCCTTCCTTTTAATCAGATTGGCTAAAGATTTATAATTTGTATTTATCATTTTGAAATACCCATGTTTTTGTTTTATTGATTCTTTTTATAGTTTTGTTATTTGTTTTGCTTTATTTTCTTTGTTGTTTGTTTTATTTGCTCTACTTCATTGATTTCTGCTCTAATAGTTACTATATATTCCTGTCTGCCATTTGGGGATTTGACTACCTCTTTTTAGTCACTTTAAGTGAATTATTAGAGTAATTATTTGAGACTGCTACTCATAGTCATAAAGTATTCCTCTTTAATATCCAATCTAATTATTCCTTTACTTTATTTGTAGTCTCAAGAATATTTAATGAACAAAAACAAAATATTAAATGATAAAATATGCTATATAAAGGTTCAACATTTTGTATAGCTTTGATCTTTCTTTCTCTACATTCAACTGGTTTTGCTAATCATATATATGATGGGTCCTTGAGGTTTAAATGCAATGATGAAATGTTTTATTTTTTGGTATAATATGATTTGAATTCAGCCCTTTCCCTTGCTGGGAAAATATTTTACAATGGCGGATGAGCTTACTCTTGTTTGGTCTTTATGAGATAAATATTTGCTTTTTTCCAGACCAATGCTGGGACTTTGAACCTCCATTTCAAACCAGAGCTAATGACACTGAACTCATAGGTTCTTCCTTTGAGTCCATAAAAATTTGTGTCTTTGTTACTCAGACTAATCTAGCATTTCATTCCTTCTTATCTCAGTCTAGCACATACCTAGGCTGACAGGTACAAAAAAACACATCCAGCTATACATTGAAAAGAAGTCTCACAAACTTTTCATTTGGGAGAATTCTACAGGACCCTTGCAACAGCATCAAGTGGTTAGGCAAGAATACAGGTGTGAGTCACCACCCTCACCTGTATAAAATGTGTGTGCATGTGTGTGTTCTAGGACTCCATCTCATTTATCTTAGCTTTTTAGTTCTCAGTTGCCTTTCTACCACTTGAGATATGCTTCCTCTCTTGGCCTTTTGATGGATGATTGGAGACAAGAATCTTGTAGATTGTTCTGTTCAGACTGACCCCAAGTTTAGATCTTTCAATTTGCAGCCTCCTGGGTATCTAGGTTAATAAGCATAATCCACTAGTACCTGGGATACAAACTTTGGGTACCATTCCACTTGTCTATTCTAGCTGCAGTTCCTAAGAAATTAGAAAACATTTCTACCTTTCGTTCATGTCCAATAGTCAATTATTTTATCAGTTTTGGAATTGAATGAATCCATTTCCATTTCTAATTCTTTGTTAGATAAAAATAGATTTGGACAGTGGTCTATTAGCTAAGAAAAATGTGATCAACATTTCAATTTAACTTAATTTGAAAGCATTGAAATTTGACCAAAGTTCAAGGCTGCATTTTTTTCATATTACTTTTAGTTATATTTTACTTTGGATTCATGTATCAGCAAGTAGCTGGTAGAGCAAAGGAATATGCATTATAATACCTGTTATCAGATATGAGAGTCAAAACATGGTCAGCTAAGAAATTAAAATTCCTGGTAGACCACAAAGCTTGCTTTTATAAACATGAGAATTACGAATTACCTTTCCATTTCAAGCAAGGAAGATAACTTTGACCTCATTCTAACACTTATTACCACACACATTTCAGAAAGTAGATTAGGCAAATGTACCTTGCTTTCATTAGTATTCTCAGCATTGTGCCATAACTAATGATTTCTATTACTTATAGTCATTACTGAATAATTCTTATCCGAAGCCTTTATGACAATTTTTCTTTTGCTTTAATTGCTGTGAAGAAAATAAAATTTTATTATGTAATGATATCATCTCTCAGTCAGCTAGCAAAATAAATTGGTAACCCACTGAGTGAATAATACTGTGGTAGACACATTTGGGAAGGTACAAAGGAAGGAAGTGACATTTCCCTTCTCTTTCCTGAAGTTCATAAGATAGTTGAAAGGCAACTGGCCAGTGAAAAAGATTTCTAAGTCCTGGGGACTTACAGAGTTTCTTACTAAAAAGTAGTTTTTTTAAAGAAAAATTCCAATTTAAAGGTGATGTACTGTATTAATAATGTAATATAGATGATCTAGGTGGATGATACACATAGGTGATATTTGTATTGAATCATGACTTTAAACAATTACTTTTTATGAGGAAATGAAGGAAATATTGAAAGCAACTGGATGTTTGCAATCATTGAGGTCATTATCTTAAAGTGGATGCAAAATTATGTTCTTTGCTTCCTGCTTCCTGTTCCCATCTATCAGTGAATATTTTGGTTGCAGATACTGGATCAGCCCGGTGAAAATGGCTAATGCACATAAATCCTTTATCAGAAAATTTATCAGTCTTAATATTCAACTCTTTTCTTTCTTCTAAATGCATATTTCAGTTTTCATACGTTAATTCTTGTTTTGAACTTAAGGACAGTTCAACCTAGTTTTTACCACAGGATTGTTGAATGTGTTTTGGTCAGCATGGTAGATTAGCATCTCAGAAAAAGAGATGATAACTAGACTTGACAGTAGATACAGAAAGGAAATCAGAGAATAATAAAAAAAACCCCTGCTTTATTACCTATTTCCTGATTAAAAAACAAACAAGACATAGATCTGTAGCATAATTTAGATGTGGTGTGTTTATAGTTCATCATGGCTTTTCAAAATTATTTCTCATTTTTGTAAGGATATTCTGACTGAAGTGACAAGCAATCCTAAGGTCATTATTATTCATTCTCTAAACTCATTAAATGTCTGTTCAGAAAGAGGAAAAGAACACAACATTTTATATAGAAAGTTAATTCAATATGTAAATAAGTCAAGAATTCACATTAGGAGGTCTGGAATAGAAGAGAAGAAGACTTTGTCACTCTGATACATTAGTCACTTTGACTGAAGAGACAAATGTATGCTTCAGTTTCAGGACACATTAACCCTAAGAGGTAGTTAATGTGTTTGACTAAATTAATATGCCTAATAACTGAGTTTAGTGAGAGAAGTGAAATAGATTTTTGAAAATACATTTATATACCATAAATACACACACTGCAGTTAGTAAACTACAATACAGAATTAAAGGGTAAAGGATCCATTTATTAGTAAACTTATATGATACTTTTGAATCTTAGCTGTACACATTCTACTAATACAATAGTGTGACACACCTTTCAGGAAAATAATAGTAGGAAGGTTCATATTTGCAAAAATTATAGAAAGGGGAAAAAATACAGGACATGGATGTTTAATGAAAAGATGATTCTTAAACAAGAGAACTAAGATTATCACCTATTCAACACCAATAGAAAGGATAAATAAATGAAAAAAATGCAAAACAAGAAAGGGTAGAAAGACATCAAAGACTTGGAATTTCAAAAACTACACCAAAAACATACACTTTGAGATGGCTGAAATGATGCTACTTGAAATAGGAATTCACTTCTGAAAGTTCTTAAAAAGTACACCTTGATGCTGTACTTGAAAGAAAAAAAAATTACTTGTGAGACATGACGCTATAATTTGACACATGTCTATAATGTGAAATGATCAAATATTCTCTAGTGTTCCATCTTTTTGTATCAGGAACCTTCAAACTCTTCTGCAGTTATTTCAAAAGGCAAAATTAATTGTTAGAGACTCTCTGATGAATTTTTTTTATCTAATAATGTATAATGTTCTGTGCCAACATTCATTTGAGTCTATTTCTGTTCATTAACTTGTGTCTTAAGACTCTATTATCTATTTACATATAGATTGTATATATATGGGGGGGGGGCACGCCCGGCTGGCCACGCCTGTGTTCCCGCCCTGGGGTCCCATGTGGCTATTATGTGGAACCGGAAAATGTGGTTCTAGCTGACCCTGCCTCCCAGCCTTGGGACCATGTATGGCCAAGATGGCGCCTGGTGGTGAACCCGGAGGCGGTCCTGTGGGCTGTGACAGAATTAGGCCGCCTCTTAGGATTGGTCCTTCCGCCCTCCACCCTTGACGGACAGCTCCGGCTTCCCTTCACAGCCCCTATGTAGGTGCAGGTACCCTTTCCCTTCCGCTGCTCTCTGACCCACTTCAGAGTGGCGCCCTCCTCCCAATAAAGTGAGACTTAGCACTGACTAGCTCCCGGACTGTTTGTCCTCCAGTAAAAGAGGGGCTGGGTGTGGGCAGTCTGTCGGCCCTTTCCTCTTCTTGGCTCGCCCAGTTGGGGCGTGTTTTCCTGTCTCTCCCACAGGTCAGGAGAGCACGGGAGGCTAAAAACCCCAACATACATGTATATATATAATTTCTTTGTATCTCATAAATTTTTGTTGGATCACAATAATTTGTGAGTTTTCCTTCCTCTATGTGAATTTATTGTATGGCTGCAAATTTTTCTGGAATTGCTAGAGGGGCAAGAGAAAAATTAATGGGTACTGAATTACAAGAAAGATTTTATAATGTCTACTATTTGGTTTTGCTGCATTCTTGGGATTTTCCTTCCTTTTCACCTCCATTCATCACTAAAAGAAAACGCTATAAATTTAACTCTTACTAGTCTGTTGGTGAGTAGGTGAAACTAAGACCTTATTTCTGCAGTAGTAAGAGAATTAACCTCATTGTTGAGATATGCAAAGACCTTCATTCTCCTGCTTAGGAACCTCTGTTTCCTGATCCAAACTTAGCTTGGATTACCCCGTGTTTATTTCCTGGTTCACAGGCTTTTCTCTTCAATTCTTTCTGCAGCATTTGCTTATCACTAGTGAATTATTTAGTGTTAAGTGCTATCCTCATTTACAAGGGCAACATTGTAATCCCACCACAGAAAATTTCAGTTTTGAGACCATAAAAAAAATCTTAGGAAAGCTGAGAACTTTTCCAGGCCCTGGAATTTCTGTGCTAAAGTGAAATCCTATAATGCAAAGAAATTGATCAATTTATCACATGAGAATGATAGATTTTTGTGTTTGTTTTTACCTCTGAAAAATTGAGTTACAGGGAAATTTGAGTATGTTCTTAAGGGTATGTTTGATTCACCACATTAAAATCAATGTCACATCTGTCTAATTTATATATTGTAGATTGTAATTGTATTGCATACTTCTAGCACACTATATTACAATTGTATATTAATATTTGACTCATATTGACTATTTTTGGTCAGAAAGTCTCTACAATATTTTCTATCATGTTTTATTTGTACAAGTAGATCTCGTTTATTTAAAAAAAACCTCTATCATATAAGAAACAATATCATTCCTCTTTTGCTTAATTTCATATGCTCTATCTAGAAATTTGTCCTGAAATTTTTTTTATATTCACTTAAGCTCTATTGTGGGATGAAGAGTCTTAAATTTCACATCTAAGAAACTTAAGTTACTCACAAAGAGATAAAAAGTTACCAGTTTAATTAAATAAACCTTGCCATAAAGAACGTGAATAAAATATTATTTACCATCTGCCAAGTAAATATCATTATTTTTTGAATTTATGACAAAATGATGCTTATAAAAGTGTTATTAATTTGTTTCCATTGTTTTCAAAATAGGTGCCTTGTGAAGAGGAGTGGATACATTTATGAAGAAAAATAAATGTCATATGAAATATAACATCAAGCAGCACTTCCCTCTCCTTCTCTCTCTCACACACACATATTTCATATTATGCATAGATTTAGTATCTCATCTATCACATATACTAGTGAAATTAAAGAAACTGTTCTTTATTTCACATTGTGAATAGGAAAGATCAATTTAATTCTTAGCATCTTCAAGTGAGCCACAGCCAATAAATTTTAGAGCCTCAATGTATACAATATTTTCATACAATTAATAATGACATATTAATAATGACTCATATATACACATGATGCTAAAAAAATAAAATACATTAAAGAGATTGAAGGTCTCTCACAAGGAAGAGAGAACTTAGACAATTTAGGTAATTTATTGGCTAACCCAACTGTACCCACACTTTTTAAATTGTTACATTCTTCCCAGATTACTCAAAAGCAATAATTTTATAAAATAGCCTTTCTTAAGCACAAAATTGACTAGTAAAAATGGCAAGAAATGAATCTTCTTTCAGTAAATCAGTTGCTTGTGTATTATAAGATTTCAGAGGTTGTTCAGTCTTTCGGCACTTGGACAAAGCATGTTATATCAGTGTTAAATATGTCCATACATTAGATAATATTGGTAACTGTAACTTAGGTAAGACAAAGTTTATATCTACCTTACATGTTAGAAGAAGGCTAGAGGTAAGTAGTCTGTTTCAGGTTAGGTGACCCCACTATAATGAATGATCTGAATTCCTTTTGATTTTCTTCTGTTGCTCTTGTGCTAATTTCCACAGTCTTGTTGAGGGCAATATTGAAGATAATTGATAGCAACATTCCAGCACTCAAGGTAAAGCCAGGATTGTCTACAACAATCTGCTTTTGTATGTCCAGATACTCTGGAAGTATCACTAGAACTGACTTTCTAAATAATATTTTTTAAATTTTCATTTATCTCTTTAGAGCTAGGCAAACTCTTTGTTTTACATTTATATGAATTAGTTTGATTCACTCTTAAATTTTTAGTTCTAACAGGGAATTTGATGATTCCTTGGTCCAAAAACACCGCTGTTTTCCTTAGAATATTTTTCTGTGATAGCCACTAATTCCTTTGGGAAAGAAATACTGCTTTCCCTTAGGGTAAGTGATATGACTCAGCAAGACAAATATCAGTAATGATTTTGCAAAGAGAAAAAAAATGTTGATGCAATGAGAAATTTTGCTAATAATTTGTCTTATAAATTTCCAATAAAGACACATCAAAGTCAATAAAATTTGGATTAGACAGTAATAATAACAATGAGAATCCAATGTGATGAGCTCTGAGTTAGAACTAAGAAAATATTAATTTATCTGAAAAGTATGTAAGTGAAAATAATGGGCTGGATTGTAGCTCAGTGGCAAAGTGCTTGCCTAGTAAGTGCAATGTCCTGGGTTCAATCCCCAGTACCAAAAAAGAACAGACACACAAAATACAGAAAATACTGTGGGCAGTCACATACAATATAATAACAATGCCAGATTTATTCACCCATTTATTTACCCATTTCTTGCTTACTTACTTGTCTGTTGTATCTTACATCAATAAAATAAATATCTGATAATATTAACTATGAGATAGGTGCCATCAGGAATCTATCCATTCCTCTACCTCTGATACTAATCAAAGTTTTTGTTTCCAATTCTTTTTTTGTATTTTCCCCTGGTCACTTGTCATATTTTAACATTTTCCAAGTCATTCAATATAAGCATGTCATAGGCTACAGCAGAGTCTGTGTCAACTTTTTCACATGACTCCAGTTACCCAGGAACCATTGATAATAATCAAGTCCTTTCTCTAATTCAATGTATCTAATTACCCAAGAACTCTAGTCCTTGTCTTTTTTTTTTTTTTTTTTTTTTGGCCAGTCCTGGGGCTTGGACTCAGGGCCTGAGCACTGTCCCTGGCTTCTTTTTGCTCAAGGCTAGCACTCTGCCTCTTGAGCTACAGCGCCACTTCTGGCCATTTTCTGTATATGTGGTGCTGGGGAATCGAACCCAGGGCCTCATGTATATGAGGCAGGCACTCTTGCCACTAGGCCATATCCCCAGCCCCAGTCCTTGTCTTTTGGCTCTATCTCTCACAACTGTCATTAATGCATTTTGTCATCTATCATTCTTACCAATATTTAGAAAGTATTAGTTTGTAATTTGAATCTGATATTAATGTTAAATAGGTTTCATAAAACTTTTTGGGAAGTAATATTGAAATTAATTTTAACTTATCTAAACTTCAGAAGAGACAAGACAGTAAGATTGAAAAGAATTCTCAAAATTTTTTCAAGAAGAATATTTTTCTTTTTATTTTTTCCCATTTTCTCTAGCTCATTTCACTGAATCCATGCTATGAAGACTAATTGTTCCTAGTTTTCTGATAAGAGTAAAAGTTCATAACACTATTAGGAAAATGTTGACATGATATATTAACAGCGTGCGTGCAAACTTGAAAATTCATACAGCTGTAGAAATGAATCTATGACATCTATACTCACAGTTGTTATGAATAGCAAAATATTTCACAAAAAGTTGTATAATGAAGATGCATTTCTATATGATGCCATCTATATTTTAAAAAGTAACCAAACAAGTTGACTGTAGTAATTAGCCATTAAAGTTCAGAAAAATAAGGTTAATATAAAAGAGAAAAAAAGTAATTAGAGTAAAGATAAAAATAATGAGCATTTTCTTTCTTTTTTTTTTTTTTTTTTGTTTTTTTCCAGTCCTGGGGCTTGGACTCAGGGCCTGAGCACTGTCCCTGGCTTCTTTTTGCTCAAGGCTAGCACTCTGCCACTTGAGCCACAGTGCCACTTCTGGCCATTTTCTGTATATGTGGTGCTGGGGAATCGAGCCCAGGGCCTCATGTATATGAGGCAGGCACTCTTGCCACTAGGCCATATCCCCAGCCCAATAATGAGCATTTTAAGATGGAAGAAGCAATAGAGAGATGGTGAAGGAATGCAGGTTTCAATAGGGTGGAGGTTGATGCTAGAAATGTTTTATTTCTTGTTCGCAGGGAATGTAATCTAGAAATTAATTATAGGGTAAACTATTCATCATATTTTTCCTTAGATATGGTACTTGTTTCTAATAATGAAACATTTAAAATATTTTAATACTTATAGGCCAATTTTATATTTAAGTTCTCTTTCAAAACCATGGAAATGACCATAGTGTCTGAAATAATTCACTGATGCTGGGAGTAGCAGATGCATTGTTCAATCAGTAGATTGAACAATTGAACACTTTTCTCGGTGTGTTTATATATTGGGCCTTTTTGAAAGTTAAATGATGTAGTCAATGCTTATTAAAAATTCCAGCATATCCTTCTATGAATAAGGAATTTCTAAAATAAATAGTGAGAGGAAGCATTTCATCTCTTGCTATGATACTAGAGGTGAGAGTTATCCAGAGAGCAGTTATTGAGGAAAAATAAAAACTGAAGTTATGATTTTTTAAAATGATACAAATATAAAAAGAGTGAAAGTGAAGAGAGAGATTACAAAATTTCCAGGTAATGAAAATATGAACATCATGTCTAAAGAGAAGGAAATGCAGTAAGCTGTATTTATACTTTCTACTCCATTAACCTTCCATTCTATAGCTCTAGAAATCTTTAGACCTGAAGCAGCATCTGAAATTTTCTTTGTTAAGATTAGATTTCATGGCTTTATATCCATAACAGTTATCTGTAGATTCCAATTTTATGGCACAGTCCATGTGAAATGAAATCTGTTTAATATAAGCTTATATGTGAGGAGAAGAATGCTTTGTCTGTGAAAATATAATGTAAAAATACATATATTTCACAGTCTATATCTCTGTGGTTGATGCTGGTACCAGTTTATATTAAGGACATATTCCATGTAATTCTTAAGACACAGTTGACATATTGTTCAATATACCAGCTGTTTTATGTGAAATCAATGCATCTATTGAAGATAAATATCAGTGGAAATTGGAATTTAACATTTGTCCTGAAATGTATGCATACCTAAGACTTTTAGCTACAGTTTATAAATATATCTCTAATACTATACTCTAAGTGTCCTCTTGAACCTATAAATCATAGTGTATTTTATTCTCACTATTTAACATATGATTATAAACTCCCTATAATAATGATTGTATGTATCCCCTTATAGAGTGGACAATCTGTCTCTAATTACACTCAATCATTTCTTAAGAATATTATATATCTTTATAACTTTCACATATGAGGCAGAACTACAAAGGAAACCAATTGGAGGTCCAAAATGGAGCAGGGAAGATAAATTTATTAAAATAGTTTATTGTAAACCTGTAGGTGGAATTGGAGGCTCTCTCAACCAAACTGTAGTTACCTAAGGTGATCTAGATACTCATGTAGCATCCTGTGTTCTGGAGTTCAGATCTTTTCTGTAGTCATTGACATAAGCTACCTGAGAAAATAAACATCCTGACCCTAGGATCTACTGCAAAGGGTCTCCCTCCATTGTAAGTAACTAATGCAAGGCCATGCTGGCAAGGACCATCAAGATAAAACTCTGTTACAATCATGTCATTTTAATCATTCCTTTTAGGTCTAGATTGACTCATGGGCAAAAAGTAAAACTACTTTGGGAGATGAGTGAACAGTAGGTGATGTAAGGGGGAAAGGAGAGGCTAGTGAGAATCACTGGAGACTATATATATATATATATATATATATATATATATATATGTATGTATGTATAGCCTATATACAAACGTATATGTATATATATATATATATATATATATATCCAACAAAAACTGTTAAATTAGGGAGGAAGGGAAATCATTTAAGGAAGAATAATATAGATGAGTTAAATTTAATCAACATGCATTACATTCAGCTTGTAAATAACCTAGTGAATCCCCTTTGTCAAATAATTTTTGAAAATAAATGAATTCTTAGTTTGTTTTTTGTTAAAGATAACAGAGAAGGAGAAAGCAAATAGAAAATATCTAACAGTTTTGCAAAAATAACAAAAGATCATCGCCTTCTTTTTTGAAACATTGTAATGATTTGAGAATATTGTTTGTCTTTTGTAGCTATTTATGATGGATTGTTCTGCAATGTTAATTAATGTGCTTTGCCAAACTTGTATCCCACAGGTTTTATTTTTTAAATAAAAACACATCATGAATTCAGAAGTCTTATTAGCTCACTAGTGAAGATATTTCTGCCTGGTAGGAAGAATACAGATTTTGAGTCAGAAAAGCATGACTTCAATTCTGACTAATTTATTTTTGTAAGATATGTTAATTAGATAATCTTCATTTTTTTCATTTGAAAAATAAGAGATTGTAATATCACGTAATAATAAAATCTCCAAAGGAATAAATTAAGAATAAAATGTTTAATACAATTTAGGACTCAGAATCTCTCTAAGGCAGAAAATATAATGAATTCCTGCAAACAAGAAGAATAAATGCAGGGCAGAAAATGTGTGAAAAGAATGCTTCTGAAGTAAGATTTTAAGACTGAATTCCTGAGATTGTCATTGCTGTGGGACACAGGTATGTGATTTTACCAGAGTATTATACAAAGCAAGGGCACCAGATGATAAATAATTTCTCCTCCTTCTCCCTTTCCTCCTCCTCCTCCTATTGCTTGTTCAGAGAAGAAACACCTTTATATGCTTCCCCTAAGTTTACCCCCTTTTATTCAGCTTGCTTGTGTATAAAAGCATCAAGCCCTGTTTATGCTGCCATTTTTAGGTCTAGCTTCCATATATGAGAAAGAAAATATATGTCATTTATCCCTTTGAACTCAGATTACCTCACTTGAACATGATTTATTGCACATCCATCCATTTCCCTGCAAATGATATATTATCATTCTAATAGATTAGTAAAATTCCATTACTTATAAGAAAAATATTTTCTTGATGTAGTCTTTGAAAGATTTCACTCTTTCTTCTAGGCCCAATCTTTCTGTGTATCTAAAGATGATTCCTGCCTTATTTCCAAGGTCAAGCAAGACAACAAGCATGACTACATGTCTGTCGACAAGCAGTCATTCCAATCTGGGCAATGCCTAGGACACCACCCTCAGTCCCCAAGGGACAACAGACCTTCACGCTATGAAGCATTCCACTGTGGGCCTGGCTAAGGATATCATCCTGGGCCCCTAAGAGACCATAATCCATTTTCTATTTTCTACTTTCTTGTTAATCCCTATAAAAGCTCACTCCCAATATCCAGTTCCAGACACAACCTACAATACCTAGGGAAGGTCTGTGCCCCTTGCTGTTCCTTAGTAAACCTTCCTCTCCTGTTGAGGATCAAGTCTGGCCTATTCCTTTTTCTGTTCTCCTCCATATTCCCAACACTCATCTTTTCAGGTTACCTAGGCTGTTTTCATAATGTGGCTATTGTGAATAGTGCAGCAATGAACATGGGTGTCAAGTGTCTTTACCATATACTGAATTGTAATGCTCTGAGAAGATGCTTAAGAAAGGTATCACTGGATAACATAGGACAGCTATACTTTTAGTTCTTTGATGAATCTCCAAATCATTTTTTTTCAGAGTGTATGTACTTGTTAATACTCTCACCAACAGTGTAATACTGTTCCTTTCTCTCACATCCCTTAACATTTTTGTTTATATTAAAATTCATCATGGTGCACAATTTAACTGGGAGAAGATGGAATCTAAATCTTGTTTTAATTTGCATTTCCTTTATGGTCAGGAATACTGAGCATTTCCTCTTGTAGATTTTGGCTATTCCTTCTTCTTCTGAGAAGTCTCTATTTAGCTCCACTGCCCATTTGCTTGTTTATTTATACATACATACATACATACATACATACATACATACATACATTCATACATTCATTTATTTGGATTTTGATTGGGTGGGTGGATTAATTTGGTGAGCACCTTGTATATTTTGAATATCAGGCTGTTGTCAGACAGATGCTTAGGTGACAGATGCTTGGTTCTCATTTTACTTTAGTAACTATGTCTTTCACTGTGCAGAACATTTTAGTTTGATTTAATTACATTATCACGTCTCTCTCTCATTTACTGTCTCCCTAAGACTTTCTTTACAAAGTTTCTGCCTATGCCAATTTCTATTATGTGACAGATACACAATAGGCTACACATACCATTATATTTCTATTTTTATCATTTATGATCTCCAACATTTATTTAACTCTGGTTCTGAGAGTTGGTTGATCTAGCACCATGAGAAAATATGGTTCATTGTGATTTACTCACTAACATTTTATATTCAACAGTGTTTGTTTTTGTTTGTTTGTTTTTGGTGCTTTTACTTCTTGGAAAGAGTTATTGTATAAAAATAAATCTTGTGAAAATTGTGTTCTTTCGGCTGGGTATTTTCTTTGACTGAACATGTCTGTTAATTAAGCTTCTTTAGAATTCTATGAAAGGTTTATAAGACCATCCACTGAAAAATAATCATCAATAGTTTCTCTATAGGGGCTATGGAGTGATGTCAGGTGGATCATCTTTATCTTAATGGTATTTTCCTTGCTTTTATTGATAAGAAAAATCCATTATAATATTTAGTCATATGTACTATGAATATAAATAAATGAAAAATATAGTGATATTCAAAAATATGTGCATCACTGTTTGAAAATCTACTACCATGACAATACTAACAAATTATATTATAGCCTTTTTGAAACATTTAACATTATCCTAGAGAAAAATTATGGAGAAAAATTCTCAAAAATTAATTTTAAGATCTGTAAAATCTTACTGGAAATATTCTGCATGTGTGATTTTTTAACACATTGATTTTCATATTTCCAAAGTAACATAATGACTAATTAGGAGAAAAAAGATTCCTTTTTACCCATCCTCTCCCTGATCTCATGATGTTTAGTTAGTTGTACAGCTTTAATACCTTTCTTATTATTTATGTCTAAATATTTATAATTCTGAAAAACAGGGATCAGAGTTCTGTGCTTTTATTGATAACCACAGAATTATGTATCTACTGGCAACATAGAAAGATGTTACTACCATTGTCATTATTTCACTAGGGCAACAACATAAATCAGCCCATCTTTTATGTAGATTCATCTTGATAGATTATTATTATTTTTTAATTTTCATTTAGTAAAACCCTGAACTCCTACAAATGAGTTGGGAAAACTGTCAGTGTCAATAATAGGTAAAAGCAAGGTTCTGTTGTGTGTGTGTCTAATTACAGTTAAGAATCTCAAACTCTTTCCAACCTGGGCTTGTTTGAGACTTGATTCTAAGGTTTCAGTCTCCTAAATATCCAGGATTACAGTCATGACGACCAGTGTCAGGCTCAATACTGTTCTTGTGCTCAGTCTTGTTCCTTTAAAATTTGGACTGGCCTTAGTTCTGTTTCTTTCTGGCCATGTAGAACAGAGAGAATAATTGTTACTTCTGTCATAAGGAAATACCAAGACAGAGTTTCACTAGATACGTATACTCAACTCAGAACTTCTACGAATATCGAGGTTCTAAAACCTCAGAGAAGCGTGATACAAACTCTGTGAAGTGAAATAATGGAGTGAGCAGACTTTCTTAGGATTCAATTCATGAAGATTCTCATATTTGGTATGTCTTTTAAAAAATTGATCTTCTTTTATATTTGAAGTTTCAAATTGTAGATGATTGTTATACCAATTGTACATTACCTTTTACAAGCTGTGCAGCTTTAACTCTGATTTGAATGCTATAAAATTTAACATTAAAGTGAAAACAATATTTTTATATTGTCAAATTTAATTTAAAAAAGGATTACTTTTTTAATGACAACTCCTTTGTACAACTACTTACAGGTAACAATAAATTTAACAAGTATATAAACACTTTTGTCTTTTCTTTCACCTTGATAATAAAAGTTCTAGTTGTGTTGTGGATTATCTATTTTGTCCAGCTATATTACAAAGATAGGAACCAGTTTTGCTTTGTATAAGAGTAAAACAAGAGAGAAATAATATATTAATTTCATACCAGAGTTTTACCAAATTTTATTGCTTTACCAAATTATAAATTTGACACTAATCACAAAGAATCTTTCATTATACTTCAATAAAGCACCTTTCTTTCCTTGGGATATACTGCCATCTTCAAAATAATTATGATTGTAACTATACAAATCTATATCAAAACTAACTGAAGAACGTGCATTAGAATTTATGCAATTGTACTTGTGTGTTTGTTTGTATATGTGCGTTTCAGTAATTTCCTAGCTAAAAGAGTTAAAAGGTGACATATTATTTCCAAATTTAATGTTCTGGAATTTTAAAGCAAGTACGTGAAATATAACACTTGCAAATGCATTTACATTTTATTCAATTATTAATGTATGTGTGTGTGTATGTGTGTGTGTGCATGCACTGCTCTGGACACTGTTCTTGAGCTACTTTAGCTGAAGGCTAGTGAAGCCATCTATACTTAAGCCACAGCTACATTTGTGGATTTTTTTGTACTTTATTGGAGACAGAAGTCAAATGGTCTTTTCTGCACTGGCTGGCTTGGAACCACAATCTGAGGTTCTGAATCTCCAGAATAGCTAAGATTCCAGGCATGACCCACTTCCACTTAGCAGGTTGATTCCAATTTCAAATAATCAGAAGTTTGGGAGGATAACACAACTCTATTTGGAAGAAAAGAATGTACTTGATAAATGCAATGTTAAATATATGCCCCAAATAAAAATGATACTCAATGTAGACATGAAAGTATTGTGTTAGGTGGTGAAGTATTCAAAATCATACTTTAAAATATTCAATATTCTCCAGAGTTTTAGTTGTGGTAAAGTTAACTTAGATTACTTATTCTTTAAACGCCCTACAAATTGTTTGATATGCTCTGAAATGTTCTTATAAAGTTTTCCATAAGCTCTCTTTCATGAGAAAATGAATACATACATTTTTAGGTGAAAGAGCAGCACAATTAGAGAACTCCAAAATTAAAAAAAATCAGTACTGATATTAAATATGTTATGAATTTGAAGACATTGTCTGGGATATGTATGTTCTACAAGGTAGTTTGAATCAAGAGGCTTGCAGACCAATGGAAATAGAAATAGAGGAATAGTAAAAGAGGGAACTGTATCATATTTTTACATCAATTCAGCAGGCTGTTCCCAATTCTGCAATAAACAAGAATTAATCCATCAATCACTGATATTATTATCACTTAGTGTCGTGAAAACAAAAGGAATGCATGCACTTGTTTTATACAGGTAAAGTAGTTGTTTCAAGTTATCTGAAATTCCCTTTCCTATACTCTAGGAGCATAGATGGACAAAGTGATCTTAGAAGGTCCCAGAACACAATTGAGAACATAAATCTTGCTTTAGATGAAAAAGGAAAGGTGAACAAGGGAGTCAAGTAAAGGAAGATTATGTTTGACAATACCAAAAACAAGGTATTAATTTAATTGTACCTCGAGGAAAATAAATCATAATTGATATACTGATGAAATGTTGATCTTTAAATACTTAAATATTACTATAGGGAGAAATGTACGATATATATATATATATATTTTTTTGTTGTTGTTTTGTTTTTGTTTTGTTTTTTCTCAAATTTTTATTATCAAACTGATGTACAGAGAGGTTACAGTTTCATACGTTGGGCATTGGATACATTTATTGTACTGTTTGTTACCTTGTCCCTCATGCCCCCCGCCCTCCCCCCCTTTCCCTCCCCCCCCAGGTGTTCAGTTCACTTACACCAGTTTTGCAAGTATTGCTTTTGTAGTTATTTCTCTTTTTTTGTAAGATATATTTTATAAGATGATATTTCTCAAGCACAATTTAAGAATAAGCCTTGAAAATAATTTTGCCTTTGTTTTGGAAATAATCTTGATTAGTCTTGATAGTTACCAGACTATCTAACAGCACAATTTAAAGAAAATGTTGAAGGTCCTGTAGTACTTTGGAAGCATTTTATCCAATTTATAAATTATTATGCATGTAATGTATTATTATGCAACAATGTACATAATATAGCATAAAAATTATATGCCTAAATATAACATTAAATATTTAAATCAGTTTGTAATTATCTTACTTTTATGTAAATACATAAAAGTGAGATCTTCAAAGCAAATGTAACAAAATGTTATAAACATATTATCTTGGAAGTTGAGTTTAGGAAAAAATTATCTTGAGCTTTCTGTACTTTCAATATGTTTACATTAGCATCTATTTTCTGATGTAAACAAAATGCTGTTACTTGACATATGCCACTATGATAATACAATGGAGTGGAGACTGAACTTGATATCCTAAGCCAACACTTATCTGACCTTTACAACTGTATCAAGGAACCTTCGATTCCTTACCCTAAATAATGATGTAGAACATCAATCCATGCCTAATGAAAGATGCACTTGGGACACTTCATTTTCTTTACAAGCTTTGAAAAACATTTAAATTAGACTTTTTAAACAATAATTATTTATTTATTGTCAAAGTGGTGTACAAAGGGGCTACAGTTTCATAGGTTAGACCATGGGTACATTTCTTGTACTATTTGTTACCTCCTCCCTCATAAGTTAGACTTTTATATCCTCCTTTTTCATAAAACAAAGCTATATTTCCTCATAAATAATGCTAATGGGATATGTAAGTTAATCTCAGACAGAATAAAAAACTGGAGTAAGTGTGCCTTCAGAGATAGCATGATTGATTACTTTTCAATATGAAGAGGTAAGAGGGATACAACCATAGATTTCCTTATTATGGATGAATGGAAGTGAAGGAGGGCTAAGAAAATAAAAATGAGTGAAAAATTAAACACATTTGCTCTTGAAAAACTAAATGAAGGAGGATGTAAGGAATTAAGATGTATTTTAAGCCAAAGAAAATAGTGTAAAACTTAAGTTTAAAAGTTTTATACTTTCTAAATATATATTTTTAATATTGTAAAGATGATGTACAGAGGGATTACAGTTATGTAAGTCAGGTAATAAGTACATTTCCTTTTGAACAGTATTACCCCTTCCCTCATTCTCTTCCAACATCACCTGCCCCGCCCCAAGTTGTATAGTATCTATTCTATCTTGGACTACAGAGACTCTGTCTTCTTCATGGTCTAATCTGCTGTCAAGACTTTCACTGTTTTCTAATTGGTCATTTTTGATGGCTTCAGTCTTTTTTATCAGGGCTTTATTTCAATTGATACCGACTTCCTTGATTTGATATCCTGTGTCTTTTCTCATTTTCTTCAACTGAGTAATTTTTTCATGGGACTCCTTGCGTCCATTTAGCTTTCTGTTTATGGATTTCATGAATTCCTCTAATAATCTTCAGTTAGTCTCATCATGCTCATGCATAGCCTTGTGCAGGCATTCTATATTTTCATTCAAAGTATTTATCAGCAGTGTTCTTAAAGAATATTGAGTACAATCTTATAAATCTTGCACTAACGACTCTATTGTCTGGTTATTTTGTGTGGTAGTTCAGGTTCTTTGACTTGCCATTCCCTTGTATTTCTATGGTTTGTTCTGTCCATTTGGAAATACAAGTAAATCCAAACCCACAATAGAACACAATTTAAAGTATAAAACCTTCTAAAGTATAAAGCCTTCTAATTTCACATACTTTAGAGCTTCAAAATAATAGATAGGCATTCATTCCCCTATTTAAATACCCTTTTTCTTTTGTTTGGGGAGGGTTACTGTTGGAAAGGAGACTATATATAGTTGTAGCCAGTGATCAAATCTGTTGTTAGTGATAAAAAAAATCTAAACCAAAAATTTATAAGCAAGTAGTGAAAGGAAAATTATCCCAGAAAACCACAGACCATGGCGAAGTCACATAGAGCAAAAGTTTATTGCCAGCAAGGTTGGCAAGGTCAAGTTCCCACAGAGGAATAAAGGAAAATGGCTGAGGAACTTTCTCTCAGGGGGTCTTTATACCTTCATGCAACTAAGGTGGGAGGGTGCTCTGCCTGCCCCTCAGGTATCATCAGCCAAGGGTGGAGTCACATTACCAAAGGGCAGATCTTATGTCTGGGCCGGGGGCATTCTATAAGCTTACACGTAGGAATAAGTGGACTAAAAGAGGAGGAAGAAAAGAACAACCACAATTAAAGGAAAACAAGTTAAAATGATTTTTTTTAATGTAGAGAGAAAAAATGAAAAATAAATGGAGAAGCAAATTGTATAAAAGAATAAATAAAGAAAAGGAACAGAAGAAGAAAATTGGCACCTAAAATTTTCACATACATATAAATATATATATTTACACACACATATAATAATAAAATAAAACATTAAGAAATAGAGAATTTGAAAATTGACCTATCAAAAATATAGCCAGAATTTAGTATGCACACAACTAAGAAAGAGGCCTAGTAATCACCATGGACTGTATGTCTAAGACTAAAGAGGACAGCAATGAAAAAAGAAAAGAAAAAAAAATCAAGACCTAAGAAGAAAAAGAACAACAAAAATGTTTGTGGGTCCTTGTTTCTCTGGATGGTCACTCTGCAGTCGTTTAGTGGTATCTGTTTCCTTCCTGTGATCATCTTTCCTGTGGTGAAAGTCTGGGCTGCACTAGGGGAGGAGTGTGGAGTTCCTTATTTCTCAGGTAGGAGGCCTCTGAGGTGTTTGTAGGTTGGTGTCCACCTTGCTTGCTTGCATGTACAAGGTCCTGGCATAGTTGGATTCAGAAGTCTTCTTGATAAGGGGATATGGCTGTTTCCTAGATTTCATCACCAAGGCCTGTCTGAATCAATGAAAGTGAACAGATAAGGGCTCTAATCAGTTTATATAGCCAGAAAAAGAAATCTGTCTTACAAATTTGTTGGAGTCTTTATAGGTTTCCTCCCAGCCTAACCTAGGCTACAGTGGAAGTAGGGGGGAGGATTTTTGTGGGCTAGAACAGAGGGAGCTGACTTTTGCCTGCCAAGTAGAATTGGGCAGCACTGCAAAGTATCTGGGATCAGAGGCCTTCCCTGGTTGGGGGGAGTTGGGTTTGGGGCGGGGGAGGGGAAGGCTAGCTTCTGAAACCCTCTTCATAGCCCTGCCTGTGATTGTTCTCAACATTTACGACCTGTCCAGTTTTCCTTTCAGTGAGATTCTAGAGACTTTTGGTTTTGTAATTCCAGGGTGTTAGGCCTGCTGAGCTGCACTATCTGGAATGCTGAGCTTGTACATGCTTGTGCGTAGGAGAAAGCCTGCCTCCCTTGGGTGAGGCTTCCTCCCCCTGAGTGAGGTTTTTTGTTTTCTGCCAGAGAAGGGTAGTGCCAAGTTATCAGGTTCCTTTTCCATTTTCAAAAATGGTGCTACTTCTCTGTTGTTTCTGGATAGGTGCTCTGGCAGGCTCTTTGCCACTTTCAAATATGGCATTCTTTCCAGCGAGGGGGTCAGTTTACCCTCTGTTAGGTTTTCAAAGTAGGTAGCCAGTAAAGGAGAATGCCACGCGCTACTCAGGCAGGAGAAGAAAGTTTATTACCTGTGTCCAAGACAATGCTTGGCTAGAGAGAAGGGCTACCCCCCACCTAGCCCTGCCTTATCTAGGGCAGAGGCAAGGGGATGTGGTCAGGTGGATTAGGATGTGACTTTAGGGAAAGGGGAGGTAACTACCTCCTGGCCTGCTGGTTACCCAGGTAACTGGATGGAGACTTAATGAGGGTGGGACATCAGCATGGAGCCCTCCTGGGCCAACCGTACACCTTCCAGATGATGTTATCTGGGAAGGAGGGAGGATGTCTTTTGTGGGGTACGAACATTTGTCCTTGGCATTTTATGTGATGAGGTGTCTCTTCAACCCAGTGTATTTGGCTGGGCTGTGGGCTCCCATTCCCAAACAATAGATTCATGTTGAAGGTAAGTGCAAAGCCCTCTAGCTTGGTAGACACTGCTGCTGCTGTCACTGGCCAGTACTTAATTCTGTCTTCCTTTGCAGGCAGTGTATAATTTTCTTCTTTGGTATACATCTCTTTGTAATTATAGCTTACTTGGTACTACTGTCTAGATGTGGATAGTCTGGTGAGACCTTTAAACTCTGCTTCTTTGGAGAGAGCTTAGTCGGTTCCGTTATATTTTTACCATCTTCTCTATCCTCCCTATGTATAGGTTTAGAAAAAACACACAAGAAAGATTTGGGGCTCTTTTTTATCACAAACATTCTAAGAGAACAAAATCAGCTATAAAATAAAACTAAGCTAATGAAATTGAGCTAGGAGAAAATTAATTTATCAGAAGTAAATATGTAAGGAATTTAGATTATACACTCAGATTGAAGTTCGCAGTATATGAGAACCATAGGGCAAGAAGTTCCTATCTTGAATCTTTTCTTCATTTGAACCTTTCCCTCAACACAGGGTAGATTCTCCCACTCTTTGCCAAATAATGATTAAAAACTTTTTATTTAATTTGAACACCAAAAATAGAAAACAAAAATATTTTAAAATATTGCAACTTAAATCACAGGCAAAAAAAAAATCAGTTTGTCTGTAGGAGGAGGAACAAATTATGCATTTAGGATTTACAGGGTCACATTAACCAAAACAAAAATTTAGATTTGGGAAAATGCATTGTAAAATGTCATTATCTACCCTACCAATACTGAGAAGTCATAGTCCTAAAAATTACATATTCTTTTCCACTTCTGACCTCTCCAGAGGGGCTCACCTCACATTCACTGATTAAAAAGCATGCAGTAAAACATCTCCTTGGTGCACCTATAAAACAGAATGAGTAATGAACTTTTTAAATTAGTGATAGGTGAATCACAAAGCTTTGGGAGGTTGATTTTTTTTTCCTCATCTGAACTTTCTTTGATGAAGAAATAGGGCTAGAAAATATATGAGAGTTCATTACCTCTTGAGGAATCTAGTACTTCTACTTCAGCCTCCAGCTTTACAATGTTTGAAAATATGAAGAATTCCCTGTATGTAGTTCAAATCTCTCTATGTTCTTTTAAAAATATGAGTAACACTCTGTACATCAGTTTGATAATAAAAATTTGAATAAAAAATATGAGTAACAGAAATTTAGACATATTTTATTTTCACTGTCTTGACATTTCTACTCATTATAAATAAACATATAAAAAACAAACATGTTTTGACTATGGTAAAGAAACAAAAAATAAAATGCACAGTTTTTTTTCAGAATACACAATGAATATATGTATGAGCAAAGAATAAAAGAGGAGGAATAAATGAAAGGAAAAGGAAAGGAAGGAAGGAAAGCAGGAAAGGAAGAATGAAGAAAGGAAAGGAGAAAGGAAGGAAGTATAAGAAGAAAGTTAGATAAAGGTAGCCAGAAAAACAAGGACTTGAGTTATGAGCCTCTTTAAAATTTCTCTGGTTCCCCTGGAAAAAACATGTTTTTATTGCTTTTGAGCCTAATTTGTGATTACATAATAAATGTTTTGGCATAGAGTATATCCTTCTATAAAGTTTGTTATGGAGTCATTTATTGTACTAAGTACTCCTCTAGTATATTTTTATAGAAAAAAAGTTGTGTAAGTACACAATTTTTAAATCCTTCAAAAAGTTTCTTACAACTGATATAACAAATTACTAGAATGGATGACCTATGGAGTGCAAACTTGTTTTTACGAATCTTGATACTGAGAAATTAAGACTTAACTGCTAGCAGATCCTGTTTATGGTGCCCTTTTCTTCGTGTAGGCTGCTGTTTTCTCAGAGACTCCTGATATGATGGCAAACTGGACCACATGGTCATATTTCTTTTTCTTTCCTGTGCTATAAGACTTGTACTGTGTGCCTTGACCCCTCACTCAGGGTATTCACTCATGTCTGTTGCCCTATCACTTGAATTATAACTCTAGTTCACTCATGTCATGTATCTTCTCAGAGGGACATTCATCTCATTCAAACAATCTGCATCTTGTTTCCAAATAATCCTGTATCCTGAGTTGGAATTTTAACACAGGAATTTGGGGGAAAAATTCAATACATAGAAGCAAAAGAAATCATTATAAAAATCATATGTAATAAAACTACCTTAAAGCAAAAATCTGTAAGACAACAGAATGTTTAATTATGAGTTACACATAAATCTTCAAGAAGATGTAAATAGAAAAAAAATTTAAAGATTCAAACTATACTTCATATTTGGAATACCACAGGGGAAAGGCAACTAATGCAATTCCCTTTTTATCTCACTTTTTAAAGTAGTTATGGATATGTTTATGCCTGAATCAATCCCAAGGAACTCAAACCCTCTTATTTTCATTATCTTTCATTAATTTGGAGTTCTAAGAACTTTCATTAGTTCTGTAGTTAGGTATATGGATGTTATGACTCCCTTTTTCTTTATTTTTACTTCCTAAAGTACTACAGCCTAAATTTATTAGTGACTCTTTTTAAAATGTTCATTATATTCAAAACACACATGTTTCAAGATTATTGGATCAACACCTTACTGAATTCATTATTTTTTTGAATATGGAACTTCTACTAGACTGTGGCTCTATATGTCACAAGCAATTCATTAATAATCTTGGTTTTCTTAAGATATCTTTTAAATTTGTATGGAAAAATATACAGCAAGTTAGACTATTCAGAACTCTAATACTATTGTTTCCTTTTCCTTTTAAAATTAAAATTATATTGAGTGATTCAGTCATCATCAGTTGCAAGTTCATTTCCGTGGTATATGTTGCCAAGATTTAAAACACTGCTATTGCTTCTCTCAAGGAGAAAAATTTATAAATGAATGTATTTATGAAAAATAAAAAGATTATCAGGACTGGAGAAAGAGGGAGATAAAATTGAGAGAAACATAGTCCATTCCAATGGCTTAGAAGGTACTGATAGGCTTATCTTGCTTTTGAAAAGATTCCTGCATTCAGGTAGTAGCAGAAACCCAGATTTTGATATGGTGCTATACATAGAATTTATGAAGACTGTAGTTGAATTTTGCAAGTAAAAATGGATTGGGAAACTTCATTAATATTTCTCCAGTCCCTCTCCTCTATCTTTAAGCAATGCATAGAATTGTAACAGGACTTTGAATTGCTAGAAAGTACTTAGTTGTCTTGTTGCTGATATTGTTATGATTTTATTTTGTTGTTACTCTACTTATCTGGAAGAAGAAAAGCTTCAGTTATATACAAATAAAATACCTATATTATCTCATTGATTGTGGCCACAATATTCATTCACTACATTGACTCATACTGGAATACAGAGCACATACAAAATGCTGATTGTGCGTATTGTTTGTAATAGTGCTTATGGCAAACTGTCCCAAGCTAAAAGTACTGAAATACATATCTTCTGAAAATTGAATAAAGAGCTGTGGTTTTGCATAACAAATCTATCTTCATGCATTCATGGTATATTATTTTGTAATTGGTTATTTTTCTTTGACCTTTCAAAATTTATGCCAGGGCATACCTTTCTTCCTGGGAATAACTTTCTACCTGACTAAAATATTGTAATTATGCTATCAAATGTAAATTTCTAACAGGAAATAAATATATATCCAACAATAAAAGTTCATGTAATTATAGAGGTATAAATAAAGTATAAATTGCAATTCTGTATTATACAATTCTAATATACATGATGTGATTTAAATAATACAGAATTTTCCCACGGAAGGAAATGAAGGTCAAGAATATCTTATTAAAATGAGAAGAGTAAGGTAAATTGGTATTTAAATTTTAATTCCTCTTTACACAGAAAAGTAAAAGTTGGTCAAGACCTGCTTGTGTCTATTAAGTGAAAATATCAATTTTCACTTTCTCTTGCTAAGGACAAATTTTATTTTTATCATTTTAAGAAAACACATATTTGCAATACTTATGAGCTTCTTTTTCAAGATTTAATAAAAGTGGGGGTTACTTATTTGATTAAAAAATAGTGGCCAGCTGCCAGTGTATTGTGTTGACAATTTGTAAAGTGAGACCAAATTCTTTTAGGAAATAAAAAATAAAGCCAGGAATCTTATTCAAGTGAATAGAACAGCGTCAATGTGGCAGAACTCCTGGTATATTACATTCAACAAAGGAATCTTACATCAGCCCTTACTTCCAAATTGAATTGGATGTTAAGTTACCACACTAAGGAAAATAAAGATATAAGAAATAATCAAGCACTTTATGCAGGGAAGACATTCAATTCCCATGATGGATGTTATAAAGCTTCCATGAACAAACTGCATGGAACAAAACATTTGTAAAGATACAGGTAAAAAGAATATGGAAGGATAAATTATTGTAATGCATGTTGTCATGTTTTGAAAATACATGCTACAAAAATGAATACTTCTGGAAACTTATAAGTCATTCAAATATCAAGTCATTCAAATCTTTAATCTCCAGGAATAAAATTTTACCATATTCCTAACTTTCAAGGATAAAATTATACACTGTATATATCTACAGTGTGAAGTTTGATGTCAATTTTCATTTTCCCATTTACAAAATGTTCTCAAGTCTGTCTGAATATCTTACCATTCATCATTAACTTGTACTAAACCTCCTTCCTCACTGTACTATGTATGATTAAAGGAACACTAGCATTCAGTCTTTCATCACACTGATATCCATCCCCTCATCAACTCCATCAAAGCCTTATATTCCCCCATTGTTTTTATTAACATGAGCCCTGGCAGGAAATGATGGCACTTATATTCTGTAAACTGAGGAGACTTTAATAAAGTATTGCTCAGTAAATTATGAGCAGGATATTATAGTGATTGCCCTCCTTGTTATAGGTGTGTTAAAGCTCAGTGTTCCTAGGACTGAGAAGGAAAAAGACAAGTTTTTAAATCACAAAAAGAAGATCATCCCAAGGAAAAGGCCATCTAGTAGGATTTTAGCTTAAAGGATTTAGTAGCCATGGGGTAGCACTCCTGCCCCATAGGAAAGAAGCAAGATAGAGTTATCTAAATTGATTCGTTTACCTCACCAATTCTTTTGTCAGGGCTTACTATCATGACAAATAAAAACTAATGGAAGAGGAAAAGGAAGCCTCTTGATGCAATCCCAACTTTCCAGTCAGATGTTTATGAACACAGAGTATATTGAAGAGGGGCAGATGTAAAGGAGACTACATATGCTGGAACGAATGGGGAATATGTATACTACTTCTATAGACAGCAAAGTGATATATGTTAGTATTTATTAAAGGATTGGATTGCAGTGGAAGAAGTATCATACTGAGTAGAAAGAAATACAATACTTTATGTAATTGTAATTGACTCCAAGCCAAAAGCCTAAATAAAACCCTTCATAATAGCTGCCATTTTTTCAGTATCCACTTCTTTTTTTAAAATTTTTATTGTCAAACTGATGTACAGAGAGGTTACAGTTTCATACATTAGTCATTGGATACATTTCTTGTACTGTTTGTTACCTCTCCCCTCATTCTCCTCTCCTCCATCCCCCTCTCCCTTTCCCCCATGAGTTGTTCAGTTGGTTTACACCAAACAGTTTTGAAAGTATTGCTTTTGTAATCGTTTGTCTTTTTAGCCTGTGTCTCTCGATTTTGGTATTCTCTTTCAGTTCCCTAGTTCTAATACCAGTATACACAATTTCCAATGTACTCAGAAGAGATACAGAGATAGTGCAGGTACAACCACAGGAAGGGGATACAAGAGGGTCATCAGTAATAGAAGCTACGGTTTCACATCACATGTTGAATATAATTACAACAGTGATATAACAGTCGTTTCCATAACATGGAGTTCATTTAACTTAGCATTATCTTAGTCATTCATAAGGTCATCGCTATTTGGCTGTTGTGATCCTCTGCTGTGACTAGCCTAAACCTGTGCTAATTATTCCCTATGAGGGAGACCATAGAGTCCATGTTTCTTTGGGTCTGGCTCACTTTACTTAGTATAATTTTTTCCAGGTGCTTCAATTTCCTTTCGACAACTTCTAACATTAAATCTATCTATAGCTTCACTTGCCTATCTAGGAACATGTTTTTTTCAATGTACAGTTCATGTACTCATAAAATTCTTCAAGATTCCTCCCTTATTCTTACTAATATATTTCTCATTCATATTTCTGAAATAACATTCAGATGACACATAGATTCATTAGGAATGTGCATGGGACATTCCATCACAAATAGATACTTGGAGGAGAGCTATTAATATCACAAAAAACTGTACCAGTTGATCACCCATAAATGTGCACAAAGACACAATAGTCATTTCCACATAAGTATGTGTATTGCATACACAATGAACACTATTATTTCTCTAAGACAGCTCACTAAAACCACAAGGAGAAAATAAACATTTTTTCCAACTGGAACATTTTCAATACTCATAATTATCAAGGTCAGCTCTCTGACAATGAAAATATTACTTTGCATTACCATGCAGAACCATTGTATTGCTTCTGTTTATTTCCAACTGCCCTCTCTATTCAAATAGTGCCCTCTTGGGTCTCGAGATAAAAAGAAATGCAAACCATATTGAGTTATATATAGCAGAAAATTGCTTGTCTACAAGACAGAACATGAGAATCATCCCAATGACTTAGTTAATCTATGATGACTTTCTATGATCATTCCTTTGAAATAAACACATAAAAACAACAAAAGATTAAAAAATAATTGAAGAATTCTATGCCATACAACACAGAGTATGGTAATGCCATCCTCTGTAGGTCTATGAATAATGACTTAGGAATAACAGGTGTCTCTGTCTGTACCAGGTGAGTTGAGAAGCACAGATCATGAAGTGACTTGAGGGGCAAAGTTAAAATATCATGGTTTTCATGGGGCTGAGGATATGGCCTAGTGGCAAGGGTGCTCGCCTCCTATACATTAGGTCCTAGGTTCAATTCCCCAGCACCACATATACGGAAAATGGCCAGAAGTGGTGCTGTGGCTCAAGTGGCAGAGTGCTAGCCTTGAGCAAAAAGAAGCCAGGGACAGTGCTCAGGCCCTGAGTCCAAGGCCCAGGACTGCCCCCCCCCCAAAATAAATAAATAATATCATGGTTTTCATAAATAAAGATATTTTAAGTACTAGTAAGGATGCATCCCAATTGTTCAAATTATAATACCATATTTCATTACATACATCAACAAACTTTGCAGAAATAAGAGCTGCAGCAATTTCTTACTATTAAACACTTCTTTATCTTACAATCATATACAAGTTTGTATAAAAATTCTCATTGCAGAGAGGCATGGTCTAGCACAGTGGATAATCCCTGAGCTAGGAGGACTTAGAGGTCTACCCTAAGCTAAATAATGAGATTCTCTCTCTCTCTCTCTCACCTCTCTCTAGCTACAAAACAACTAAATAACTACAAAAGATATATTTGCTAAAATATGTTGTGTTTATTTTTCTGAATATAGGTTTATTATTAAAAAATAAGGTCTTCTGAAAAAAGCATAGATCTGAGAATTTCTCACTAAACATTTTAAATATGTTTTTTATTAGTAACTACTAAAATGTAGATACTTGACTTAGGATGTGGCTCAGTTATAAAGCATTTATGTCGCATGAGGATGGCACTAAGTTTAATCTTTTGAACCAAAATCAAATCAAATATAAAATAATTTAGAAATAATTGCTTGGTACTTAGATGAAATACTTAGACAAAATGGTGAACTCTCCCATGATCTCTGAGCAGGGAGGAATATTCCATGTTTTTAAATTTAAAAATTAAGAAATATATATTCAGGAAAAGAGCCAAGGTAATTAGGGAATTTCATTGAGTTATTGGTCAGCAAGGCTTAATCCACCTACACTAAAATCGAAAATGTATTCCTTACATAGTGACAACAAAATAGATAAAGGCAGCCAAATCTTCTGTAGAGCTAGCAAATGAACTTAACATGAATTATTACCTTCCTTCCTCCAGGTTATCAAATTTTGTAGTACAAAGAGAAAATCTGAATATCATACCTTCCACATTCTTTCAGAATATTCATAAAACTCTCCTCACTCACAGTTTCAGTTATTTCATCCAGTATCAAATAATGCATTGGAACTCTACTAGGTGTGCAAGATAGCAATGTTCTTTAGTTTTTGCTTTAGTTGGGAAGGAGACAATTCATAATTAATAGGAAAAAAACACCAGAAAACAGAAGTAAAAATGGATATAAAACCTGAAAGTACATTCCTCAAAATTGGATATAAATGTCTCACAGACATGAGAAAAATAGCATCACTGATTCCTTGGCCAATTCAAATTAAAAGCCTCAATAGCATCTGAACTATCACTTCTAAAAATGTTATTAAGAGTAATAACTATAGAAAAGAATGTGAAGGTAAAAGAAAAAAAAACATTTTCAAATGTCTTGCACAGCAATGTGGATGAACTTGAAGTGGAGTATTCTACAGAAAACAAGAGAGCTACAGAAGACAAATGCCACATGATCACATATGCTTTATTTAAATATGTCAAAGTAATAAGGGTAGAAATCAGACATACTATTCTCTTTGCCTTTGAGAAGAAAGTGTCCTGTGATAGAGAGGCTCATAGAGCAGAAAACGGTGACTTCATCTACAAGTTATAAAATAACTCCGAAATAAACAAACAAAACAATCTAGTTTCTGCTGAAAATTATGGACCTTGTAAAGGAGATGCCTCAAATGATATCATGGCCCTGTCTGAGTTGCCTATATCCAAGATTTAAGATAATTGTTGTTGCAACTACTTGACAGGTAAAACCATGGTTGTATTTCAGATGTGGGAAAGCTGTGAGATAAGTAACATTTACTTAGCAATTAACAACTAATATAATTAGAGTTGAATGAAAAGCAATTAACTTATTTATTAATGAATTGTTTACTAATATGTATATATAATAAATATATATATGCAGATTGAGAGAGAGAGAGAGAGAGATAAAGGAGATCAACAAAAAACTGTAAAGTCCAGTCCTAACTCTCAAGAACAGTATAGCAGAATAAAGATGAGCTATGGTATAGACACAGTTACAAAACAGAACCATGGCTTATAAAATTATAATGTGATTTGTATATACAAATATTTGACTATACATATATGTTTCAGAGAATCTATTCTAATTTCAAGCGTTAGATATTGACTTTTAGCAAGAGATTGAAATAAGTAGTAGAAAAGATCCTCCAACATTAAGAAGATGTTTCATGACCATAGCCAGAACACAAGATCCTTCCTGCCTTGTAGCCTGCTTCCATTAACCAAAAACAGATCCTTGAATTCATATATTATTTTCATTCACTTTTATCCATGAGGTTTGTTTTTTAACATAGTGACATGCTTATTATATACTGGATGAACAAATAATGAACTCTAATAATAGAAGGGAGTAGGACTGGGATATATTTGAAAAAATATATGGCTCATTTTAGAACTGCTCCATGATGAATATCTGGATCTGTATTATTTGAAAATTAAGCTGACATATTAGGATCATTCCTTAAGAGAATTAAATGAGGAGATGGGAGGAGGTGGTAAATTAATTCTAGTTTCCATGACTGTTTAGTCCCAGAACTCATAAGAGGAAGTCATAGTTAACAGGGTATGCAACTAGCAGAAGGGAATTGACAAACACAAGAGTCTGGAGAATGATATTTTTCCAAGTAGCAATAGTGTAGAATTGTAAAATAACACTGTTGATACAGAAGATATGAAATGCAGGATACTTGATCTAAAGGGGTTTAATACACACAATGACAAATGAGTAGTTGTTTGCTTTAGTAGTTCTTCATTTACTAGTTCCATATAAAAACAATATTTTCATATTGAAATAACATCTATTGACTGCTAAATGAAAGGATTATCAAACTTTCTAGGGTCACTTCTCAGTTTCTTAAGGTAAATAGTCTTTGAAATCAAGGCCCATAAGGATCTCAGTTTGAGCACATCCCACTTGATTCAAAACAGAAGTTCAAAACTGGAAGTGGAAAGTGTAGGTGCAAGGGATGAAACATAAGCAATGTTGGGTCAGAGTACAGTGATTGAAGCACTAACAGATATTTTCCTCTGGCTATTCTTCTTGTCAGATAGTTACTATAGGTAATAAATGTGTCTGCTAGACAAAAATGGTCAAAATTGACCATCATAAATTGGCCACTTATTATTTAATAGTCTTAGGTTGGATTTATGCCACTAACAGACCTTATCAGGCAATATTAACAACTCAAATTCATGCATTAATTGTTCTGCAGTTAACCAATATATTATTCTGGAATATTCACATTATAATTTGAGGCAACAATTGTCTAAATGTAAAAAATGCTATGAAAACAAAAAAAGTGGTTATTATAAAATCAAATCACTAATCTGTATCATAAAAATTATCTCTAGTAATAAAAATGTTATTAGCTCCTTCTGGGGAAGAAATTTAACTTTGATAAGATAGGAGAACCTAGTATAGCACCTGGGAGTAGAAGAGTTAAGCTATTTCTGCGAAGATATTTTATTAACCATTCAAAATAGTGGCCCTTCTTTAGAATTTTATGTTTTCAACTATTTCTCCTTTATTACTGAAAATATTTGGATGGAGAAACTGCCTGAAGGAGAGTAAGTGAATTCCCAGTGATTATAGGTTAGTGGAAAATAGAGAGACATTGAGCTCAAGGCAGTGAATTTCCAAATGTCAGGACATTTTCCCTAAGCTCCTCTGTGTGTTCAGATGGACTGCAATAAAATGTGTAATGCGAGCCAAGTCACATATTCGGCAGAATAGTAATTTTAGTGAGGTATACAATTAATTTAAAAATCAAGTACTACTCAATATCTTGATGAAAATACTTCAGGATTTTTCATTCTGTTTCATTTTCACCAAAATTTTAAATTCTAATTCAAATATATTTTCTGTATAAACATACCTGTTTTGACTTTAATAACACAATATCAAAGAATATGTATCTTTCTTTAGTTTTCAGTTTGTTCAAAATATCTTAATGTTTACTCTCACAGTGACATTTTGAATGGAAGACTTGGTAAAAGGAGTTTTAAAATTATTTTAAAAGGCTATATAAATGAAACAGCAATAAGATATTCTGGCTTGACTATCACTGTAATCAACCCAACTTACAGAGGCAGTTAGATTTATTTCAGTTCATTGATTCAGGAATTTTAGTCCATCATGGCAGTCAAGAAGCAGAGGGAGAGAGATTGTCTGCACTAGCTCATGCTTTCTCTCTTCTCCATTTTAATCCATCTTGGTTCCAATCTATGGGATGCTGCTGCTCACATTCATAACAGTTCTTCTCTGCTTACTTATTTCTTTCTGGAAAATTCTCACTCATATACCCACAGGGGTGTAAATCTCAAATACTTCTTAATTCTATCAAGTTGGCACTTACTAACCATCATACCTGAGATAAAATTTCTTAGATAAATGTTAGCTACAGGTGATAAATATGACTGGAATCTCAGAAAACAAGTCTTAATAAATGATACTAAATTGGAAATCACAAATTTCTGGCCACTAAAGATGATATTGTGGAGATGTTCATGCAGCAGAAGTGGAGTAGAAGAGAAAATGCAATTTTCTCTGGAAATTTTGGAATTTTTTTCTGGAATTTAAAGAACTGGTGGAAGAGTAATGGACCTTAATAATCCTTTCATATTGAGGAGAAATGTTAAGATCAATCAGGAGAAAGGAGAAAACAATACTGAAAGAATTTTTTTGTTTTCACAGAAATGAGTATTGAAAGTAAGGCCTTGTGCTTGTTAGAGTTAGATGCAAGTTCCATCATTTAATTCATCCTTCTAGTTCACCAAAAAAATATTTTCAAAAAGAAATTAAAAACTGATTAAAAGTATGCTGATTTGAAAATGGACAAATGGTGACCTTAAGAAAGATATGTTTGTGGTATACTAGGGTCAAAAGATAAATTTCAGTATGATAAACAGAAGGTTATCCTAGAGTAAAGCAGAGCAGGAAGTTTGAGAAAACATGACAACAAGTAAAGAAGAGAAAAAATATCTGATAAGGAAAGTGAATAGGAATGGTTGTATTTTACTTAATTAAAATCATATTTATACACCAAGGGAAAAATTCATTATGATGACATTAAAGGTATATTTGAGAGAAACATCATGATTATGAGTAAGACAGAGGCAGGAAGGAAAATTCTGAGTCTTAGGCTAGCTGGTAAAAAATTAATGAGACTTTATCTTACAAATAAAAACAAAAGGAATAGAGGCATGGCTCATACAGTAGAGACAAGAAGCCCTAACTTGATTTCTTGGTTGTACAAAAACAAATTAAACAGAGTTACTTAGTAAACTGTAACCTTATAGGATAAAAATAAAACTTAGACCCTAACATACTATAAAGCATATTTATATTATAAATATAATTACATAAACTTTAATAAGCTTTATAAACTTTCATAGTTGAGGAAAACCCAAGTATATTAATGTAATTTTTCTCCTGGCTGTTTCAGAATGAACAAGCTAGGACATTTTCTTTGCGAAGGAAAAAGCTAACAGTAGGAAATTTATTACTATTTTTATTCTCATAAGGCACTTCTTAGAGATGCAAACAAAACAAGCATTATTTTACACAAAATCAGAATTATCCTCTTCACAGGAAGTTGTGGATGACTTGGTTGATTAGAGATAGTTTTGTATTCCAGAGTTTCTATTCTTTGTTGATACTTAAATGTGTGAAGTACAGGGTCACTAATTAGAGAAATCACCATATTTTTAAACCACTTATTAGTAGAAATAGCTAAGAAAGTGATTGTAAGGTCATATGTAAAGGTAAAGTCCCAGAATTTATTTTACCTTATTTCTTCAACTTGTTTCTCCATTACAAATCACTCCACTTGCCACTTACTATTCTGGAAGACTTAGTGAACAAAACATTACATTTTGAGAAACCAAAGCAAAGATTATTCAGACTCAGATTATTAGAAATGAGTGGAAGAAGTAGTTTCACAATATAATTCACTCCTGTCTTTTGTGGGTGGTGATATGTATATCTCTCTATCTATATCTCTCCATCTCTTTGTCTATATCAATCTTTCTATCTCTCTATCTGTCTCTCTATCTGTCTCTCTATCTTCCTTTATGTTTGTATATATAAATCTTCCTTTCTTTTTTACAATTTTTGGTCATTTTAGAGGTGAATGAAAGTCAACAAAAAATCCATTTGTTAAATAGGAGTGTAAATGCAAAGGAAGGAACCATATTAAATCTTATGTGCAAAATTGTGGCACTCATCTTGGTTAAAAAGTCAAACGTATTTTTTCCTTGAACTCTGGAAGAAGTATTATTTTGCAAGAGTTTTTTTTTCTCTTTTGTTGTAATAATTTTGAAAATGTGTTAATTGGTAATTAAATTGACTTTTGTTTTGTTTTGTTTTGTTTTGTTTTTACTATAGACCTGGAGCCCTCGAAGAGTACCAAAATCAAGTGGGATTTTTTTCCCTAATTTTCTCTGACCATAGAGATAGAATTTGATTTTCTCCTTTTAATATAAGTTCAAAAAAGGGCAAAAGAAAATAGGAAATGTGAAGAAAATAATTAGTTGATGTATTGGTAATCCAACTGAAAATTATATACAAGTTGAGGAGAAGCAAAGACTGGAAATTTATTTGGATGAGTTCTTTGAATGATTATGTGTAATAATTGAAAAATTATGAAGCAAGATAGAATCTCTATGTATCCATTAGATAAAAGATTTTCAAGAATAAATGCTTTGAAACAAGATATAGTATGAGTTAAAAGTAATATCAAACACTCAACTCCTGCTTTGTGTGGGGTGGGGGTTAGAAGTGAAAATGTTTATTTTTACTTAAGAATGTAGTAAAATATTGTGACCATAAAGAAAGTAAATGTTCCCATCCACATTAGAAACATCCCCACTAGCATTTATTATTGTTAGTTTTCTTGATATTGGCCATTCTAACTGGAGTTAGAATGTTGTTTTGATTTGCATTTTTTTTTAATGAAAAGAGTTATGGAACACATCTTCATGTACCTAGTGGCCATTCTTACTTCTGCTGAGAAGTCACTCTTTTAAGTATTTACCCTCTCTGCATAGTTGTATGGAGGTTCCTCAAAAGACTAAACATAGAGCTTTCCTAATACCCACCAATTCCACTCCTGGGTATTTATCCAATTGACCATAAACCAGGCTACACAAATGCCACCTGTTGGGGACTCAGTTTTGGCCTTAATGGGGGAAGGGCGACAAGAGCTCCCGAGATGCTGCCCTTCCCCCAGCCCTGGGAAAGTGTTAAAGCTAGCCACTCCCACCTTCCAGCCTCAACCGGAAGAGAAGCAAGCCTGGCTTGGCCTCCCAGCTTGGCCACATGTCTAATGGCGGGCCCGGCCCTTGGGGGGGGGGGGCTGTAATCCCCACCCACAGAGGAAGTTCGTGACATCACCATGATGGACAAGGTCTTTAGACTATGCCTGGCCCTTTGGCCAGTCACCCTTCCTTTCCTGCCATTACCGCTACATAAACCCCCTCCCAATTAAATCCTGTGAGACCACTTCAAACATTAAGGTGTCTCCCTGATGTCTTCTTCTGCTACTGCTCCTGAAACGTGAGGGGACTGGGGGTGAGGGGAGGCATCAGCAGCCTTTCCTCAACTTAGTGTAATCCATGAGGGTATGCCTTTGCCTTCTGCTGGTGGAAGACAAGGCTGAGTGCTCTTTCATAGTTTCTGGGGTTCAGGCATTTCCCCAGGAGATAGGGGAAAAGGGATCTTTCAGGTCCCAACAGCCACCCATACAAACATGTTCATTGCAGCATTTTTTTTCCATAGCAAAGATATAGAATCAAACCAAATGTCCCATTTGAAGACAAATGGATGAAGAAAATGTGTCATATATACAGAATAGAATTCTATGCTACCCACAGGAAGAATGATATTGTACCATTCATAAGAAAATTGAAAGTCTTGAAAAAATTATATTAAGAGAAGTCAAACAGAGCCAAAGAAATGTTGGCATCATGGTTTCTCTCAGTTTTGGTAACTAGAAATGCCTATGAATATACAAGTGAACACAAAAAATAATATATAGACAGATATACATATATATGTGTATACACACATATGTATATGTGCACACACACACACACACACACACACACACACCAACTAGGACTCTTGACACTCACACACTGAGGCCAAAGGAGGATATGAATAGGAGTAGTTGACAAAGGCTCAATAGCCATGTGCATATGATAATGTAAAATAATATTTTATGAAATGAACTCCAAAATAAATCAACAAGAGATATTTTTAGTTGCCATTGTTGCTGTTTTTTGTTTCTTTTCCTTTTGTCTTTTTTGTTTATTTTTTGGGAGGCCAAGGAGGGCGCACAGAAAAGGTAGAATAAAGATGAATAAATACAATAATGGTACTCACTAGAAACTATGTGGAAAATGAACTGTATATCTTATCTATGGGGATAGGAGGGAAAAACTGGAAAAGAGTGAAGGAAAGGGAGACATTGTTCAAATACAATTGTGCTCATTACCTGATTCATATAGCTGTAACCCTATGTATAAATCCTCTACACTAACAATGAATAACTAAAAAAAAAAAGGAAGGGAAATATTAGTTTAAGCCACATACATGAGGGAATGCACTGCAAAGCTGATAAGTTACAGCAGATAGAATGATTTTTTTCTGAATCTGTACATGTTATTTGACAAAGAATATCTGAAGGTAAAATGGCGAACAAAGGTCTAGAAATGGCAAAAGTATTCTTGGTTATCCAAGTGAGCCAAATCTTCTCACATGAATGTTTAAAAGAAGAAATCCCTCCTATCATGGTCTATTAGAGGCAGAAGACACAAAACAAGGATCAGAAATGTTCAGTTTCTCGATTTCAAGATGGAACAAGTTGACAATAAGAATTACAGGTGACCTCTAAAGTCTCTAGAAGGTGACACAGCAACTCTGCTGTGTCTCAAATACCTTGTAGAAAGAAATATAGCCTAGCCCTGACACTATTTCCAGAATTTTAAAGTAATCAGCCTGTGCTGTTTAAACTACCATGTGTATGAACTTCATTGTAACAACTGTGAAAATTTATTTTTCCTAGAATGAAGTTAGCCACAGAGTGGAAGGTAGTATCTCCATTGGGGTACCCATTTCAAAAACTGTTGATATAAATAATTGAATTGAGATGCATAAAATGCTTAATAGAAATCTGGGAATACACAGCTATTTTCAGAAATAGTAGCTGTAATTTGATCTGTAAGTGCTACAAATCAGACAATATATTCCTACTGGTGAAATGATAGAAAATCTGTACATGGAATTAGTCCTGTGTAGCTTTCATTTGCTTTTCTGAAATTAGAATTAATTAGTTGTACATAAATAAATGGCTTTCTACTGAAGTAAATACAGAATGGTGTTCCATCTTTCCCCAAATATTTTATTATTATCATTTGTGTTACAGTTTTTATTTATAAAACTAATGAAGTCAATTGACCTGGAATGTTTGAAAAATACAATTTAATATTTGATTGTTTTTTTTGTTTATCTGCCAGCAAGCATGTTTTTATGCGTTTCTGTATGTGTGTATGTTTGTGTTTGTCTGTGTTTACATGTACAATCCTGAGCATACTTTGGGAGAAAAACAGCAACTATTCTTGTCTTCATCACTCTATATTTGGCTACATTACAAGCAGTAATAGAGACATGGTAAATGGCATTAGGTAATGTGAATTTTTCACGTTATTAGTAGTGATGTCTGTTAAGTGACCCATTTATTTGTAGAGCTGCCATGGATTCACAATTAATGAGAAACACTGAAATCAAGAAAGTGTTTCTTAGTAATTTGTTGGGAATCAATTTAATTGTCCTTTGGCATTCAGTGCTACTGAAACTCAATAAAGAGTTCACTAGAAGGAAATGAGATGATGAGTAAAATCTGGAGAAAAACAAGGTAAGGCATAGTTACTCACTATTTAAATTTTGTCCCAAGGACAACACTGTCACATTATGTGTAAATAAATGTCACATCATGGAAAACCTAAGTATAAGAATAAGGAACTTTGTGGTCTTGGAGATAATTCAATACTTACTTACTAAGAAACATATACCATATGCTTCATTAATTTTTATGCAAAAGTGAATTGGGAGAAATTCTTAAATCCAAGAATAAAAAAGAGTAACAACTGTCACATTAATAATGTCCTGTGGCATACAAATCGTTTTATATAGTTTCTTGTATTTGGAAATGCTAAGCCTTATGAGATATATAGGAGTTTTTATTTAAAACAGACCTTCTTAAGGGAGTAGTAAAGAGCAATAAGTGACTTTGGCCAGACAGCCGTTGAGGTTTTAATGGAAGATGAAAACTCTGAGTTACTCATTCAAAAGCTAGATTGTTGTGACTCAGTTTTCTTAGGATTTTTTTTCACTTTTATTTATCTTTGCAAATCTGTGTAGCAGTATGTTAAGAGAATATAGACATACATAAAGAGAATTAACCATTTATTCCAGAAGTTTATAAGATATCTTTCCTCTAATCATGGAGTTACAAAAGTTTATTCAAATGTTTTTTATTTATTAATATCAAAATTACATGAAGCATTTTAATCAGATCTTGCTCTAGTTTTGAGTGTTGATTCCACTGCACTACATCTTCCAATTCTACCTATTGTCATTTCTTTCTGTAATTTTATTTTCTGCTTACTTTGTAAAATTCATTTCTTTTGAATGAATTTTTTGTTCAATGACCATGATTTTGTTTTATTTAAATTAAAATATATATTATATGCAAATTTAATTACCATGTCATTTACAAATGTATGCAAAAAAAGTTCCTTAATTAGGCCTTGCATATTTATTTTGTTTCAAGTATTCTCTCTTTTATGGAAATTCCATTAAACTGAGATCGCAATACTCTTTAGAATTTTCTTTTTTTATTTTTCCAGATGATTTCACCTCACTATTTTCCTTTGCCTACTCACACATCCTTAGAATTTAGTTCCACTCAACCTTAATAAATTATCATCTCATCAGCTATAAGAATTAAAACTTTTCCTATGGGTTCATTGAAGGCTAGGAATCAAAACCAGTACTTGGCCTTATCATATGTAAAGAATGGTGCTATATGGAAGAGGACTGGAAGGAATGAACTTTCTTGTTTCATTTCTGATTTAAGGGAAAATGGTTTCGGTTTTCCATCATTAAGGAAAACCCTTCAATGCTCCAGGATAGGAAGAATTAACATCATGAAAACGGCAATATTGCATAAGTCCATTTAAAAATCCAATGCAATGTCCATCAAAATCCCAACAACATTCTTTAATGAGATAGGCAAATCAATCCACAATTTTTTTTGAAATAAGAAAAGACCCTGAATAGCAGGAGAAACCTTAGCACGAAGATCAATGTTGGAGAAATAACAATATCAATCTTCAATTCCAATGCAAATGAAAATAGTTTGGTAGTGGCATAAAAGTGGACATGAGGACCAAAGGAACAGTACAGAAATCCAAGAAACAAATCAATTGACCTAAAATTGTCTAACATTCAATAAGGAAGCAAAATATATATATATGCTGGAAGAGAGACAGCCTGATCAACAAATGGTGCTGGCAAAACTGGATGTCCATATGCAGAAAACTGAAACTAAATCATCATATATCACCTTGTACCAACATCCCTTCAAAATGGATCAAAGACATCAATGTAAGAACTTTTACAGGAAGAGGTAGGGGAAACAATACGACTCCTGGGCACAGGTTGAAACTTTCTAAGTAAAAATCCAGAAACAATGAATCAAAGAAAAACTTGATAAGTGTGAATACCTCAAATTTAAAAGTTTGCATATGACAAAGGACACAGGTAACAAGACAAATATTCATATTTATTTCTCAAAATTGTATGGAGTTAAGATGTGAAAAATATATTTTAGGGTAGATTAGAAGATAAAGGCTAATTTTGGATCCTGATTTCAGACTAAGAATAATCACTATATGCTTATATGGTTCGATACTGGAATTTATATCTCATGAAATTCATACTCATGTATACAGAATTATCATCCCAAAATATTTTTATGAATTTAAAGTTAATCTAGAATTATTCAAATAAAAGGGAAAATATGCAACTGTATCTCAGTGTTGATGTGCTAGGAAACAAAATTATGTGGTTTCAGATAAAATGTGATTACTTATAATGAAGTCAGAGTAATACAAATTTAAAACATGCTCCCACATTGAGCAAGCTGCTAACCACTACATAAATTTCACAACTAGTAATTTACTTTTTTCTCATCTGAAAAGAAGGGAAAAATGGCATAAATATAACCTGTAAAAAAGGAAATTAACTATCTGGAAATTGTTTCAAAAGATCATTATTTCAGTTCCTTTTTTGTTAAACTATTACACAGTTCATTTTACTATATAATTGTTATAGTTCAATTTAAATAGAAAGCAGAAGTAATTTGATCTAGTAGAAACAATGTTGTGATAAAAAAATTGGTTTTAATATGATTTGATATTTTAGATTTTAACGTTTAATAATGACCACTGATAGACTACAATATCTATACATTTTAGTCAATTATGAGCCTAAATCACATTATTTTCTTTTATAGGGCTAATCTGAGGACTAAATAATAGAATATATATTTAAAATTCAATGTGAACTAGGCACTAGTGGCTCATTCATATAAACCTGCCTAATCAGAAGGTTGAGGTCTGAGGATCAGGGGTTCAAATCTAGCACAGGCCATAAAGTCTGTGAGTCTAAACTTCAATGAACTATCAAAAAGCCAGAAGTGGAGCTATGACTCAAGTGGTAGAGAACCAGCCTTGAGCACCAAAGGTCAGGGACAGTGCTAAAGGTCTCAGTTAAAGCCCTAGGAATATCATTTTTTTTTTTTAAAAAAAAACCTTTACAAATAAAAAAGTAACAATTTCACATTGCTGTTTGCATCTTTGCAAAATACTATACCACAACAAAACAAACAAAAGAATAGCAGGGCACAGTGGTTCTCTTTAAACCTAGTTTCTGGGGAAGTGAAGATACAGAATCTCAGTTGGAAATAAGCCCAAGCAAAAAGGTCAAGGTATTCCATCTCAACCAATGGCAGGGAAAAGTCATCCCTAAAGACATGAAGAAGCACAAGTAGGAAGATCATGCCCAGGCTGGTCCAGACGCAAAGAGAGATGCTACTTTGATAATAAACAGGGAAAAGATGGACCAGAAGTATGGCTCAAGTGGTACAGTGTCTACCTAACAAGCACAAGGCCCTGAGTTCAGGCTCCATTACTACTACTAAAAATAAGAATAATAAAATGATTTTAAAGGCTTGATATGGGTGGCTCAAACCTGTAATCCTAAATACTCAAGAGACTGAGATTAAAGGATAGCAGTTCAAAGCCTGCCCAGGAAAGTCTGTGATACTCTTATCCATGGTTAACCATCAGAAAATCTGAAGTGGCTCCAGCTTAAACTGATAGAGAGCTGGACTTCAGTGGAAAAAGCTCAAGGGCAACAATCAGGCCCTGAGGTCAACCATCACTACTGACAAAAAAAATCAAAATCAATCAATAAATAAATAAACTAAGAAGAGATGAAAAGTAAATATAAAATGCTGTTTATGCTACTTAATCAGAATTAATCAATATTCAATGTAGACATATGACAACATAACATACCTCATAGATATGTTCAAATTTGTGTCAATCAAAAAGCTAAAGCAAATATAAAATAAAAATAATATTTGAGTTTTTTAAAAATTGTAAAAACATTGTTCTCCAAATTTTCAGGTCTAATATAATGTGTCAAATCATTAGAATCATAACTGATTGATCTTCAATTTTACCTTTACCTATTTGTAGTACTAAATATCCAGTATCTATTGGCCTAATGACACAGCCAATGAATTTCAAGTGTCAGAAGGGATTTGGTTCAGTTGACAGCAAACTGCTTTAAAGAGAATTAGATCGTAAGCATTTATCTCTCTTCTGCATTCTGTTTATCCTACTACAACAAAAACATCTTTCCAAAGACAATGGCTAACTTTTGGATTTCATTTGTTCACAAATTATCAGCAATATATAAATATTTGGGTTTTTTTTTTTTTTTTTTGAAACTCTTTTCACTTGGAAACAATAGGGTTGAAATTCAGGGCCTTCTACTTGCTCGACTGGTGGTCTATCATACCCCCAGGTCTGTTTTTGCTGTTTATTTCTTTTTGATCTTGTTCAGATACAGTCTTGCAAAATGTCTCTTACTAGCCCTGATCCACCATCCTTTTACTTTTCCTAGCATGGGATACCAGTTGAAATAATGGTGTGTGTGTGCGTGCGTGTGTGTGTGTGTGTGTGTGTGTGTGTGTGTGTATGTCTCACTGGGATTTGAACTCAAGGACTTTACTCTCTTCCTTAAATTTTCTGATCAAGACTCCACTCAGTCAACTTCAACTCCACTTTCTGCTGTTTGGATACTAGGAGATAAAAGCCTCTTTGGCTTGCAATGTTGATTCTTGCATCTCAACCTCCTGAATGGCTAGGGTTGTAGCTATGAGCCACCAGAGTAGACTGAATAATTTTATTTTATCGTTTTCACTATGTTAACATTCTTTTTCTAATTTTACTCAATTTTCTCAATTTTAATGCTTACTTTCAATTAATTTCAATTTCAATGAAATTTGATGAACTTGTCAATTTTATATTCAAAACTGTGAAATATCAATGGAATCAACAGAATATAACAAATCTTCTGCAGCGGCACTGAACTGCCCAAAGTTTCCAGGATATTATTTGTTTCTTGCTTTTATGATTCTACCAATTTTAAGAAAAAAGGACCTCAATTTCTTTATTTTTAGAACTAATACTTTATTATTTTTTATTTAGAACTCTGTGGGACTTGAGAACACTGGCTGCTTAACCATTTATTTTAGTTATTTGTAACTGTACTCTGAGTGAGAAAATCATGAAGCTCTTAACAGATTGTAAGATCAAAGAAAATAGATGATACTAAACGGAAATAAGATAGCATTTGTCTATATATTTAGGATGCTAAGTAAGTAATGTGATCTCTAAAATTAGTTTGCTCTATTACCAAATGAGAATAAGAGAATGGTAACTCTAATGATGCTCTAGTAGAATTTATTACATGCTATAATTTTGTATTTTCTATAATTGAGAATCATTAATATCCCCAAAATATTCTGATGTTCTCCAAATAATACAAATACATTTATTGCATTAATATTTGTGGTTTTCTTTAAGCTTAGATGGGTGATTAAAATTGTAGAATAATTCAATTCCCTTATAACAATTATACTTTTTATCCTGTGCAATAATAATCCTCAGAAGGTATTTGAAATGAAAATTTATATTTTACTATCTCCCAAAATATTACAGATATCCTAAAGATTATCTTAATAATAAAATGTTTAATATTTAGTAATGACATTATTTTACATAAAAGATGTCTTATTTAATATCAGAAGGATTAAAGTAGATGTCCTTAATACTTTCTTTGGAATATGAATTAGGAGAAAGCAGGATTATTAAAATTCATATAATGAGATGATTTTTGTTGCAAGTAATTGAAACTTTACTTAAGAATATTTAACCAGCAAAGTCGTAGGATGAAATGTCTGGAGACTGACTTTACAATATATCACACTTATTAGCTCTATTTCCATCTGTCTATTTCAAACTCTGCCACTCTCAACATGATGTTAAATCCCCAAGGTTTACAACATGGTGCTAGCAGTTAGAGGCATTGTTTCTTCACAGAAAAACATCCAAAGGTGAAAAGGGCCATTTCCTTTTTTTTCTCCTTTCTCTTCATGAAAGAATGCTTTTATCAAGTATAAAAGGAAGGTAATTTATATTTATTATAATATAATTATAATTTATTATCAATGTCATTGGGGAAGGTTGAAAAAATAGATGCTAGTCATTGGTACCTGTGAAAGAAATACTTATCTTTTTTTGTGTCTGAACCAAAGTTTGAACACGGGAGCCTCTAGAAGATCTGATTGGGCTTGCTCACTCACATTTGCTACTATACCATTTGATCTATGCCTCTTATCCAGCATTTTTGCTGATTAATTGATGGAGTCTTGTGAACTTTATTCCCTAGGTGTTGTCTTCCATCCATAATTCTTCGTGTCTTAGCACCCTGAGCAGCTTGTATTTTACACATAAGCCACTTATGCCTGGTTCTGCTTTGATTATCTTGACTAACAACCAACATTCTTTGTAATTAAACATTGTCAAGTGAAGCAGGAACATGACTGTTGCTTGGGAGAAGGATATTGAAGGCCTAAACAAGTGACTTCTGTTCTTAAATGTAGGATAATACTGCGGTGGTCAAAATGTATTAATGAATAGGCATCACTAGACAATGTAGAGATATCACCTTACAAGTTAACTGGGGAGCTAGGAATGAAAGAAAATGAATGGGAGTGGCAACACAATGCATAAAGGATTAACTGAACAATTTCCAACTTATGATCCTCATTTCAAGGTGGGAAAAATTATATTATGCTACAAAAACTTAGAAATTTGTGGACCTTTTGCATTATCTTTTGAATTAATAGGAACTTTGCTATCACATTTTTACATAATAATTCAGTTTATAAAGTGCAAATTCATATTACTTTAGTGCATTACTGATAGAGTTTTGAATTAATAGATGTTTACAACACTGATTTCTTTTACAAATAAAAAGAGATTATGGCCATGGATACAGGCAATGCTTAGTAAAGACACCCACAGTTTCAAAATGAAAATCTGTGCAAAACACTGACTGCATGTTCCTATAGATCTTCATGTCTAGGTAAGTTCTACTGTTCAATATAGATTTTTTATTAGGTGAGGCATGGATCCATAATGGTAATAAGTTTTCCTGTTGGAGGTCTTTACGCTGAAAGGTATAAATTATGCAAAAATGCAAGTTACTCCTAAATCTTCTAAATGTGATGCCTGTGATTTAGCAGATGGAAAATATCCTAAACTACAAAGTGATTTCCAGACAATAAATGTATGTTGAAAGAAGAATACTGGGGAATTTAGTCACCTTAAGATTTCCTGATTGAGCTTTTAGTTAGAAAGCATGAAAGATTTAAGTGTGATTGTCAATGAGGAAAATGATATTGGGCTACAAGTCAAGGTGAGGCAGGTCTGTACATGAATGAATAATTTTGACATGAGCCTGTTTAAGAACCTCTAACAGTAGAAAGGAAACCAAGGGAAAACTGAATTTTAGGAGAATTGGTCAGAAAAATAGATTTGAACAAAACTTTGATGAGTTTGCTAAGCATCCTTCTCCTCTTAATAAAGGCCTCCCCAAAGCATTAAGAGTTTGAACTAGAGAAGAGTTAGAGGAGCAAGTGGGAAGATAAATAGTATGCTTGAAGGATCCATGGACTCTAAAAGTAGGCCACTCACATATAAAATGCTCATGACTTTCCTATTGGTCTGAATCAATTCACCCATAAAAATAGAAAAATAGTACAATTACCCTATTGAGTTGCCAGGGTTAAGTGGGTTTGAAAACAGAGTGTTTAAGAGTATGTCTATAAGTAAATTCAAGCTCAAAAATTATATTTGGCATTTTCCCCCTCTCCCTTAAATTTAAATATGAGAAGAAATATATCATGCACATATTTGAAATTGATTACCTTTGAAACATTCAGTTCAATATTTGAAAAAATACACTATATTGTGTACATTTTATTACCACTATTGACTTAATTCAGAGTATTTCTTAAAATTGACACTATGAGATAGGTCCCTTTATTAAAAAATAATGAGTACATTATATCTGTATATCTTTTCAAAGTGATCACTTTTCCAAAGAAAAGACAACTGTTAAGAGAGCTCACTGTGTTTTCAACACAGCACATGTTATTCACCAGACAATATAATAATGTCAGCAATCAGGATTATGTAAATGGAAAAGTATAAAAGCAGCTTAGTTCAATGGTCTCACAGAGGGTCATGCATTAACAATTTTATGAGCAACCATATGACAAGAAATGGATTTAAAATTTTAGCTGGTAGCATTCAATTGAATTATTTTCTTTAGAAGTTCTGAAGTTTTTATTTGAGGGCTCCATATGAGAAAAGGCTGTTGAATTTTTTCTTGATAGCTTTCATGGTAGACAAGGCAAACACACCTTGCATTACACAACTTGTAGCTATTCAATCTCCTCCTAAATTGAGGTATTTTTTAAATGAACAGCACTGTAAGTAATTACCAGTAGATAAAATGACATCACAAGTCATGTAAACATGCACTAACTAGAAATTCATAATCTAGTAAGTGATGAGAAAAAAGTCATAGAAGCATGGCAAAAATTAACATCAGTGACATCATTTAAGTCACAGTTTTAGGGGTAATTGGGGAGGTAAATAAAATAAGCTATTTTTATGCCATGCATTGTTATTTATAAGATGGTTTAATTTTTACAAGTATTTGTATTTGTATCAGTATCCCATTTCATTAATTAAATAACTGAGGCCAAGATTTCTCTATGAACTTAGCATTGGTATCTAATTAAATACACTTTATACTCCTGAAATTACAGTGAATAGACTGTGTCAGATCTATTATAAGTTCTTGATTTAACACCATTTGTAAGACATATCTCAGAATTACCACATATGACTTTCTAGAGCTATGGTTTATAATTGACTCTTTAATATGCATCTAAGCAACTGTGATACTTTAAAATACACAGGAAAGGTGTTTTATTGGCTAGAAAATTCAAGTGACTTTAACTTCTTTTTTTGTTTTGGCCAGTCCTGGAGCATGAACTCAGGGCCTGAGCACTGTCCCTGGCTTCTTTTTGCTCAAGGCTAGCACTCGACCACTTAAGCCACAGCGCCACTTCTGACTTTTTCCATATATGTGGTGCTGAAGAATTGAACCCAGGGCTTCCTGTATGTGAGGCAAGCACTCTACCACTAGGCCATATTCCCAGCCCCTATTTTAACTATTTTTAAATCGTATTTTAAAACCTTTATAGATTATTAAGAAAGGTATGGTGACACAGGCCCATTATCCTAGCTCAATGGAGTGGGAGGCAAGAAGATTGAGGGTTTGAGGCCAGCCTGGGCTACGTATTGAGATTCTGTCTCCAAAAATAACATGAAGAAATTTTTATAAATTGAAACTTGGATTTTGGGAGAATCACAAATTTGAAATTACAACAAACTAAGTGCACTGCATTGAATAACTATTAGATAAATTTATGAGTATTTATAAATAATGCACTTACATAGCTTGCACATAAATAATTCTTAAGAATGTATCTCCAGGGACTCATGTTTCTTCCATGTGTTGATGATGATGATGATGATGATGATGATGATGATGATGATGATAGTAATATAGAATCGAGGGAAGGAATTAAGGCATTATTTTTATTATCAAGTTTCTTACAAACTGAATTCCTTCACACTTGTTCCATAACATAATGGAAGTCTCCTCTCTGCTAACATAAAGAAAGGACATTTGTATTTTAGTTATCCTAACATCAGCTTTAAGAAACTCAGCATTAGTTGTTATCTTTATCTCTTACATATAAAAAGCCTTGTTTCCTTCCTGCATGATAAACACTATAATATATACTATAAATAGAGATACATAATACAGAGGGAGAAATCATATTAGAAGTTTACCATAAAATCATTTTAGAAGGCTTTGGGATCACGTTTATGTTATATTCTCCTGAAATAACATAATATGCTATTAGGATATGAATACTATTGATTAAATTAATAATTCATTCCAAGAAGATAACCATTGGTAAACTAATAATCACAGTGTTAGAATATGGCATACTGAAAGTAGAGTTGTTTGTCTTTAATTTCGAGCCTCATGAGATTATATTTTAGGCAGCATAAAGAAGTTCGCATTCATGCTCAGTATGTTTTGTATGCTTTTGTTATTCTCTCAGGATATTATTATGCTAGCTCTATCTTGTGGTCATATACAATTATTACACTTAGTTAATAAAAAATTAAGAAACGTGTTCTAACATACAATGGGTTACTCCTTACTGTCTGTAAATAGAATAGCAAATTTCACTTTAATTCTTTTTGTAAATATTTTATTAATTATGGAGCTGGGAATATGGCCTAGTGGTAAAGTGCTTGCCTCGTATACATGAAGCCCTGGGTTTGATTCCTCAGCACCACATAACATGTAGAAAAAGCCGGAAGTGTGGCTGTGGTTCAAGTGGTAGAGTACTATCCCTGAGCAAAAAGAAGCCAGGGACAGTGCTCAGGCCCTGAGTCCAAGGCCCAGGACTGGCAAAAAAACAACAACAAAAAACAACAACAAATATTTTATTAATTATGATATAGGTTCTTAACATGAGATATATTTCCTTCAAAGTATATTTAAATGTTTCTATATTATTGTTAATTATAGGTAGAATGTTATACTGCTGTTCTCTAGAACTTAAGTATTCTGCTGAAAATTTTGTTGAAAAAGACATGAAATGGGAGGCTTGCTATTCAAACATCATTAGTTGATCATAACACTATTCGACTCCTCAATTCTGTGGTTATTGTTCACAGAAGTCATTTTTGCCAAGTTTATTTATTAAAACGGAGAATATTGATTTATATATTTTTGGCATTGATTTTCATATGTGATGTAACTTAAAAGTTGAAAGAATTTTTAATTCTTTTAAAGCTCTTTATAAATTTACATATTAGATGAGAGTCTCAGATATGATCTTGAAAACTTCAATGGTATTAATAATAAAAAGAGCAAAGTCTATTATTTTTGGGATATAAAATATTTTTTAACAATTTTTTCAAGAATTGAGTCGTTGGGGGGGCTGGAGATATGGCCTAGTGGCAAGAGTGCTTGCCTCGTATATATGAGGCCCTGGGTTCAATTCCCCAGCACCACATATATAGAAAATGGCCAGAAGTGGCGCTGTGGCTCAAGCGGCAGAGTGCTAGCCGTGAGCAAAAAGAAGCCAGAGACAATGCTCAGGCCCTGAGTCCAAGCCCCAGGACTGGCCAAAAAAAAAAAAAAGAATTGAGTCTTTGGATCACATAAAGCTTAGCTGTGTATTTTATTGTATAATCACATTTCTCTTGTTTACAATGAACTTTACATATCATATAAGGAAATCATAATCTAATATTCAGTATCCATATTATTTAGTGGCTTTATATTTAAACAGAGTGGCAAACCTGCTTTCATTAAAACCATACTAATCAACACTTGATGACTTCAAACCCAAATTATCTCTTTAGATCATGAATCTTTGTGGACTCAAGGGTGGTTCTGCTGAACTAAACTAGATGTGATCCTTCACTGAGTACATTCAAGTAATGGTAGTCAGTTTCCAGGTTTCCTACTGGGTCAGCTGGACACAGGTTGGTTGTTCCAAGATATTCTCACCTAGATTCCTCTGTGTGATTCCATCCTGTGAAATAGTCTGGGCGTGAATTGTCTTGATGTGGACATCTGCAAAGTCCACCTTACAAATGACATGGACCATGGAAGAGAGGTAAAGAACTGTGGTTATATTTCTAATCTGCCATGAGTTTGATAAGATTTTTCAAAGTACATGTTTTAATTCATTTAGAGTAGGAGTGTACAAATGTTCCGTTTCTATAATTTAACATGATGTTTCTTTTAAGTTCAAGGAATAATTTTCACATCATTTTTTCTCTTATATTTTAAGAGTGATAATTATCCCTCTTTGATAAGCCAAAGTCAATAAACACTTTTTGCTTACAAATGAAGGAGGATTAATTTCAACTTAGTTTATTGTAACTGTATGCCAAAAATCCATACTCTTCAGTAGAAATCACAGCTTTAGACTGTAAATCACAGGAGCTGGTGATACAATTACTAAGTAGGTGGATAATATTAGGAAATTTACTGTACGCCCAGTTCATGCTTTTCCAAACAATACAATGAAATTGAGTGGTCAGCATTCCATGTTTCTTTGATCTTCAATGTTCTATTTTTCTTTTAATTTTAAATTTCAGAGTTTGCTGTAATATTTTCTTTCCCACTCACAAAGTCCATTTTTTTCTCTGCTAAAAGTAATCAAGATATTCTACCAAGCAATTCATATCCATTTGATTTAAAACATTGATTTGATTTAAAACATTGTAACTATTGCCTAGATTAGAATGTGCCAGTACACAAGAAAATTATTTTTCTCAATAGAGTCTTGACAATTATCTCTTTGATTTATGATTTTGTAGCATATAATTTTAGGTTAACACTCTTTTAAGCAAGACAAAAAAATTACAGAAACTGATTATTCTTCGCACCAAATGGAAGTGTTATATGAAGAACATTTAACTATACAAATGATCTAGTCTACCTCTACCCATTTGCCTCCATATCTGCGTTGTCATCTGTTTGATATTTCTAGAATGCTTATAAATTTGCAGTACTAATGTTCTTTAAGTTTTGGCAAGTTTACCACCATGTGTAAGATGATAATTTTATTCAATGTGAGATAGTATGTCTCTGTGGGTTAATTTTAACTTTTGTAATTGTGCATGTTGGTGAGTTTGCTGGAAGCTATTGGACATTAGGTCTGCTTTAAGTCCATTCAGACTGCTTTCCCAGTTTTTGTTTGGAAGATATTTTTTCTATTTATATGCTTAAGATTACTATATATTGGAGATACTAACTTTTAAAAATAGGTGTGATTTGAAATAGTTTCTCCTATATTGGATTGTGTGTCTTCAATAGGTTTAGTATTTTTGTTGTTGTTGCTCAGAAACTCTTAAGTTAAAAGCCATCTTATTTGCATACCTTTGCTTTTATTGTCTATATTTTCAGGGACATTTAAAAAATATCGCCAGAAATGTATCATGGATTTTTTTAATGCTAAAAACAGAGGGCAATAAGTCAGGCAATTTTTCACTTGCATTTTTAGTAGTTTCTAATTGTCAGATTGCTTATTTGAATATTTAATAAATCTAAGGTGATTGTCTATGCATGAAGCAAGACAAAGGTCTATTTTTATTCTTCTGCATGTTAATATCTGATTTTACCTTTAGTCTAATCAATTTTATTAACTTTTTAAAACTATTTGCAGATCCTCTTCAAGAGAGAACTACTCTGATTTCCTAATGTTATGTGGAGTAAGAGTGGTTTTCTATATTTACATTGTCATACATGTCTCTGACTTGTTTCCCTTCCAGCCAAGGAGGTGTATTTTTTGTATATATTTGTTTTATGTTCAATCTTTTGTTTTATGTTCAATCAATTATGGTATTCTTTAGAATTTTCAGTTCAATTAGTTACATGGTCAAACCAAACATTTCAATATGGTAGTTAATCCCATTGCACTACTACTCAGGAAAATGTTTACATGGTTAAATACCTAGATTGAGTCTATGTATGATGAATACATATTTTCCTAATACAAAAGTGTTTTGAATATGCATATTTACTTCCATTTATAAAAATAATCTAAAAAGCCATAAATATTTTACTCTAGAAAAATAGCCATACAACTATTCTTAACTTTTTGTATAGGTACTATTTTCATGTTACACATTATTGATTTTAATTATCTAGACAATTTATCCCATTTGTTTCCATCATTCCATTACTTTTAACTACTAACACCTTAAATCACGTATCCCCTGTAGTCAATTTCAACCTTGCTAGTTTCTTTTTATATCCAAGATGCATTGTATTTTATTTTGTATTTTTATGTTCTAAATGTGTGAGTAAGTTGGGCAATAGCTATATTTCTTGACTTAATACAATAACAGAAGGATGTTAAGGATATATTTTAATTTAGTTCAATAAGTATGCTGAGTACTTTCTAAGTTAGTAAAGTGAAGTAATACAAATAAAGGATTAGAAAGAACACACCCTTCACTCCTCAGAATAAGAAAATTGCATTCAGCAACATTTTAAAGCATTTTAAAAGATGAATCATATTCACATATCTTCATAACGCCTACTCCTCCTTTTCACCTACATTCCTAACACTAGATAGGAATGGTACTAAAGAATTGCATTTTAAAATTGCACTGATTAATATCATAAATAAATTGCATACTGTGTCAAGAATAAAATCTACTTGTTTTTATAGCACAGTGAATAAAGAGGAAAATTTTAATCTTGCCAACCCAAGACTATTGAGATACAAGTGTATCCCAAATTAAGAATGTATTAAATTTCCCTTAGGATGAAATGCTGTGGAGGTAGATGGAGAAATTTATATCTGCTCCAAATCCTAAATGACAATTAAAATGAGACCAAATTTCCCAGGGTCCAGTAAATGTATGAAACTAAATGTTTATTTAGAGTTGCAATGATTTACAATAATTCGTATATTTATTGAGTCCTTCGGAAACTAAATAAGACTGACAGGTTCAAGGACTGTGAAAGGTATGAAGAAGAAACATTCATCTGGCCTTCAGATCTCGCATTTTGGAAAGAAAAGTGTGAGAAGCAGGATTAGGCATATATACTCTCAGATAAGAATATAGATATGAAATTATTTGCGATTAATTCTCAAATTGACCATGAGAATAGTATTGAATTAAGAAGTGTCCAGGCCTAGAACCCCAAACATGTTCAGTAGTTGATTAATATATGTAGCACAGTTATAATTACTGGCTTTGTTAAGGATGAACTACATACCTCCCATAATTTTCAGTTCTTTGCACAACATAGACTGCTGTTTTCATATGGATAATGGAAGAGGTTTTTTCCAAGGTTTCAAATCAGACACTCTTGTCTATAAATTATTTTATATTTATTTTAAATTATATTTATTTAAGTTATATTTATTTATATTATATTTATTTAAATTATATTTATTTTGTGTGTGTGTGTGTGTGTGTATCTGTTGGTAGAGGTCACTTTCTAGGAAAAAAATAAAAGGAGGAACAGTACTAAGATAAATTATAGGGCTGGGAATGTGGATTAGTGGTAGAGTGCTTGCCTAGCATGTATGAAGCCCGTGGTTCAATTCCTCAGCTCCACATAAACAGAAAAAGCTGGAAGTGGCACTGTGGCTCAAGTGGTACTGTGCTAGCCTTGAAAGAAAGAAAGCCAGGGACAGTGCTCAGGCCCTGAATTAAAGCCCCAGGACTAGCAAAAAAATAAATAACTAGAAAGATAAATTATAACATTCCTCACTATTGAATATTGGAAAACTTGTGGAACTCAATAATTCTTTCTCTAATAAACATTCTAAGTTCTCTTTCCTTAATATTAGTACTGTTCTTAATTGATTACTTAAAAATGTCTCTCAATTTGTCATTTCTAAAAGGACTGAACTACATAGTATCATGTCCTTGTCCTGTTGGAATTATTTCACCTACTCACAGTTGAGGAAAAAAAAATCTAGGAAGCTCCTAGAGGATTACCTGATTTCCACATGTAATCTACCTTTTTTGAATTGTTCCACCTCTGTCCTTCTATTCATCTCTTCTAATTCAGATAGTGAGTCTTGCCATTAGAAACATGGATATAATTACCCCCAAGGTACTAAAAAAACAGTTAAAGATTCTACGTCAATGAGTCCCTCACATGTTGTGTAAAAAGAGACATTTCATGCTGAAACTAGAACCATTAACCCTGTAAACCTCAGAGTTGTAAAGATGAAAAAAAAATGTGAATGGGACACTTATTCCTCAATCTCTTTATGTTACACTCATTTATTTTCCTATCAAGGGTATTTGGGATAACAGAACTGAATCTGGCTCTGAAAATCTCCTGTCAAACAGTTTAATTTCAAGAGACTCTGATGTTTATGTGTTCTTCCTGTTGTATATGGGCTGACACTTGTTCTGTATTTTGGGACTACACAATACTAATTGCTATCAGTGATCAAAGCTAATGAACAGCCTCTTTTATCTTAGCTCTAGTTAATGGAGGAGAGCCTATATGGAGCATCTTCAGCTTCACGTCTCTTTCATGAGCACTTGATGTGCAGTCTTTGAAAATAGTTTATTTACATTACCAGTGTAAATTGACCTTGTAGTTATCTCTTAGCTCTGATATATATATATATCTATATATATCTATATATCTATGCCAAGTCTCAACCTTTAAATCTTTCTTGTACCAGTTGTCCAGGTAATTTTGGCATTTTGACTAAATCCATCATTGGCCATACTTTTCGTTGGTTAATAGAAATCACTTTCACCAAGGAATTGCATCATATCCTAGTATACTCATAAGATAGGACATTCTGTGACTTAGGTGTGAGATTCCAAGTCAAAGAAATCTTAATCACCTAGTTTTATAATCCTTCTCTCTTGGTCAAGTTCAAAATTAAGTCTCATAAGTTCACCTTTGAACTCTGGTAATGTGAGCTAGTACTTATAGCTACTCTGAGTGCAATGTTTACTTTTGAAGCCAGAACCAAATGTTCCTGGATGAACTAAGCTGATAATCAAAGAAATCTGACTGATAAGTAAAAAGATAAGCAAAATCTTAATGGAGGATTTGTAGATGTAGGAGAAGGCTTTTTTTTTTTTTAGATTATAGTAATTGCTTAGATTTTGCAGGTGGAAAGCACAATTTTGTTAATAGTAAGATCACTTCCACAGGATTTGGGGGATCAGAAGAGTGACATGTGACAGTCACTATCAAAGTGCTTATGTTCCTTGCTTAGAGGAGCTCAGTGTTGTCTTTGTTTTAAAGAAATCATTCTAACAACAGATTTTTCTCTTCTTAGTCAATTTATAAATAAAGGTTTTTCATTGTTGTAATTTAAAAAATATTATGTGAAATCATTTATTTTTTCTTGTGTTTTTCTTTCCTATGGTTTATCCCTTGTTGCCATTGTAATTGAGTTTGGTACATTTATCTGAATTAGAGAAATGACAAGAAAGAAAATGGTGAGACAAAGGACAAAGGGCAATCCAATGCAACAGCCATACTTATAAGACAATATGTTGGATTAATTGTACAAATTGTGGGCGGTTGGGGTGAAGGAAAGGGGGGCAAAATGAGGTAGGAGGAACAAGTTTGACAGGAAATGTATTCTCTACTTTATGTATGTAACTGTTAACCCTCTGTATACCACCTTGACAATAAAATAAAGTTGAAATAAATAGTAATTGAGTTGTCTTCACTGTTAAATGATGAAGTTAATTTTACTTGCATTTATTTTTCACTGTAAAAATTACAAAACAGGGCTGGGGATATAGCCTAGTGGCAAGAGTGCCTGCCTCGTATACACGAGGCCCTAGGTTCGATTCCCCAGCACCACATATACAGAAAACGGCCAGAAGCGGCGCTGTGGCTCAAGTGGCAGAGTGCTAGCCTTGAGCGGGAAGAAGCCAGGGACAGTGCTCAGGCCCTGAGTCCAAGGCCCAGGACTGGCCAAAAAAAAAAAAAAAAAATTACAATACAAAGCAATCACACATGTATGCAGGTTTAACTACAGAACACCAATGAAAGAAATTGAAGATATGAAAAATAGACTTTTTTTCTGAATAATGCCTTATTTATTCTCCAAGTGATGTACAGAGGGGTTACAGTTTCATATATAAGGCAGTGGGTACATTTCTTGTACAGTTTGTTTCCTCCTCCCTCCTCCCCTCTCCATCTCCCCCTTTCCCTCTCCCCTCATGAGTTGTTCAGTTGTTTTACACCAAATGGTTTTGTAAGTATTGGTTTTGAAGTCGTTTTTCTTTTTATCCTTTGTCTTTTGATTTTGATATTCCCTTCCTCTTCCCTAGTTCTATTGCCAGTACATACAGTATCCAGGGTACTCAGATGACCTACAGTGATAGCACGGGAACAACCACAGGAAGGGGATACAAGAGGATCATCAACAATAAAAGCTAAGGTTTCACATGGCCTGTTGAAAGTAATTACAACAGTGATTTAACAGTCATTTCCATAACATGGAGTTCACTTCACTTAGCAGGGGATCTATATATTCAATGTTCATTCTTATCACAATAGTGTCATTTTTTTTTTTTTTTACAAAACACCAAAAAGTAATCTCAAGTTGTATATGTAACAAAAAAAGAAAGTAAAAAGAAAGAGGGAGGGAAAGAAGGAGAGAGGGAGGAAAGGAGAGAGGAAGGAAGGAAGGAAAGTAGGGAGGGAGGGAGGGAGAGAAGGAGGGAGGGAGGAAGAGAAAAGAAAGAAAAAAGGAGTCTGTGTGTGAGAGAGAGAATCATGTAAGCTGCCAAAAAGTGTTTCTAAAACAACGCTAAATGGATTAAAGATTAGTAAAACATAATTAAAGTAGAACAAAATGAGCAAAATATTCTAGGAAATGAGAATGGGATAGAAAATTTTAGAAGCTCAAAAGTACAGAAAAAAAATAACAAAAGTTGACACTGAGTAATTCAATCAAAGTTAAAATGGTTTTCATAGCAAAGAAAATAATTGACCAAGTCAGAATTTTCCAAATGAAGCAATAATGTGCAAAAGCATATTGGAGAAATTAATATCAAGAAACATAAGGAAATTTAAGAGGTAGTAATACAGAAAAACCAACAAACAAAAAACAAATTACAAATAATTCAATTAAACTGAGCAATAGAACTAAACAGTTCCCAAAAGAATACAAATACAAGGCTAATAAATATATGAAAAATCCTCAATATCACTAATCATGAAAATCAAAATCATAAATCACTTATCACCAGTATGGTTATGCTTATTCAAAGAGATAAAATTTAAAAAGTCCTAGATATGTTTAGAAAAATAGTAAATGCTTGCCCATATTGATTGAAATGTATTTGAGTTCAACTATATGAAATCAATACGGAATTTCCACAAAATTCTAAAAGTAGTAATACTATGTGATATAGCAATGACATTATTGTTTCTAACTATCCAAAATAAATGAGTAGAGCTTACAGCTAAAATTTGTGAAATAATACTTCTTGAAGCTGATAAACAATATTTTTCATGCTATGATGTTTAAGGTACATCTGTAGTAGAAAAACTATTTTAAAAAGTAGTTAATTGTGTTGTATACATTGGGAAAACTTAATTGCTTGATATATTTCACTTATTGATTATAGTGCCATTAATAAATAAGGATAGTCAAGCTCTAGGCACATAAAAATATATTCTATCATATGAGAATATTCTAAGCATTTCTAAAGTACTTAAAGTGCTTAGTGCAGTTAAATTATTTTTTTAAGTAGGTTACAGAGAAAATTTTGATTTTTATTTATTTAATTACTGTAGTTTTCTAATTTACATTTAAAATAAATTATATTTCATGGATCAAAGCTCAATATATATTGTACTCATATCTTCCAAAATATAGTCTATTAAATCAACAATAATAAATTCCACTAAAATAACTTTATATTTTGACTATATTAGCATAAAATGAATAGAAAATATCCAAAAATGAGACAATCTTTGGTCAATTTAGAAATAAAATAAAACAAAATAATGTATGACAGCAACGTTTTAATGACATTTCCAAGACATGAAGAATTACAAAACAGAAAGTAGAAAGCACTTCAATAAAAGAGTGCTGTCATTACACTATTGTTTTTTGTTAAATTTTTATTGTCAAACTGATGTACAGAGAGGTTACAGTTTCATACCTTAGGCACTGGATACATTTCTTGTACTGTTTGTTACCTACTCCCTCATTCCCCCCTCCCCCTCCCTCTTTCCCTTTCCCCCCCAAGAGTTGTTCAGTTCAATTATACCAAACAGTTTTTCAAGTATTGCTTTTGTAGTTGTTTGTCTTTTTTTACCCTGTGTTTCTCAATTTTGGTATTCCCTTTCAGTTTCCTAGTTCTAATACCAGTATACACGCTTTCCAATGTACTCAGATAAGATACACAGGTAGTACAGGTACAACCATAAGAAGGGATACAAGAGGATCATCAATAATAGAAGCTACAATTTCACATTGCATGTTGAAAGTAATTACAACAGTGATATGACAGTCGTTTCCCTAACATGGAGTTCATTTCACTTAGCATCATCTTATGTGTTCATAAAGGGTATTGGACTGTTGTGATCCTCTGCTGTGACTAGCCTAAACCTGTGCTAATTATTCCCTATGAGGGAGACCATAAAGTCCATGTTTCTTTGGGTCTGGCTCGCTTCACTTAGTATAATTTTTTCCAAGTCCTTCCATTTCCTTACAAATGGGACAATGTCATTCTTTCTGATAGAGGCATAAAATTCCATTGTGTATATGTACCACATTTTCTGATTCATTCGTCTACTGAGGGGCATCTGGGTTGGTTCCAAATTATAGCTATGACAAATTGTGCTGCGATGAACATTGTTGTGCTGGTGGCTTTAGTGTGTTCTTGTTTGTGGTCTTTTGGAGAGATGCCCAAAAGTGGGGCAAGGAAGCTCTATGTTTAGCCTTCTGAGGAATCTCCATACAGCTTTTCAGAGTGGCTGAACCAGTTTACACTCCCACAAACAATGAAGTAGGGTTCCATTTTGGCCACATCCCCTCCAACATTTGTTATTGTTAGTGTTCTTAATATAGGACATTCTTACTGGGGTGAGATGGAATCTCAATGTTGTTTTGATTTGCATTTCTTTTATGGCCAGTGAAAACACTAACTGAAGGAGTAGGAGAAACACTTGAGCTCCTTGGCACAGGACAGAACTTCCTTAACAAAGACCCAGAAATGTGATAAATCAAAGACAGGATGGACAAATGGGACTGCATCAAACTGCAGAGCTTCTGGAGGGCAAAGGACAGAGCTCACAAGATAAACAGAAAGCCCACAGATTGGGAAAAGATCTTTACTGGCCATACAATGGACAAAGACCTCATATCTAAAATATATGCAGAACTAAAAAAATTACATTCCTCCAAGACAAAACCACAAAGAACCAATAGCCCTCTCAACAAGTGGGCTAAATACTTAAAAAGAGACTTGTCTGATGAAGAAATGCGAATGGACAAGAGACACACTATTGTTTTTGTATTAATCTTGTTTTCTTAAGTATAAGGGAATAATGAATAGGATAGTGAACAGAAACAGGACTGTTCTGCAGTAAGGGAGGAAGAAAACATCTTGATGTTTTACAATTGATGCTGGTAACTGCAGTAGACAATGACCAACTGCAGAAAACAAAATTGCTATATTAGAATGCTTGGCACAAAAATATGCTGAACATTTGAGGTGTGCCCAATACTGTGATCTCGTCACTGTTATTATTATATATTACATTACAATTATATTATTATATATTATTATTATACATTGTACACTTGTACTATCACACCATACCTCTTAAATATGTGGAATTATTTTGTGCTAATTTAAATTCATATTTAAAATTGTGGGAAAAAGTTGTATGATAAATTGTAAAATATGACCCTCATTTTAAAGTCTTTCAATTTTTGTGTTTGGCCTGAGCCTAGTATTTACAGTTTGCATACTATAATGCTGTTTGAATTTCTTTGAGTAAAAAAATCATACAAATAGGACATATTTCTTTAAAAGAGGATATTCAAGAAGATTGTACACTTAGGAAATAATAGAATTGATATTGCATACATAGCAATCCCTTTTCTGTATAGAACCTTTGGTTGAGGTTAACAAGTAGCTGGAGGTCTCTGTCAAAATTTTACTACACCAACATCTGCAGCTCTAGTGAGTGAGAAGAATGAAAATCAGATTTAAATAATGCACAATACTCATATGGAAATCTTCAGCTACATTGCCATCTGGAGATTTTTTTTATATGAAAGAAGAAAATTTTAATTGAATTTAGAGTTCTAGAAGATTAGGTTGTAGGGGCTGGGAATGTTGGTTAGCAGCAAAGTGATTGCCTAGTGCTTGCTGTGTTCGATTCCTCAACACCACATAAACAGAGAAAGCTAGAAGCTGAGGCTAAAGAGGTAGAGTGCTAGCCTTGAGCAAAAAGAAGACAGGGACAGTGCTCAGGCTGTGAATCCCAAGCTCTAGGACTGGCACAAAAAAAAAAAAAAGAAGAAGAAGAAGAAGAAAAAGAAAATTATGCTGTGTAAGAGTTTATGTCATTGAACACAAAGTACTTTTCCCCAATAGCTTATGTATCACTCTACTTGGCAATAGAGAAAAAAATGAAAATATAATTCACCAATTACATCTAACATAAACTTTCTCATTTGTTGAAAATGCTTTAAATAGTAATGTACTCACTTACAATATTTGTTGAATATTGCTTAGTTGTGTTTCTAGATGTTGCTTGGGAGGCTAAAGTGTTAAACTTACTATGATAAGAAAAGTTTTAAAACCGAATTACTTTCAATGAAAGATATTATGAAATGTCACCAACAAAATTGGTACTAGGGATTTCAGTCATTTTTGTATGGATTTGTTGATTTATGTTTAAGTAAATAAAGAAGAGGTGCCTTTCTAAGTCTCACATATGAATCTTACCGTTTTCTATTCCTAATGATGAATTTAATAAAAGTAATTCATCATATCTATTGGCCATATTTCCATTGAAGTGCAATTGAAGATCTGAATATATTGTTGCTCATATACATGTCCAATATTAAAATGCTATAATTATTTTTATCCGTTGAGAAAATTCTATATTTAAATATAGAAGAGACATAATGAAATAAGCAAATAAGGCAGATGAGTTCAACAATCAGTGATAAAGCTTGATATAAATTTCTGTGTGTGAGAGTAAGGGATTTATGTGGATCATTGTGTAGCACACCAATAACATTGTTCCTCCTTGTAATTAGGTCAGATGTACTTGAAAATATCTTTATGTAAGACTTTGGAATCTTGGGATCACAGAATTTTCAAAGTCTAAAATTGATGTATTTTTTAAATGCTTCATCAAATGATTTTCTGAAGCTTTTAAGAAAGTAAATTAGCTCACTTATAACATCAACATCTGAGAAATAAAAGCATGAAAGTTATTTATTGGGATGACTTATTCATAAAAACCTTTTTATAACAATGTTTATTTTCTGCATTTTCAAAAATGGCTTTTTAACAAGAAAAAAATCCATTAAAAGTATATACCTATTGTTGAAACCATTAAAAAGATATAACTAAAAACCTAGGATAATTACCTTAGAGTAGAAAATCATAGTATAATCATACAATCAAGTCATACTCTTTCAAGCCTTTTAAAAAGGAATGTGCTATTTTTCCCTTTCTGCCTGAGCAAGTCTCCTAACTCTAAGATTAAAAATAAAAAGGTAAGAGGTTATAAAGATTTATAACCTCTTGGAAATAATTTGATTACATTGATAAAAGAAATAAGCTCTAGATAGTTTACAACATAGAAATTCAGTTTCCTGGGCGATTAAAGATGTCTTCCAATATGAGACACTATAGAATAGTAAACATAGCCACAGAAATAGAAAGACTGCAAGTCTTCGGGTCAGAAAAATCATTCATTATTAATTGAACAATAAATTAATCCTGGGGTGGAGGAGATTCACATGGGGCACTGGAAGACACAAGCTGATTTATTGTGCAGGCTTATTTATAATTATCATACATTGAAATGGATTCCAAAGATTCTTACTTTTGTAGTATATGAAGAGCTCTATTGCTGGGCAGTTGAAAAAAAGGATGATCAATTTTTAACCATGTATTGGAACTGAAACAGGTTCATGAGGATGAAGCATGTTTTGCATTGTTTTTATCATCAATAGAAAACAAAGAAAAATAATAGATTAAAAGTGAAATGTTCTGAGTATTGCTTTAGAGTTCCTGTAATTGTTCCAATCTTAGGAAAATAAAATGATGAAGACACAATTCAAAAGAAAGCTAAAGAGCCTACTAGTAATGAGAATAGCAGCCTGGTCCCAAACAGAAACAGGTGAAATAGACCACATTTTAAAGAGATTTACTCCATTCGAAGTTTGTCAAGAATAGCTCATAACTAAGTATAGAGTGGACATTTACCATAGCTGACTCTGTTCTATATTCTAATGTGATAAGACTTTTGCAGCCATGACTATATTTTCAAATATTTAAATGCATACACAGAATGTGACTGACAGAAAGAAAAAAAGTTTGACTAATTATGCAAAATTTCATCAATCAGGTTTTTTTCACAGTTGAAATCTGAAGGAAATAAAGGTCAGCCATAGAAAAATAAATTATTTAACTCAGCTTTCTGCAACTTGTCTGAGTAAAAATTGTTAAGATGTATAAAGGTTTTACAAAGAAAAAAATTGGTAATCCAAGAAATGTTCAGACTTCCAGATGGTATACATATTCAGCAATATAATTTACTGGGCACATATTTTAAAAATATCTTTGTCATTGTTTTATTATTATTTTATCTTTTTGTACACAATAAATAAGAGACAAGATTATGAAGAAAATAAAAAAAATGGAAAAGAGAGAATGAGAGAATGCTTAGCTTCTTGCCCACAGCAATCTAGCACTGACGATGTTAAATACTGACATAGGTCCAAAGATTAGTTTCCAAGTACCGAAAAAGTGAGAATTTAAAATGAATATTGGGAGTGGATTAAACTGATAGATAAAAACTCAGCATGACCCATGAGGAAAATGCCTCAAGAAATTCATCTCATTTGAGAATGAGGAAATTCTAGAAGAGATTTTCAGCCAATGGCATGAAAGTAAACTGGTTCAAAACAAACTCAAACTTCCTCCAACTCCTAGTTTCTGATTCTGTGAACACAAACTCATCTACAACCACTAATGGTAATCCACAGGAGAAAAGCAAGAAGGAAAGCAAGAATGAGAGAGTAGTAAAAAAGCATATATATATATATATATATATATATATATATATATATATTCAATAACTTACAGCAAAACTCTTTTATAATGTTAGTAAGTTTAAAACTATAGTTTAGATTTTCCAAGCGGAGGTGTTCTCCGGTTGGAGAATTACACTTTATTAGGAAACATGAACCTGGACATATGCTTTCTTTCTTCATTGCTATGTAATGTTTAATGGAAGCTGATGGGTTCCTTTCTTAGGAAGTTTAAGAAGAGAGAGTTACACTGGCATGATTTCCAGCAACCAGGAATCTTGTTTGAAGTGCATATAGAGATTGTGCTGCTTTATTTATAGTTAAAATCACCTACTTCTATTAAACACAGGTATACAATAACTAAGTTACTGTAAACATCTTCAATAACTAGTGAGATAACTCTGTAAAAGAACAGAGTAAAAGACAATCCCCATCAACTGGGGTACCCATTGGGACATTCCTCTGGGCTAGGCTGATTCTTTTGAAGTTCATTAATTACCATGAGAACTCACAGCAAAAGTTGGGCCACAGCAACTAATAATATTCCTTGGATAGTCCTGGAAATTTCAGTTTTAATATGACATTAATTTTGCTTTCCAAGACCTTGAATAGTAAGAGAATGAAAGCTTCTGGGTGATAAAGCTTTCCAGAGTTTCTTAATTACTTTCATACTGAATGGATTTTTAATAGGCTTTTTCCCCCTTTCTTTTTCTTTCTCTTTCTTTTTGTGATTTGGTTGCATTTTGAAAGACTTCCAGAAAATGGTAAGAGAATGTCAATGTCCAATAAAAAAAAACATTGAATAAAACTCTGTAGATAATGGACTATAAGACATTTGTTCTTGGGCTTTGTTGCTGCAAAACTTTTTCCAGCCTAAAAATGTGGCAGATGAGGAAGGGCAAAAGTCCTTAGCATTAAAAAAGTACCACAAGAAACAGCATAAGATGTACAAGGAAAAAAATATTATTAAGAATTGAAGCTCAGAAAAAAAAAAAAAAGAATTGAAGCTCAGAATAAGGCATAGTGGAGCCTAACTGGTGGTCCCATTTATTTGTAATATTGAGGCTAGGACTTAGAGATCAATTGAGTGACATAGACTTACTTCAACAACAACCACCTCATGTAACTACAGCTTGAAGATTAAAATATAAATGACCCTTAGTAATAATTTAGCACTTATAATGAAGAACTTTGAACTAAATCAGTACTTAGTAAAAATATGCATTTAATTCTATTGTTAGTTCTTAGCTAAAGATGGAAAGGAAAGTATAATATTTCCCTGAGAGAATTTTGCAAACGATCAAAAACACTTTTTTTTAAAAAAAACAAATCCTCAAAGAACAACTGTTGCCTTAATAAATGGGCTACAGACTTAAAGAGAGACTTCTCTGAAGAAGAAAGGAGAATGGCCAAGAGGCACATGAAGAAGTGCTCAACCTGGACATTAAATAAAAGCAAATCAAAACAATGAGATTCCACATCACCCCAGTAAAAATGCCCATTATTAAGAAAACTAATAATAACTGATGTTGTCAGGGATGTGGACAAAAGGGAACCCTACTACACTGTTAGTGGGAGTGTAAACTTGTTGACACACTCTGGAAAGCAGTGTGAAGGTTCCTCAAAAGGTGAAACGTAGAGCTTCCTTATCAACCAGCAATCCTGCTTTTGGGTATTCACCCAAAAAGTTACAAGCAAGACCACAATAAATTTACCAACACAGCTACATCCATTGCATCACAGTTTACCATCGCTGAAATATGGAAATAACCCAGTTGCACCTCAGTATATGAATGGACCAAGAAAATGTGTTACGTATACACAATGGAATTCTATGCTTCCATCCAAATGGCATTGCTCCATTCGTAATGAAATGAAAAGACTTGGAAAAAAATCATTAAGTGAATTGTGCCAGACTCAAATAAACAAAGACTCTTTTTCCCTCAATGGTATTTTTAAATAATCTACACAAATAAAGTCCTCAAAATTAATGAAACAATGTATTGTATATCTTATCTAACTTGGCAATGTAATCTTTTGTTGTATTTCAAAGCAGTAAAGAGGGACCTCATAAATAAAATATGTCTACATTGGAGATATTCCCCTAAACAGAGTATTACAACTTACCATTTCAGTATCCTGGAATAAACCATAATTCTTAGAAAGGTCTAGAAATAAACATTTTCTTTTATTCCATATGACTATGTGTCCAATGGTAAAATAAACACTGTCCTGCTTCTTCTGCATAGGATTTGAACAATTCACTTATCCAGCATAACAATGCCATGTCACTATTTGTATATCTGATTGTTAGACAGATAGTCACTGTGCCACAGTGCTTAGACTAGGAGCTGAGACTATGAGACAAAAATGATTATATTTAAATAAAGTTTATTTTTGTATATTGTGGTAATTATTTTCTTTGTTGTTACTGTTGTTAATCTTTTAGTTTGGCTAATTTATGAAATATAGCATAGATTCATTGGTATATAAAATCTATATTGCTCTTAGAGTTTGGTACTATCATAAATTCAGTTCTTAACTATTCGGTCTTGGAATTATTAAGAATAAAGATGTAGAATCTTCAAGTGTACGTTCTTGAGCACTACATGTACATTCATATTTACTAAACTTTTGAAATATTTATGAAGTGTTGATGAAGTTATACAATGGAAAATTTATAGAGATGATTCCATTCACTAAGGACAAAAAGTGACCCAATTCTGGATCCCATTCTGCAAATGGAGATTAGGAGTGTCACCGCTTTCATGGCCATCTTTAACCTGGGCAGTTGCCCAAGCATTCCCTCTCTCAATTCAGGGATATTACCAGCGTGAGGATGAGTAACAGCAGACTCCGAGGTCTATGAGGTCATTTGACTTCCTCAGTTTCTCGTGTGTAGCTCCTTGGTCAGTTTTAAATTTGTAGCAAATGAAACAGGAATCCAGGCCCTTCTAACTGACATCGTGGTTGCAGGAATCTTGCTCCAAAACCAAATGCCCAGGGAGGAGGGTGATATTCATTATTCAATTCCCATATCTTTCTAGCTAAATATACTATACCTTGTTAGAACCTAGCTCCCAAAGAAGCCTTGGAGGTGGTGTGTCCTTTAGACGAACAGGGTGCTTCCTAGCTAATGGTGGACTACCTGCTCTGTAAAACTAGCACAACCAGACCCTGCTCTATACCACAAGCTCTAAGCTCAGTACCTGCCTCATAATGGAGCAAAGAATGCTTGAAAAATGCTTACATGTTTCCATCAATTTCTGGTCCTGTTCTCAATATGACTGCCTGCTGAACTAAGTGTGCATGTAGGTGAGCTATGGAAAAATGCACATTAGATTGAGTTCCTAGTGAGCAGGAATGACATGAGAACAAAAGCTAGGCAGACTGTGTTTCAGAATTATTTTCCCCTGACTTTGCCCAACCCTAGCTGGGCCCATTTGATTATCAATTTTGAGACAATTTCTCAGTTACTCAGGTTTAGTCAGAGGTGGGGAAATAGAGTCACAAGGTTCATTGCAAAAAAGAAAAAAAAATCAGAATGCATGCCTAAATTGTTGATGACTGGAGGAAGTAAATAAGTTGTTAGTTCAATGAAAAGCAAAATGGTATAAAATATTCTTTAGTATATTTAATATATTTTTAATTTATAATATATAGTATACATAAATGTGGTATGGTGCTTCCAATAACATTGTTTAAGTACAAGAAGGAAGACACTGGAGAATTTTGACAGATTCTGTCAAAATTTAAAGGTTATATATCTTTTCTTCCAACTATTCTATTCTAGAATGTGTTGCTTAGAGTGACAGAAAAATATATGTGGGATATAAAATCACTTTCAAGAAGAATGATTTCATAAATACTTCTTTCTGCCAATAACTAAGTAGGCATCTTTGGAGGAGTTACCTAACCTACTTGTATTTTAGTGTTTTGGGTTTTTGGGGTTTTTTTGGGCATCAATGTTTAAAAGCATTTAAAGTACTTGCTACTCTGCTATTAATGCATTAGAATTCAAAATCCAGTATAATGATATGAGATGTGGGTGCTTTGAGATAAGTAGGCCAATGAGGTTTCCGCCCATATAATGAAATTAATAGCATATAAATTCGGAGAAACTGGCTAGGACTACTGAAAGATGAATTAAATATTAAAAGAGAAAAACAAAAGCTAGTATTTTACACTTCTGAACTTACTCCATAGAGCTCAGCCAGCTTCAGTGTAAATAAAAGAATAATGATGAAGAAATGTCAGAGCCCCAGGCTGGGGCAGCCTCTGTTTGTGCAAGGGTCAACAGTGATGATATACTTGGCATCATACCATTAAAAAATCGGGATGTTTCCAAGTAGCTTTTATGCTGATTACTCCTGAAAAGGCAGTATGTTATGTATGTTCATATTTCTATGTGTATGTGTGGTCTGTTCCTGGATGAGACTTTAAAACAACTATGAATTGTAATAACTTCTTCGGAGAAAAACAGCACTTTGGATAAAAGCCAGAATGCATTTTTTTATAACTATAAGCATTGGAAATGATTGAGTCCTCCCTTGTACTAAGGACAATTATTGCTCTCATAGCATAAAAGAATAGCAGAATAATTATGATAAATAATGTATGAATTGTTCATTTAAAGAGTTTCACAGAATTTATCTCAGATATTTAACATAAAATCTATACTCATAGTGTGGCCATATTTACAAATAAAGGTCCTAAGAAACAGATGACTCTTTTTCATAAGAACTATAATTATTATGAAAAATTCTGTTTAAACGGGGATATGTGTGTCTAGATCACTTTGAATTTAGGGATCATTTTCTTTCACTGTGTGTTAATTGTTTTTAAGTTTTCTTTTTTTATTGTTATTGTAGAGTTGATATGCTGATGGTTTATAGTAACATGAATCAGGCAATAAGTAATGAGACCAATTTATTTATTTATTTTTTATTGTCAAACTGATATACAGAGTGGTTACAGTTTCATACATTAGGCATTGGATACATTTTTTTGGACTGTTTGTTACCTCCTCCCTCATTCCCCCCACCCACCTCCCCCTTTCCTTGTCCCCTCATGAGTTGTACAATTCTTATTGAGCTATTTCTCCCTTTCCATTGCTAACTCCAGCTTTACTCCTACTGTCTACTCCCACAAAATATCCCACAAAATATTAATTTTCCACATAGTGTCTAGTGAATATCACTGTTGAATTTGTTCATTCTTCTTCCACCTTTTCTGTGCCCTGCCAGATACGTAGCCAAGGAAACATGGGCTGCATGGAGTCCCTCATTTGTGGTAACTAGAAGATGCCTATAAATCTACAAGTAAACGCATTGAAAGATTCATATGTGTATATGCACACACTGATTATATGGCACTGCAGTCATTAACATACTGAGGCCAAAGAAGGAGGTGCAAAGGATTGGTGGGAGAAAAGTTTTGAACAGATGATCATATAAAACAGTATTCTATGAAATGAACTCCAAGAAAAGGAAACAAGAGCTATTTTTAGTTGCCATTGTTGCTGGTTTTTGTTTTCTTTTCCTTTTGTCTTGCTTGTTAAGTTACTTATTTATTCATTTATGGGGGGGAGGGCAGTCCTGGGGCTTGGGACTCTGGGCCTGACGACTGTCTTGGCTTCATTTTGCTCAAGGCTAGCACTCTACCTCTTGAGCCACTTGCGTCTTTTTTTGTTTATGTGGTGCTGAGGAATTGAACCCAGGACTTCATGCATACTAGGCAAGCACTCTATTGCTAAGCCACATTCCCAGCCCCTGTTATTTTTTAATTACTAATTATTGATATCAGAGTAAGGGCTATTAGTTACTACCTAGTGTGTCTTTGAGACAATGTATAAACACTATTTAATGGACTATTTTATTTTTGTTCTTAATCATTTTATGTATTCATTTATTCTTATTGTTAAGTAGTTGTACAAAGGACTTTCAACACCTGAGTTCGAGAGTACACTATATCTTGATCAATATCATCCCTCATCATTATCTAATAAAATATTAATAAATCATCATAAAATTTTTGGTTTATCTTTTATGACTTCTACATCCTAAGCATTCAGACACAACATTGCTTTTGTGCTGGCTCTTAAGAATCTGGTTAAGATTGATTTTAGAATTCTAGGGTAACGTGTTTCATGAGTATTCTATGCTGCAGAAAGTTCAGAGAACATTTTCTTTCACATGACTTACACTGGGTGAGAATGCCATATATATGAATACTATAAGAATGACTAGGAAAAGGAGGTAGAGAAGAAAAGGAAGGTTGCTATATATACCAGGAAGCATTCTGAAGTCTTTCATTTGCTTTTCTATTTTTTTCCTATTGCCATTAGCCATTAGTAAAAATGCAATGTAACTGTTTAGAGAAGGAAAGAGCATAGAGGGAAGGACAGAGGCTGAATGACAACAAAGTATATGGCATCTATGTAAGGAAATTCACTGAAAGGTGGTGAATATTAGAGAGTTAGAGGAGATTGGAAAAGAAAGCAATATATATGATTGATATCAATAAAGTGCATTAAGTATACATGAAAAAGGTAGTGAAACCCCTTTGTGCAATAAATATTTGCCAAACATAAATGACAGGAAAGTAAAACAGTTTAGGTTTAGGTTGGGTATCAGCAGGTAAAGGGAAGATGAAAGGAAGAGGGTGAAGGAGGAAGAATATGAAAATAGAACAATGGAAGCTGTTGAAATTGTTTTAAGGATGGGGGAAACGGATGAGAGAAAGATTGAAATACTTTGTATGCATTTACAGAAATGCCATTATGAAATTCCATTGTACAACTAATCTATGCAAAGAAAAACATTTTTTAAAACATTGGCTCAATACATTTTCCACTGTCAGGGAAGTTCTTCACATTCCATGAAATAAAATGGATATTTGAATCTTTTTCTTAAAGTGCCATGTTAAAAGAGTTTATCCTTCTCATATTCTTCTAAATTTAAAGACGGTTTATATGCCTCTATGAGAATCATATCACAGACTTCAGGCAGTGGTTTCTGCTTACTGTAGCTATTCAAGTTGAACTAGATGTAGTTCTGAGAGGTTTCCTCCACACCAATACTCTCATCATTGAACAGTATACAAATAACATAAGAGGCACATAGTCAGGACAGCAACATCAAGTAGTTTATATTTACATTACTGTTTCTTAACTAGTGAGCTCTATGTTTATGTTTTATTTTAATTTTACTGTTATTGTAGTGATGATGTACAGAGGGATTACAGTCACATAAGTCAGGCAATGAGTACATTTTTTTAAACAGTGTCACCTCTTTCCTTATTTCCTCCCAGGTTTTCCCTCCTTACATGATTGTGTCATTTATTTTAACATAGTGTCTAGGGAGTATCACTGATACATTTCTTCACCCTTTGTTCCACAATTTCTGTGATCCCCTTAAACTCCCCAAGTCAGATAAACTTACATAAAAGAAAAAAGGAATCAAAAACAACAACAGAGGAGAAAAAAACAGAAAAATAACATAAAAATCTTGTTACCATTTCTTGAAGTTCATTTTAATGAACATAATTTAATAAGATCATATACCCATAGCTACTGAATCTCTGTGATCTTCTCCTAAGAGTATCTTCCTTTGGTATCACTGTAAAAATGTCTAGATTCCCACATAATTTATCATATCCTTGTGTACTTTTTTGTCTTTTACAATACAGTATATTCAATTTTAGGTTTATAGACACTTTCTAATTACAACAAATTACCCCCCCCCAAAAAAACTCACAGAAACAATAATTCAACCAATAAATGGCCTAAGAGACTTCTCAGAAGAAGTAAGGATGGCCAATACACACATGAAGAAATGTTCAACAGCTTTGGCCATAAAAGAAATGCAAATCCAAACAACATTGAAATTTCACATCATCCCAAATAGAATAGCTATTATCCAGAAAAACAACAATAACAGATGCCAGTAGAGATGTGGCCAAAAGGGAATGCTACTACAATGATGGTGGGGAATGTAAATTGTTCAACCACTCTGGAAAGCAATACAGAGGTTCCTCAAAAGATTAAACATAGAGCTTCCCGATGACCCAACAATTCCACTCTTGGGCATCTATCCAACTGATCACAAAATAAACACACAGTAAAACCACCAGCACAATGATATTCATTGTAGCATGTTTACCCTAGCTAAGATATGGAATCAACGCACATGCCCCTCAGCAGATGAATTGATCAGAAAACATCCCATCTCTACACAATGGAATTCTATGCTTCCATCAGAAAATATGACATTATACCACTCATAAGGAAATGGAAAGACTTAGAAAAATATTATTTTAAGATAAGCCAAACCCAAAGAAGTATAGATTGCATTGTTTCCCTTATTTAGTGTGATGTAATTTTAAGGCACTGAAAATATCAAGAAAAGTTTTTATTTTTCATTTCCATTTTTGATTTATTGAAACTATTTTCTCCAATTAGAGTAAGAGAAGAACTAGTGCTTTTTCTGATCCAAACACTGAAAACTATTCTAAACTAAGTTTTTCTCATTATGAGCATATTTTGAAGCCTTTAATATAAGACCTAAAAGTAAAGGCAGCCGTAATGAATTTGGGTTTTCTATATAATTACCACTGTGGTGTTTGAAATTTTTAATTATTTTTTACCTAGGTTCTATAAAATCATCTGGTGCTATAGCCTATCTCCAGTCTGTAACCTTTTAAAAAATTAACTTACTTTATTGTTATTGCAGAGGTGATATACAGAGGCATTATAATTACACGAGTCCTATAGTGAGTATGTTTTCCTTTTTTACAGTGTCCTCTGTTCCCTCACTTTCTCTTAGTGCCTTCTCCTGTCTCCACCTATGAGTTGTATAGTTCACTTTCATCAGTGTCCAGTGAGCACCACCACTGTATTTTTCACCCTGTTTCCTTATGTTCTGTATCCTTCTTCCTCTCCAAAAATATACACTTGAATACATCATATATAAAGTAAACAGACCATCAAAAATTAAAACTAAAAACTAAAAAAGGAAAAATAAAAGGTCTCTTGTTTCTATATCTTGGAGTTTGTTACTATATATATATATATATATATATTCTTTTATACAAATATGCAGAAGCACTTAGGTATTGTGCCTTTTTGCTTCTCTGATACGCAGAAATTAGATCTATAATACACTTTTCTATGATAAATTATCCAGGATTCTAGATACTCACACATAGAGAGACCAAAAGAAGATACTTTGGAAAGAGACTGTCTATAACCTTTTATATAAAATTAATTAAATTCCAGAGAAAAGCTGTGTGTGTGTGTGTGTGTGTGTGTGTGTGTGTGTGTGTGTGTGTGTGTGAGGGGGGGGGGTGTCCTGGAGCTTGAATTCAGAGCCTGAGCCCTGTCTCAGTCAGATCTTTTTTTCTGAAGGGTAGTAGGCTACAACTTTAGCCACAGCTCCACTTTTGGCTTTTTTGGTTGCTAAACAGAGATAAGACTGAGGGAGGATGTAACACATTTGGTAAGAAATGTGTCTTACATATGAAACTGTAACCTCTCTGTACATCACTTTGAAAACAAATAATTTAATCAATTAAAAAAAGAAGACAATATGCTGCAAACCAAATGTACAACTTCGGGTGTGGGGACGAGGGAATTGAGGTGGGAGGAAGGTGGAAGAAAAATGAGGGAGGAGGTAACAAGTTTGACAAGAAATGTACTCACTGCCTTAAATATGAAATTTTAATCCCTGTGTACATCACTCTGACAATAAATACATAAATTAATTTTAAAAGATGCATTGTATTCAGAACTGGCATGTTGAATCAAACCTCTTTATACACCTAATTAAAGATAATTTTTTAAATTATAATTTAAAAAATGAGGGGAAAAGAAAGAATGTCATGAACTTTCCTGCTGGTTCTGGCTTCAAGCTGCAATCCTGTTTCTAGCCTTCTGAGTAGATTAGGATTGTAGGTGTAAAACACCAGAGCCCAGCAGGGAAAGCTACTTTTTAAACACCATTAGTGAAGAAAACATGTTTTCAGGTTGTAATATGGAAACTTACTAAACATTTATAATATGAAAACAATTGGAGACATTATTATCCACCCACTGGATAGTATCTTCAGTCTGTAAAGCACTCGCAAGAAGATAAAATAATCTATCCAATAGTTTCCAGAAAAATACATTATGTGCAAGAGAATTTTTAGATGCCATTTTATGTGCTTACGTGTCACTTTCACACTACCATGGGTTATGTAAATCTATGAAATGTTATGAAAATGGGCCATCAGTCCATATTTTGCAGGAAGTTATCATTTTCTCAAAACATAGAAGTCATCCACTGATATTACATTTAAATATCAATTACACAGTATACTGGCCACCCAGGACTTGCACCCAAGACAAGAAAGTCACCAGCACTCAGTCAATCCTGCTGGGAGTGTTTATGTAGCTGTGCTCGATGTCTGTTCTCCACCATCAGGATGGTAAAGAATGAGCAATGAGCCACTGCAAGGCTGGGTTTTTAAAGGTAGAAGCTATGCATTCTACCGCGGGTGGTCACGTAGCAGTAGCATAGTCATGGGGTTAAAGCAGGGGATAGAGCAGGTCACAAATGGGTTAAGAAAACTGCTTACAGAAGCAGAATTTTGCTGTCAGCTGGCCTAATATCAACTTTATTTTAACATTTTTTTCCATGTTCCCTTAATATCAACTAAGCAAGCTTGAGCAGGCTAAAACAATCCAGTACTCAATCATGAGTGAGCCAACCTGACAGAAGCCATTGCATTGCTGTAACTACTACTATAGTTGCTACTTCTATACAGAGAGGAACAAGGGCTACATATATTTTTAAATGTCACACTAGTCTTGCGGGTGGGGGTGCAGCCCTATAGCATGGAGTCACCAAAATGGAATTATAGAAGCTAAGAGTAAAATATAAGGCAGTGAAATTTTCCAAGCCCTATGGTTTCTAGGAGCTCGGGGGGCTACACTTATCCTTGGTTTTCACAAATTACAAGCCATACTTCCTTCATGTACTTTAGCATAATTATAATAGCTCAGCTATAATCTTTATCTGTTAATTCTAGTACCTAGTCATTTGAAGAGCAGCATCTGTTTCTAGTTACAGTGTCAACTACAATATGTGTTATATATCAAATGCATGAACATTTCTCCCCTTCTATTTGTCTTAGAACTTAGAATTTAAGTCTATGTTAAGATCATGTTTAGCACATTTCAGTTTTTCAAAATTTTTCTCTCAAATATACACTGAAAATGTTAATGACCACTTAATTACAGATTCAGACTATTTAAATTAATTTGTATTGTTTACAATTAACCTTGTTTACATATTTATTTAAGCTTAGGAAAGGAATTTGCCTATGCATAAGCAATTCCTTCCTAGGTTTCTCTCTGTGGCACAGGTGTCTTTTTCATTACAAATGACACTTACATAGATAGAGTGTATATAATATTAGTGTGGAGAAATTGATAGAGCAGTTAGACATGAAAAGATAAAAACTTGTGTAAAATTATGATTTTAGAATGTGCATGATAAGTAATAGCATCACATCTTTTACCATTTATCTAGATGTTTCATATTATGTTGGCAGTTTTACTGCATTTCCTCAATTAAAGATATTTTGAAATAAGTTCTGGTGACTGTCATTAATCCAGCTATTGGAAGATTGAGGCAGAAGCATCATAGAGTATAACCAAAAATAAATAAAAATTATTCTTCTCTCTTTGTAAGAAAGGAATAATGAAAAAAAATAGAATTTTCTTATTATTCCTGTTTTGATCTGAAATCTCACCACCAATTTCATAGAGTAAAACAAAAATTCCAAAGCTGGTGAGTAAACTTGGTGGAAACACCTATTCAGACCTTTGTAATCAAACTGAACAAAGCTTATGCATATTTATGTCAATATTCAGCAAACTATTTAGGCCTTTTTCTAGAACCATACCTGTGTTCCACACTCACATTTTCCAAGTGAAATATTTAAACATTCTTTTGAAAACAGTTAACATTCTGTGTAGCTAAATGTCTTCAAATGTCTTTGGTGCTGACTGAGATAATGAGATCAGCATAGCTGGAATCCTATTATGATTGTGCTTTTAGGCTCTCATTTTTTGTTCACAGTTCATAAATTGTTATATTATCTGCCAGTAGTCTGATTCTACTTGAGAAGTAAATAATAAGATACTTTTAGGATGAAAAAAGATGATATGCATCTTTGGTTCCTTAAACATATGATATTTGATATGCTTAATAGCATTAAAATATAACGATGCTGTCGTCTCTCTGTAAAAATGCCACTGTTGAAATATGCTCAGTGGAGTGGCGAATACAAATTGCTATCCTGCAGCTGTGTGATGTATGACATTACTCACCCCTTGTCTTTGCTCAGCCCTCTGGTAACAAGTACAGTACACTTCCTTATTTTTGTTTTATTTTAGGTGCTCCATTTATGATTTATGTGGACCTATAAAGATGATATCTTTGAGAAACAGTGGCTTAAAAATGTATTGTGACTGTGGAATGCTGTTTTCCAATAAAAATCTTTTTTGAAGGCATGACAGGTAAAGCTCATAAAAGTCGGTCCAACATCTCAGAGGAGATGTGATTCTCTTCCTTCTTCCCCTAGCCACTCAGAGGGGAAAGGAGCCAGAACACTGTGAATGAAAAATCCCCAAGCTTTAATGTCTCATCAAAGGCATGCAGGAATCAAAGAACCAGGCTGTGAATGCATAATAAATGAATAATTGTGTTATTGTCATTCCAGCAAATATTTTTGGATTATTATTTGTGAAGTATACTCGATGCTGGAGCTGGATTATGCCAGTTATCTCATCAGCTGAAGGTACTATTGGTTTTGCAAACTATTCTTAATTCATTATGTAAAAAGAAAACTGAAGTTCAATCTGCATCATTAAATTTTCCTATATTTAACAGGTAGGAAACTTTAATACAGATTTCAGACAAAGCTTTTCTGATTCAGAAATCTTGCAGTACACATATGTTAGTTATGTATTTAGTACTTTTTTGTCTCACCTTATTTTTTTCATTATATAATTTTTCTCTTACTGAATTAAATTTTTGTGAACCTAATCGGGATGAAAGTTAAGGCCCACTACATTGGTCTTTTATTCAAAGTAATCTTCAAAATAATTTTCCAGGTACAAAGTGAAAAGGAAGAATGGGCTATTTAACAAAGCCAGTATCATTTTGGACTGTCTTCATGCAGAAAATAAAAAAAAAAAACACAAAATTTATATGTATGTATCATTTGGGATTTAAAGATGTGGCATTTGGGATTTAAAGCAGAAGCCATTCTCACAGCACGGTTGTGTGTTTCTGTTGGTTTTTTTTTTTTTTGCCAGTCCTGGGCTTGGACTCAGGGCCTGAGCACTGTCCCTGGCTTCTTTTTGCTCAAGGCTAGCACTCTACCACTTGAGCCACAGTGCTACTTCTGGCCATTTTCTATATATGTGGTACTGGGGAATCGAACCCAGGGCTTCATGTATACGACATAAGCACTCTTGCTACTAGGCCATATTCCCAGCCCAGTTGTGTGTTTCTGAATCCACATCAAGTATGAAAACTACTCACCTGAGTTTCTTGATCAGGAGAAAAAAAATGCATGAGCCTATTTGAGCTGACATTTTATCTTCTGAACTTACATAGTTCTCAATGTTATATTAGAGGCCTCTTATTTATCCTTCATATTTCATTTGCTATTTATATTGAATTAGTATTTAGGATACACAATCAAAGAACATCTGTTCAAACACACTCCTATTGGCAATATAGAAATATGTAAGATTTAACTTTATCTACAGTGAGGACTGAAGCAGACAGATCAGTCAATTGCACCTGAGGGGATGCAATCTAACTAAGCTGTATTTCAATTAGCCACTGTGAGTACAAAATCATGACTAACTCTTAAGAAAAATGATGTAGACATGTAAAACCTGAGTTGCTCTTTGCCAACAAAAAAAGAATGAAAACTAAAACTAAAATTTGGAATAATTTTTTTTTTTTGGTCAGTCTTGGGGCTTGGGACTCAGAGCCTGAGCACTGTCCATGGCTTTTTTTTCTTTTCTTTTTTTTGCTCAAGGCTAGCACCCTACCTTTTGAACCATAGTGCCACTTCTGGTTTTTGCTGTTAAGTGTTGCTGAGGAATCGAACCCAGCACTTCATGCATGCTAGGCAAGCTCTCAACTGCTAAGCCACATTCCTAGGCCCTGGAATAAGATATTTTATAACGTAAATGCATGATGTAAATAGACAATAGCCTGCTTACTTAAGAAGTATTTGTAGACAAGAGTCAGTGGCTTATGACTATAATCCTACACGTTGTGGAGATTGAGGTATGAGGATCAAGTTTCTATGTACAAGAAACCCTGTCTCCAATAAATCAGCAAAATGTTAGACTGAGCTTGTGGCTCAAGTGATAGAGTACCAGTAGTAAAGAAGCCAAGCCAAGCCGGGAATGAGATTTCCTGAGTTTCAAATGCATAATGCAAGAAAATATCCCTGGTTTGGGTCAGAAAATGTAGGAATAAAGAGAAGTTTCATGAGAAAATGTAATGTTATTAATGGGAAATGAATATTCATAATTTCGACAATAGCTTAATTGAATCAGAGGTTTATATAATTTTTTAATATTCATTTTTAATAAAGGGAGTTTCTATAGGGATCTAGTTTTAGTTTGTTACAGGTGTTGAACCAGTTTTGCAAACTGGTTCAACCACTCTGGAAAGCAGTGTGGAGGTTCCTCAGAACGCTAAACCTAGAGCTCCCCTACAACCCAGTAGCCCCACTTTTGGGCATCTACCCAAAAGATTACAAGCAAGACCACACTAAAGCCACCAGCACTACTATGTTAATCACAGAACAATTTGTCATTGTTAAAATATGGAACCAACCCAGATGCCCCTCAGTAGATGAGTGGATCAAGAAAATGTGGTACGTGCTGGGGATATGGCCTAGTGGCAAGAGTGCCTGTCTCATATACATGAGGCCCTGGGTTCTATTCCCCAGCACCACATATACAGAAAATGGCCAGAAGTGGCGCTGTGGCTCAAGTGGCAGAGTGCTAGCCTTGAGCAAAAAGAAGCCAGGGATAGTGCTCAGGCCCTGAGTCCAAGCCCCAAGACTGGCCAAAAAAAAAAAAAAAAAAAAAAAAATTTGGTACATATACACAATGGAATTTTATGGCTCTATCAGAAACAATGACACTGCCCCATTAGTAAGGAAATGGAAGGGCTTGGGAAAAAATCATACTAAATGCAGTGAGCCAGACCCAAAAAAACATGAATTCTGTGGTCATCCTCATAGGGAATAATTAGTTTATTTCTAGGATAGACATAGCAGAAGATCCCAACAGCTATGCCCATATGAACACACAAGATATCGCTAAGCAAAATGAAGTCCATGTTATGGAAATAAGTGGTATATCATCACTGTAGTTAATTTCAACATGCCTTGTGAAACTGCACTTTTTTTCGCTCTCATATTGCTTTCCTGTGGTTTTACTCCTGCTATTACTGTAACTGACCTTAATACCCCAGATACTGTATATACGTGTATGGGCATTAGGGAAAGGAAAGGGAATACCAAAATTGAGAAACAAATGACCAAAAGACTAACCATTGCAATAGCAATACTTACAAAACCAATTGGTATTAACCAATTGTACAACTCATGGTGGGGAGGGAACTGGGGAAAGGGGAGATGGAAGGGCCTGAATGAAGGAGGAGATAACAAGTTGGATAAGAAATATACTTCCCTTGCATATGAAACTGTAATCCCTTTGTACATGACTTTGACAATAAAGAAGAAAAAAATAAAGGTAGTTTAATAACTTTTTTCAAATTTACGATATAATATATGCAATAATTTCACTAACCATACCCAGGTTTCAATAAGAGCTAACTTCTACAATCTGATGAAAATAAAAAGTAGGACAAAAATAGTATTTTATAATATATTTTGAATTTGTGCAGATAGTAGACATTGGTAGTTATTGGACAGTTAGTAGTTGTTTTATGCCAGCAGAATTAACACAGTATTAATTCTAGGATGAAAATATATTGATTTTCTAATTCTCCAACTGAGGAATTTTAGATCCACATTATAAACATTGATAGGCCCATTTTCCTTAGTATGAAATGTTGAAATTCTAAATATCAAATTTAGTTATTTACCAACCTCATTTCCTTCTATTTACTGACTCACATATGTTTTTGGTTATACCTGCTATTTCCATGAAACAATATGTGCATTATTCCTTGTATACCACTGAATATTTTCATTCATGCTTTCTATCCCAAAGAAAACTTTTCATTCTTAAAAATGTAATTCAAAAGTCATTTCTTAAAACACCTCAATTTTAGATTTGTATTTGAACAAATTTCTGTTGTTATAACCACAATTATTTAGGAAAATATGTAGTTAGAAAAACTGTAATATTCAGTTTCTCAAAGAGAAAAGAGAGAAAGATACAGAAAACAAATTATTGACTTTCAAATTTGTAAAAATGTATTGGAATGATATTCATTTTCATGCAATTATGAAAGTTCATTATAAAAGATTTTTTGTTGTTGTTCTTCAGTAATGGGGCTTGAACACACAGACTGGATCAGCTGTCCCTGAGCTTTTTACAGAAGGCTAGTGCTCTATCACTTTGAGACACGGCTCCATTTCTGGTTTTCAGGTGGTTAATTGGAGTTAAGAGTCGCATGGATTCTCCTTCCCCGGGCTCGTTTTATACTGTATCCTCAGATATAAACCTTCTGAGTAGCTAAAATTACAGGAATAAGCCTCCAGCACCTGGTATAAGACAGTATTTTTGGCTTTCCCTCTTCATGTATGTACAAACTTTTCTCAATTATGTATTTATTTATTCATCCAACAATTAGCTGTCAAACCCTGCATCATACTAAAAATTCCAAACTTTTGTTTCAAACACTTCACGTTTTTTCCTTAGTGTCTGACTATATAGCGCATTCCAGAATACTTCGGATCACCTGGCTTTCACCTCCACAGTGTTAGTTTTGGAGGTATGTGACCTTAAGCCTGGTCTACCAATAGACTTTCATTAAGGAAAAATCTCTAACATCAAATATTATAAACAATCATGTTAATTTATGGGCATAAAAACAGGAGCTATTTAGTTTATACATCATTGCTTAAAATATTTTAATATCATCTCACAACTAGTTTAACAGTTAACCTTATTAATGTCCTTTGCTGTTCATGTATAGAAATAAAATCAGAAAGTCATAATTTACAATGCATTTACCATATGATTTTTTCCTGAACCACTAGAATTTCTGGAGCATATAATGTAGTGTTAAAATATTAAATAATCTTATAAATAATGGTTCCTAACATGATCATCATGAAGGCATTAAAGTTAAAAACAAATCAAATCAATTTTAGGTGCAAGAATGAACATACCTGTAAGCTCTTCATGTTTAGTTTCTGCCACACACAAATGATTTCCTCAGTACTAATGTGAGGAACAATATAGTACATCAATGTTAGGTTTATATTCTGACTAATGTAAGTGTGATACAAGTAATCATTTTCCCAATCAATTATTTTTTCATTAAAAGTTATGTTCATTAATCAGAATTGGAATTTACACTTCTCTCAAAATGTTTACTATCAGATAAAATGTTCTTGTCTGTAAACATACTAAGGAAAATCTGGGAGACAACTGGGAACAATTATTTTCTTTGCCTTTTCTTCAATGCTAAAAACAAACAATAAAATACCCTTAGGTCTACATATCATCATAATGGATTTTTGTGAGGAAGTAATTAGTTCTAGTGTAGAAATGGTCTTGGGTTTTGTTCCTATCTAGTTCCTTTATCCACATAAACTATCTTGTGGCACATTAGTTTTCATGATGCTATGTAGCATAAGAGTAAAATACTATGAAAAACAATAATAGTATTTAATGCTTATTTTTGAGTTTCAACTAGTCGCTTTAGATAACGTTGCAATTTGGAAAATATTTCTTCTTAAAGAAATAGGTCTTTTTTGGCTATTTTTCTATTTCAGTATTCACCAAAAAATCTTGTGCACTTGTATTTTCTAGTTGTGGCTCTTTATTTCATTTAGGGTTTATGTATGTAATAAGCATAAGCAGGTAATGAAATAATCATCAAATTTTTTTCACATGTTTTAAGTACCCAGAAATGGTTAGGAATTATATTAGTGACACACAAAAATGTATTAAGTGAAGTAAGCCAGACTGAAAGAAACAGGTTGCATAATTTCCTTCATATGTAGTAATTAGACTGTGCCTATAAATTCACAAGTAAACCCAATGGATAGCAAAAGACAAAAAATTATACATGGGCATGATTAGGTAAGAAGTACCTTAAACATTCTTACAGTGAGACCAAAGGAGGATATTCTTACAAGAGAATCACAAAGATTCAATAGCTATGGAGATATGATTATATAAAATGTTTATTGAAATGAACTCTAAGAAATGGAAAGAAGAGACTTTGTGCTATTTTGTTCCTTATTTTGTTGTTGTTGTTGTTGATGATGTTTCTTTTCTTTTATTTTCTTCATTGCTGTTTTTGATTCCTGTACCTTTTGTCTTGCATGTAAGTTTGTCTGTTTGGGGGAGGATAAAGGAGAACACAGAAATGGTGGGAAAACTTTACATTCTTAAAGATGTAATTCAAAAGTCATTCTTTTTTTAAGTTTTTATTATCAAACTGAATTACAGAGAGGTTACAGTTTCTTACATTAGGCATGGGATACATTTCTTGTACTATTTGTTACCTGCTCCCTCATTTCCCCTCTCTCCTCCCCCTTTTCCTTCTCCCCCCATTAGTTGTTCAGTTCACTTACACCAAACAGTTTTGCAAGTATTGCTTTTGTAGTTGTTTCTCTTTTTTACCCTGTGTCTCTCGATTTTGGTATTCCCTTTCAATTTCCTAGTTCTAATACAAGTATACATGGTTTCCAGTATACTCAGATAAGATACAGAGATAGTGTAGGTACAACCACAGGAAGGTGATACAAGAAGATCATCAATAATAGAAGCTACAGTTACACATGGCACGTTGAAAGTAGTTACAGCAGTGATATAACAATCATTTCCATAACATGGAGTTCATTTCACTTAGCATCATCTTATGTGTTCATAAGGGTGTATAGCTATTGGGCTCTTGTGATCCTCTGCTGTGACTTGCCTAAACTTGTGCTAATTATTCCCTATAAGGGAGACCATAGTCTATGTTTCTTTGGGTCTGGCTCATAGCTAGAATCTGGAACCAACCCAGATGCCCCTCAGTAGACGAATGGATCAGGAAAATGTGGTACATATACACAATGGAATTTTATGCCTCTATCAGCAAGAATGAAATTGCCCCATTTGTAAGGAAATGGAAGGACTTGGAAAAAGTTATACTAAGTGAAGTGAGCCAGACTCAAAAGTCATTCTTAAACACCTCAATTTTAGATTTGTATTTGAACAAATTTCTGTTGTTACAACCACAATTATTTAGGAAAATATGTAGTTAGCAAAACTGTAATATTCAGTTTCTCAAAGAGAAAAGAGAGAGAGATAGAGAAGACAAATTATTGACTTTCTTTTTTATTTAATTTATTTATTAATTGAACACAAATTTTTTGACAAGGTGTTGTGCAAAAATGGTACAGTTACATAATAATGCAGTGTGTACATTTTTTGTGATATCTTACGCCCTGTTTTTCTTTCCCTTCTCTTGGTCAGGTAGACATATATACAATATACAATTTATCAAGAACATATACAGCAGCCATGTGGCCACGCCCAAGAAAATTCGCCTAGGGCTTTAAGTGTAATGTCGATATTAGACAATACGTCGACGGTAGACTTATATGAACGTACATACATAGCTTTTGAGCTATTGTATTCCACTGAGAGGTCGATTTTTGACCTTTATATGTTGAGTAATTGTTTGGTTTTAGTTACCTACTGTTGGGTAGCTGCCCCAATCCTGTGGGAAATACCATTTGACAAGCAGTTTTTGGTTTCACAGACCTGGTCTCTACTGTCTCTCCGTCTCCCTTTCTTAACAGTCATATATCAGGGAGATAATGCCCCTTTGTTTTCTGTGTTCTAGGCTTGTCTCACTCAACATTATTTGTTCGAATTCTGACCATATCCCTGCGAATAACAATATTTAACCATTCCTAATCGCTATGTAGTATTCCATTGTGTATAGGTACCATATTTTTTTGGATCCATTCATCTGTGGAGGGGCATCTGGGTTGTTTCCATATTTTGGCTATTGTGAATTGTGCTGTGATTGACTTTCAAATTTGTAAAAATGTATTGGAATGATATTCACTTTCATGCAATTATGAAAGCTCAGTATAAAAGATTTTTTTTTGTTGTTGTTCTTCAGTAATGGGGCTTGAACTCAGAGACTGGATGCTGTCCCTGAGCTTTTTACAGAATGCTAGTGCTCTATCACTTTGACACACTGTTCTTTGAACAGTGACACTCCCTAGACTCTAGTGAGGAGGTAACAAACAGTATAAGAAATGTATCCAATGCCTAACATATGAAACTGTAACCACTCTGTACATCAGTTTGACAATAAAAATTTTAAAAAAGAAAAGAAAATGAACCATTCAGCTTGTGGAGTAGGAAGTTCCAAGGGAAAACCTGGGAGAAAATAAGGGATTACATGGTCCAAAAAGAAATGTACTCATTACCTGATTTATGTAACTATATCACCTCTGTACATCATCTTTACAATACAATTAAAGAAAATAGTGTACAGAATTAGAAATTGGAATGGAATGGAAAATATCTTAGGAGACATTGCAAACAAGTTGCTAACAAATGTGCATTATTGCACTTAAATGGTCTCAAAAAAAAATAAACTAAAGAAAAACTCAAAAAATGTTCAAGCCAGATCACGGAAATAGAGTCAGATTCCTGTTCCTCTAAGAATTCAGTGAGACATTTTTATACTAAGGCTTGAGAAAGGAGGAAAGAAAAATGAGCAGTTTTTCAAATGGGAATATAAAATTGAAGAAAAAGACTTGTAAAGGCCAAAATTTAGAGCTGAGTAAAATAATAGATAACATATTTTACAATTAAAAAAATGAAGGATATATCAAAGACTAGTTTCTGTAAGGTAGATACTGACTCACCCAGTGGTATTTACAACTAGCACAGAAGCAACAGGAAAGGAATTTAGAGCAAGTGCTTGGACAGATATCCATGGATTAGCAATAAAGATTATTTTTTTGAATGCTATAATCAATAAAATCCCTCTTCTAACAAATCCCTCTTCATTTGAACACTAAGAGTTAGATCATTACAGTCTCTTCAAATTTTACAAAAGCTACTTTGCACACATTCACACATCTCAGTGAAGAAGTTTTTTTTTAGTGAAGTTTTTTTTTCAGAAGTTTTGTATTCAGAAATGTCTCAATAATGATTTCAAAACAGAAAATTCATAGTAAGAGAAATACAAATGATATGTGTTTCCATATATATGTATATGGAGTTTTCTTTCTTTCTTTTTTTTCATTTCTCTTAATTTTCTATACCTCATGTCTTGTATATAAGCTTATTCGAACCAGGGGCAGGAAAAGGGAATCACAGAAATAGCAGGTCGCAGGACGAACTAATACAACAATGATACTCACTTAACAATAGGTTGGATATCAAGCTTTTAATTTGTGGGGATGGAAGAGTAAGGAATTAGGGAGAGGTCAGTCGGAGAAAATGAAGGATGGGGTAACATGATTTAAAGACAAATGTAATAGTTACATTACATATGTAACTGTAACACCCCTGCTCATCACCTTTTCAATAAAGATAAAAAATTGAAAATATATTGTGTGCATAATTTCACAGAGCAATTAATTGGGATTTCACAGAACTGACTACCACAGACAGTCCACAAATTGAGGACAGGCAAATTAATATCCTTAAACTACAGAACTGTCAACCTGGGAACTCAGTAATTGAATCATAAGATGCTTTTTGATGATTAAGTTAGATATGTAGATATGCATTATTTGTGACCTTGCAAGAGGTAGCTGTAACTACAAGTACTATCTGCAAGTCTCAATTTAGTTCCCCTCTCTTCTACAGATTCCTCCTTGTTCATGACAGCATGAAGAGATTTCTCTCTTGCCTAAGTTGCTAGAGTGCTCTTTTTCCTGTCTTCCTACCTTCCTTCATATGTTCTTCATTTGTTTACTCATCTTTCTTTTCTTACCTATTTCTGCTGCAAATGAAAACTCTAGAATTCTGCCAGAGTGCAGTCAAAGTTTGGTAACTTGGAAGTTTCTAATAATAACCCTGGATTTACATATTCTTAGGTTTCCATCCCAGAAAGCTAATTTACTCATTTGAGCTCATGGAAATAATTGGAAAAAAAAAGTGTTGAAAGCAGCTATGGACTCAGTTACAGAAAACAAAGGAAAATACTACTTTAACTGCTGCTTGAAATTGAAATGTCATCTAAGGATCATCAACAATAGAAGCTACTGTTTCACATTGCATGTTGAAAGTAATTACAACAGTGATATAACATTCGTTTCCATAACATGGAGTTCATTTCACTTAGCATCATCTTTTGTGCTCATAAGGGTATAGTTATTGGTGTCCTGTGATCCTCTGCTGTGACTAGCCTAAACCTGTGCTAATTATTCCCTATGAGGGAGACCATAGAGTCCATGTTTCTTTGGGTCTGGCTCACTTGATCCTCTTGTATCTCCTTTCTGTGGTTGTACCTGCACTATCTCTGTATCTTATCTGAGTACATTGGAAACCGTGTATACATGTATTAGAACTAGGAAACTGAAAGGGAATACCAAAATCGAGAGACACAGGGTAAAAAAGACAATCGAAAAAGCAACACTTGCAAAACTGTTCAATGTAAATCTACTGAACTCGGGGCGGGGGGTGGGGGGGGTGGGGGGGTAGAAGGGAAAGGGCGAGGGGGGAGGGGGGAATGAGGGAGGAGGTAACAAAGAGTACAAGAAATGTATCCAATGCCTAATGTATGAAACTGTAACCGCTCTGTATATCAGTTTGACAATAAAAATTTAAAAATGTAAAAAAAAAATAAGAAAACATTATACTTAAATTTTGTACTTAGTTGGATTTTTTAAACACTTAAAAATGTTCATAACATGAATAAGTAATTGTATTTATGTTAATATAAATTTAAAATTGTGTCACTTAAATACTTGACTAGTGATCTGATATGAATTTTAATTAACATGTACATTGTAGTTGTAATCCTCACTGTCTAAATAATGAAAGCTCTCATTTTCAAATGCATGTTGATTTTAAACAGAGAAATGAATGGCTACAAATTAGAAAATATTATCAGTGTCCTTCTTACCTTCCCTAGTGATCCTTGGATCACTGCTATGGAGGACCTTGGTGTATTTTAGAAGGAGAATTCACCTGCATTACTCAGAGAGAATCATGTTTTGACTAATTGCCTCCTGGAGACTTTGTAGCCAAGCTACTTAAAAAAAAAAAAAACCTATTGAAAATAAGATTAAAAGAAGGCTTCTTCAGTAAGTGGTGTGGTGACAGGTTCACTACTTTTCTTAGTTTTCAAAAGGTCATCCACCCAGTAGGTAAACAGTGAAAGTTAAAATAATTGGTTATCAGTGGTACCAAAGTGTCAAACTCTAATGGAGCTGGAGAGCTCCTATGTGACAAAGATATCCTGGAGTTTTCAAGGCTGTAGTGAAGGTTTTATGAAGGCAGAAATCTCTTTATTCATCAACTGAGCACATTGTATCATCAGTAATCACACACAAATAAGCAGAATGAAATTGTGAGCATAATCAAACATCATTTTCATGTATTGATTATAAATAAACAAATATAAGTATATTTTAATTGTTATATTATCATAAAATTTTACAAGGACTAAGTATGATATTGTCCCAGATGTTTTAATTGCTTATACATTTTATCTTTTCTCTACTTTTCTCTTTTCATTCGATCAGAAGCTAAATATTGTTTATGGTTATCTTCTCTTGGCACAATTTTCTGTAGGCCCAATCACAGCTTAATCTAGAGATTTTTTTTTCATTCTTGACAACAAATCTCATAAACTTGATACTTAAAAAAATAGTAATACTTGAGCTCTCTGATGATTTTATGACTTTCTGTTGGTCATAAGATTCTTTAACTAAAAAATCTCCCATGTGTTTTGAAATACAGATGTGAGTTATAATTCAGTCAGTAGACAATTAATTGAGTAATTTTACTTATTTGTCAGTGTTTTGCTTAGGTAGGAGAACTACTTGTTTGTACTACTTGAAAATACATTTTTTTTTCAAAAAAAGAGAAGAAGAGAAATTGATGGAATTATGTCCATTGTGGGCCCCAGATTTGTTTTCAAGGGAATATGAAACATGGCCATTTGAAAAAGAAATTATCAAACATCAAATTATAATAAAGTTGAAAGTAGGGAATTTTGAACTCTTGAGGTCAAGAAATAATCATCGGCCCTATGAATGTCAAGATTTCTGATTGAGGGGGCTGGGAATATGGCCTAGTGGCAAGAGTGCTTGTCTTGTACACATGAAGCCCTGGGTTCGATTCCCCAGCACCACATATATAGAAAATGGCCAGAAGTGGCGCTGTGGCTCAAGTGGCAGAGTGCTAGCCTTGAGCAAAAAGAAGCCAGGGACAGTGCTCAGGCCCTGAGTCCAAGGTCCAGGACTGGAAAAAAAAAAAAGATTTCTGATTGAAATTGAGCATGTTTCTTTTCTGTAATACCTCTCTGCTATAACAGTCTCCATTTAAAAATTAAAGCTTGTAAAATTTTCAGTCAGATAATAATTATATATTGGTCTTCTACTTTGTGTTGTAGATTGTTTTGTAATGCTGTAACCAAGAGTAATGTCAGATGTAATCAAATACGAATAAGAAAAATAAGGCTGATGCTGCTACAGGTAGAAGGAACCTGATCATAGAGTCCTATAAAGCACAGGAAAGGCTGTGTGAGTTATCAAGCCCTGAAAATATTCATGAAAGGAACACTGTGATTTGACTGATCTTTACAAGATCACTGTCATTGTTCTTCTAAAAGGGATGGTATAGACAATCAGAAATGAGGGAAGTGGGCTACTTTTTATAGTAATTGTGTTTTGTTTAGGGATGCCTTGGAAAGATGGATGCATAAGGCTAGTGAGAGATCAATTTTTAACACCATTTTAGAATATGGCCGATGATTTGGGCATTGTATTAAAGTATATGCACACTGCACACTTCTTTTAGAAAACCAAGTTGCTATCAAGGATAAAGATATTAAGAAACCTATTTTCTCTATTTTTCTTAACATTTATGTTAATCTAAACTTCCGCCCTATCAAAAGCAGAAAAGCCACTTCTCATTTTAAGTATGATCCCACATCCAGCTTTTCTGCTTCACCTAAGAGACGTGATCAAAAACAGACATATTAAACCATTTTGTGTGTGTGTGGTACTGCAGTACTGAATATACTAGGCAAACACTCTATAACTGAATTACATGCCCAGCCCTAACCTGTTATTTTTTAATTCAGTCTGTTCATAATTCATTTTTTTAAATTTCCTTCACCTTCTACTCTAAAATATGTTATAATTACATGCATAAGCTCATAGTACATATTTCCAAATCAATTTTAAATGTAAAAGATTAATCATTCAGTATTCTTCTATTTTAACTTTTAGGTTAGAAAATGACCCCACACTTTTTATGCAAGAATCAGCTACCACTAACTCAATATGTCATTGGGATAAATATTTTTTATGTTTTAGTTTTGTCTTAAATTTAAAATTTTCTAATAATGGGGATGAGAATGTGGCTCAGTTGTAGAGTGCTTTCCTAGCATTCATGAAGCCCTGGGTTTGATTGCTCAACAGCACATAAACAGAAAAAGGAAGAAGTTGTGCTGTGGCTCAAGAGGTAGAGTGCTAGCTTTGAGCAAAAAAGAAGACAGGGACAGTGCTCAGGTCCTGAGTCCAAGCCCCAGGACTGGCAAAAAAAAAATAAATTCTAATCATAAAACTTTGGGGTTTAAAGTGATACTATAACATTTATGGATGCAATATGAAATAGTTCAATCAAATGAATTCATATACCCACCATTTCAAATACCATTTTCGGTGATAAAGACATTTGAAACCATTTTCCTTTCATTTTTAATTCTTTTATTGTAATGATGATGCACAGAGGAGTTAGTTACATAAGTAAGGAAAACAGCATGAGTGAATTATGCCTTATAAATTCCTTAGTGAAATTCCAACTCTTGACTAACCCTACATAAAAAGATGTATCTTAATAAAGAGGTCTGGAAGAAGTTACAGAAAACTGAAAAGGTAAATCTGGAGTTGACGAATAGTATAAAGATTATTGTTCAGGGTCATAAGAAGATAATTGAAAATAATGAAAAGTATCTGTATATTCTAAGAAGAACCCAGAGAAGGTTATCACAGATCTGGCCTTTTAAGCAATGTAACTCTTGCTTTTATGCCTCCCATTGATATTGCAGAGTGCTACTCTTGAAATAGGAAGTTCTTGTTTGGTAGTATTGATAAGAGTGAACATACAAGTGGATTGTCAATGTATGGTGAGTGTTCAAATAAAAACAGATGGCAACTTCTGAGAAACTGAGTACATTCCTCAAGAGATAAAGTGGAGTATTAAAACATTTTAGCAATGCACTGGAGCAGATAATTAGTCTAATTACAACTCTTCAAATATGCAAGGAATAGTCTAAGCCAACTTCCTTCCTCACTTCAAAATGTTAAGATTCAAAAATTATATGAGAACTAGGGCAAAGTAATTATTTTATAAAATGAAGGCACATCTATAATGATGATATTGGAGATTGACTAGATTGTCTATTTCAATTGTTTGTTCATATATTAATTATAGAGTTAAGACTATAATCAAATTGCCTCTCATTCACATGAATCATGATAAACTCTTGGGAAAATAAAGAGGAAAATTGTCAGGCTAGTTTAGAGACACTTAAGAAAATGTATACAAACAAATATCTATACATCTATCAAACAAAAATTCTAATTTCAGTTAATTTTGAAGTGCTTATGTACAATGGTATTGCAATGTATGTAGTATCAGCAATGTTATCATCACACTAGTGTGTGTCTTTTTTTCACTTATTATACCTTTTATTTTTAAATATTATATGGTAGAATTATATTATTACTTAAAATAAGGTAAAGGATAGCTTGTGTTAAAACTTTTGAAACATGTTAGGGATACACACACATAAACACACACACAGACAGCCACAGAGTCAACACTGCAAAATAGCAGTTCAGTAAATATGGTCCAGATATACAAGAGAATTTCTATAAGAATATAATGGAGCTAAAAAAAACATGTTAATATTGTAAGGAAACACATGAATTCGTATTTTTAATAGTACTAGTATAGACAAATTTACAATGTTATCTGTCATCATACAAAAATATAGCCCCTGGAATTTTGAATACTACAAAATAATTGATATTGATAATAACCTAAGAGCAGAAAAAAATCAGGACAAATCTGCCTCCATATTGTATTTGCCTTTGTTCTAAGCATTTTTTTATAGTCACTTTGCCAGCAGTATGGGTTCTAAAAAAGAAAAGACCATTAAGTGTTTTTGACAAAAAGAACTGAAACTACCCCTAAAGAACAACAGAACCTTATGGAAAAGTCCAAACATATATGTGGGAAATTTTCTACAATAACAGTGGTTCACCTCGGAGCAAAAGGATGAAGATTGGTCCCCTCAAACATTAACAGTGATAACTGCTCAAGCATGCAAGACAATCAGAACCTACATAATGACCACGCAGGCTACACCTGCAGATAGAATTATATATATATATATATATATATATATATATATGTGTGTGTGTGTGTGTGTGTGTGTGTGTGTGTGTGTGTGTGTATAATATGTACATATATAATATATATTATATATAATATATACACATATATGTATATGTATATATAATAAAATATAATATTATATATACATATATATGGGATTGTGTGACATTCAGGCTGAACAGGTTGAACACACTCTGTCTTCAAGGTTAGGCTTATAAGAGTTGCTTTGAATTGTGGATTTTCAGAGGCAGCTGTAGAGCTAGAGTTATTAGGATTCTTCGGATAACTGGGTGGGTTGAAACCATCATTCACACTGGTATCAGGCTTGTGAAAGAAGCTAGCTTGAATCTTGCACTTCTATGATTTTTTTTTTTTGCTAGTCCTAGGCCTTGAACTCAAGGCCTGAGCACTGTTCCTGGCTTCCTTTTTGCTCAAGGCTAGCACTCTGTCAGTTGAGCCACAGCACCCCTTCTGGCCATTTTCTATATATGTGGTGCTGAGGAATCAAACCTAGTGCTTCATGTATAGGAGGCAAGCACTCTTGCCACTAGGCCATATCCCTAGCCCCAAATTATAGATAGATAGATAGATAGATAGATAGATAGATAGATAGATAGATAGATAGATAGATAGACAGACAGACAGACAGACAGACAGATAGATAGATAGATAGATAGATAGATAGATAGATAGATAGATAGATAGATAGATAGATAGATAGATAGATACTATTGTCTTATCTGAGTCTGGCCTGGCAGGGTGAGGTGAGATATGGCATGGGTCAAATGGTTTGACCCTGTGCTCAGCAACATTGAACCTACAGCACAGGGAGGAAGCTCATGATTAAAATGCTAATAGCTGAGATGATTCTAGGTAGAAATGAAAGCCTGGGTTGATGGGAAATACATGAGTACTCACACTGATCTAGAGCTATCACCAAGGTTGGCAAAACCATGTTAGTTACTGTACTATTTTATGGTGTTTTGTGTTTTTTTTTCCAATTTCAATATTACAAAGTTACAATCTTAAATTTTGACTAAGAGCACTATTACATTCTATCTTCCATCCTAAATTATTTTTGTAATTATTGTACATAGTTGTACATTCAGTGCCATTCAACAATGCAGTTTACGAACACAATATATCCTGATCATTGTTATCCCTTTCAGTATTCTCATCCATCCCTCCTACCCCTTCTATCACTTTTCTTAATTTTTAGGATGTACAGTAAAATCTTGATTGCATTCTCCTCTCTTCTCCTCTCCATTTATCTACCCCTTCCTCTTGATTCCACCCCATCTCTTGTGAGTATTCCTTCCATGGTGCTTATTTTGCTGGGCTTTGACTTTGGCTTTCTATGGAATTACACTACTGGAGTTCTACCTTAAGTCTATCTTTCAGTCAATATATTTGTAAACACTTGCATATTACCCAACACATTTACTTATAAGTTAATTTGTTAATTGTAACTTTGACGTGTAAAGGAAAACATGCAACCTTAGTCTCTCTGTTCTGACTCACTTCACTTACTACATTTTTCCCAAGAATTTTTATTTCTTTACAAATGATCAACATATATGATATTGGTATCAATCAAGGCACGGATTCTAGTAGAGGATTTAGATTCAGTCATTGTTCATACAATGAAATAATTAAGTTCTTGTTTCATTATAAAGTCCTCTCATTTGGCTGAAGATAAACAGATGGGAGATCGATTAAATATCTTTCTGTAGAGAATTTACACTCTCCTTAAGACAATGGGAAAAATTAAATTATAGCACTATGACAGCTATCATAATAGAAAAAAAATAGGGCAATTAGAACTGCAAAGGGAAATAATGAGGAAAATAATAAGCAACCAAGAACAAATGAATAAATGATGAATAGCATTAAAAAGAGGGAGAAGTGGGGAACAGGGAGAATATTAAACAAGAGGAATAACATAACAAGTTGGTGCTGATGGGCCATTTTAGTATCTGGTGCTCTATAACAAATCTATCAAAAAACTTTATAACTCAGCTATATACAAATGCATTTCTCTGTCAAAATATTAGGAGTTATTCACTTTAGTTGGGTTAATCTTGCTTAATAGCTTACAAGTCGTTGTTGGCAGAGTGGCTGATCCTGGCACCATCTGTTGGATCAATTATACTACACAAAAAGCTGGAGGGTTCACCCAAATGTCTAGCTTTGAGCCAAAATGTACTAAACAATCCAGGATGGCTGTGCCTCTTCATTTTTGTTTTGTTTTGTTTTGTTATTGTACATCACATCATCAAATGTTTGAAATTCCACCTCTTTGGTGGCTTTTGCATAACCTAACTTCTTAAGTGTTAAGCCACTGCTACAAGAATCAAATAAATAGAATAAAATATCCACAACAACTAAAATTATTATTTATGGAGCATGTATACAATTATATAATGAGAGGGTGTGCCAAAAATTTGAAGGAGAATGGGGCATGAATGTAGACAGCATTGGCATAATTTGCATGGTGATGTGCTTTGGAAACCTAACAATGATACTAGGATTCTCTTTTACAAATAAAATTTTAAAAAATACTATCTGCATTGAGCTAATTGGCAAGTATAACTTTTTACTAAGATATATTTTAGGGCTGGGGATATGGCCTAGTGGCGAGAGTGCTTGCCTTGTATACAAGAGGCCCTGGGTTCAACTCCCCAGCACCACATATACAGAAAACGGCCAGAAGTGGCGCTGTGGCTCAAGTGGCAGAGTGCTAGCCTTGAGCAAAAAGAAGCCAGGGACAGTGCTCACGCCCTGAGTTCAAGGCCCAGGACTGGCCAAAAAAAAAAAAAAAAGATATATTTTAAATTAGTGTATCTATTGATTATTGGAGGTAATAGTTACGTAAAAATTATAGGTAGTATATGGAATAAAATAACCAAAATAAGTGATTATTTTAATTTGAAAATATGTATTTATTCTTTTGTGTTATTATAATTTTATTATCTTTAAATTGCACAGAGAGGTTCAATTCAAAATTTCAGTTCATGAATACACTGCATCTTTTTAAAAAAATTAATTTTATTGTCAAGTTGATGTACAGAGGGATTACAGTTACCTAGAGTACATTTCTTGTCAAATTTGTTGCCTGCTCCCTCATTTTTCTCCACTTTCCCTTCCTCCCCCCAGATTGGCCTCCAGTTGAATGGTTAATTTCTAAAATATTGTCTTATGAGTATTACTGTTGCCTTGTTTTGTCCTTTATCCTTCGTCTCACCACTTGGATGTTTCCCTTCCCTTCCCTAATTAAGAAAAATATGTGTATACAAGACCTAAGGTACTGAAATCAAATACAGTGACAACAGATGATAAACCATAGGAAACAAAAATGAAAGAAAAAAGAAAAAGTTTCACATCATACATTAAAAATAACAACAATGAAATATCTCTTGTTTACAAATCTTGGAGTTCATTTCCCTTACCATCATCTTATATGACCATGGGTTCATAGCTACTGAGCTATTGTGATCCTCTGCTAAGATTAACTTTGACACATACTAATTTGATCAGGGCAACCATTTTCTTTTTTTTTTTTCTTTTAGCTTATCCTTGATAAACTTTATGTATTTATTTTTTGTTAAATTTTTATCGTCAAACTGAGGTACAGAGAGGTTACACTTTTGTACGTTAGGCATTGGATACATTTCTTGTACTATTTGTTACCTCTACCCTCATTCCCCCCTCTGCCTCCCCCTTTCCTTCCCCCCGCCCCATGAGTTGTTCAGTTCATTGATACCAAACAGTTTTGCAAGTATTACTTTTGTAGTCGTTTGTCTTTTTTTACCGAGTCTCTCGATTTGGGTATTCGCTTTCTATTTCCTAGTTCTAATACCAGTATACACGGTTTCCAATGTACTCAGATAAGATAGACAGATAGTGCAGGTACAACCATAGGAAGGAGATACAAGAGAATCATCAATAATAGAAGCTACGGTTTCACATCGCATGTTGATAGTGATTACAACAGTGAAATGACAGTCGTTTCCATAACATGGAGTTCTTTAGGGTAACCATTTTTATTGTTCACCCCTCTCTCTCTCTGAATTTCACCCCTCCTCCCATATATGTTTGTTCTTGAAAAGCAATGCATATTTCTGACTGATTCTGAAGGGATATCCTATGCATTCATAAACATTATTTAACGTTTCTGATTTTATCAGTATAATTTGATTTGGGGGTATAAATAAAGGTATAATTAACACCTAAATGATGAACCTCCCCTGGTTTAAAAGACAGAAAGCAAGCTCAAGTGAAATAGCCTACATTTGTCAATTATAATAATAAAAAGATTCATAAACTTGAAATCTAAAATCTGTGAGGGATTTTGTTGTTCATTAGAAGACTCTATATCATATGTAAGCTCCAACTAGAATAAAACTAACTCATGCTGAATGCAAATAAGAATGAAAACACATAGTTTTGTGCATAATGAAATAGAGCCTAATATAATCATAAAACAGAAACAGTTTGGAATTTGTCACTTTTAGATGTAACTGCCTCCTGATTTCCTGTAAATCTAAATAGAAATTTTATTTTAGATAATTATAGACAATTGTTAGACTGGGATGCTATCAATAGTTATTTGCCCCTTAGAATTTAAGTGACAAAATTTGTTTTATGTTTTTCATTTGACTCCCTGTCTCCTGACCCATGGATTTAGTATGGAGGTTCATGTAAAAACAAAAACAAAAACTATATATACTTGCCATGTGATTCTGCTACAATATTATTGTGTATATATCAGAAAAAAATGAAAGACAACATACACCACCATGTATGAATGGAACTATTCACAGTAGCCAAGTTACAGAATCAATCTAGTAATTTAACACCTGAAGAATGTAACAAGTAATTGTGGTATATGTATATACACAGTAGAATAATATTTCACCATGAGAAAGAATGAAATTTTGTCATTTTCTGGAAACTACAAGAAAATGCACCAAGCTTCAAAGCAAATAAATATTACATATGTTCACTGAATGTATGACTCAAGAGGTAGAGCACCAGCTAAACAAGCAGGCTAAGAGAGGATGAAGCCTTTAGTTGAATTCAGGTGTATACATACACACACACAAACAAACACAAACACACACACACAAACACGCATACACACACTCATATATGAGCAACAATAATCTGATCCTAAAAATTTTGATATAGGATAGAAGAGCCGACATGTAAACTCAGACTTAAAACACTATGTCATTCAAAATGCATTGTACTCATAGGTTGAAATGTTGAAATGAATCCCCTCTCTGCAGCTACTTAAGGAAAATTAAAAATTCCATGTCATAAGTTTCGTCAGTCTGTATACTTGTTTGTGTGTGTGTGTTTGTGTGTGTGTATGTGTGTGTGTGTGTGTGTGATGCACAGAAAGCTAAAAAAGTGTTTTGGCTATTTATTGGAAAATTATTACCTTGATTTTAGTTTATATTTTAGTTTATATTTGCCAATCTTTGATTTAGGAAGGGAAATGTGTGTGGCTGTATTTTTGTAAAGCCAAATTTTGCAGTGTCACTCTCCTTGTTATTATGTGACAAACTCATCTCCTTTGTCACATCATCAAACTAGTTTCCATTTGCTGCCAAAACAAGTTTTCATGCAATTAGCAGTTTCAGAAGTATGCCTTTATTATATTACTTTTTTTGTAGGTCAGAGTTTCAACATGACTCTACAGGCACTGAAATTAAAATGTGAATGGGGTAACAAATTTTCTTATAACTTTAGGGGAGGATGGGTTTCTGTCTGTCAGGTATTTGGTAGAATTTAGTGGTTTCCAATCAGACAAACGAAGCCTTCCTTTTCTTGAGGCCTATCCACCACATGCCTTTCCAATCTGAAGATTTAGCAGTCATTTCTTAGCTTCCTTCCTCCATCCACACAGCCAGCAATGGTGAGGCCAGTTTCTCTCATGCTTGTATCTCTTCTTCAATCTCATCTTCAAATTCTGTTTTCTGTGAACGCTTTCTGTATTTGTGTGATGAGGCTGAGTTCATTCATAAATTTCAATGTATCCTCCCATCTCAACATTCTTGTCAATTTTTTGAAATTTCTCCTGCCAGGTAATACAACATATTCATGAAGTTGCCTGCATTGAAACAGAGACATCTTTGGGAGGTCATTATTCAGACTACCAAAACTGCCTTCTAGAAATTGCAAATGTTTCTTTGTGAACACCTCAGACATCATGTCAGTAGGCTCTAATTCTTGTTATAATTTATAACTTTAAATGAATAGAGATATGCTTCTCAAGAATGGTATTTCTTGCATAGAATTTAAACACTAATCATTGGAACTGGAAATTGCAAATTTTACTACAGAGATCTGATATTTATATAACCATTTGAACACTTAATTAAAATAGTTTTTATGAAACTATCAAGTGAAATTATCTTCCCTTTAATATTAGTCCTTGCGTGGGAAAAGTAAAATCTACTAGCTTGCTTCATTTTCTGTAACACATACAGTAAATATATAGGTTTCCCTAGTTTCCAGACCAAATCTATTAGTGTTCTGTCATAGATGTGTGGGGTAATGAAATTTGTGAGTTGGTTAGAAATGGCTGCATAGATTTAAATCTCCTTTGTATGTTACATAAAGAGCAAAACAGTATTTAAATAACTACTTGATAATAAATTATCTTGTAGTGAGAATTCATATCCAAAAATACAAAGTAGGGTAGAATATATTAATATGGATTTTGAAGGAAATTCCCATGAAGAAATAAGCTCTCCATATGATTATTTTATTCTTGTGAAATGAAAAAAAATATTAAAATGTCTTGGTTTATTTTATTTTATCAAATTGCTACATGCTGCAATAGGATGTAGTGAAGCACAGAGCTTTGTTCACATGAATACACAAAATACTTTAATTAAGAAAGCACTTAGCACCAAAATGGGGGAAAACATAGATTAAACATTATAATTATCCTGAAAATAGAGGTCATTTAAAATAATACTGGCAGCTTTATTAACTTTAAACTGTATCAGAAAACTTTGTCTTAACAAACATAATTTTCTTTTTTCCACAAATGAGTCTGTTGATGATTCTTTTTTTACTGTAAGAATTTTTTGTGATACATCTGCAAAAAAGGTTTGTAAGTAGAAAATTAAGTCCAATTGTAAAGATGAAAATTCATAATGATGAAATAAAAGCTACAGACTCTGAATGTTAGGTTATGATTTGGATACCTATAGTGTGCCTTTGAAGAATCTGTTCCAAAATTTTATCTATAATATAAATATAATTAGGTTCGCTATCTGGCAAAGGGATATAGTCATTAAAGTGTATTACTTCACATAAGGAACTTATATGGGAATATCATAATCAAAAATAGTTCGCATACACATCCAGTATCCAGAAGGTAGAAAAGAGAAACAGAGCCTGCTACTTTCTCTCTTATCCCATTGGCCATTTAACTATAGCTTATCTGTAAGAAAGGGAAAAATCTGTAGCATGTATTCTTAAGAGCCAGAAGTTTCTGGAACTTACAGTGGTCCACATATTTCAGCACTTCTGTAGAACAGACTGTACAGGGTATTGATACTTTCATTCTGGAATCGTGTCTCTCTCAGCAATCCTTTCTTCATCCTGTGGAAACGGTGATATTACATTACATAATATCATAACTGCCGTATTCCCCATTAAATTGTCTCCTATATGGGCTTTAATGGATACAGTTGGATTGTTGTAAAGTGACTTGTATGTGGCAGTCTCAGCCAGGGAATTGAAGTTAGCCTCTGGTAAAACAGAAAATGCTGAAGTGCGGCACTGGTGTCTCACTCATGTAATTCTAGCTGAGATCTGAGGATCATGGTTCAAAGCCAGCAGGAAAGTCCAGGAGACTCTTATCTCCAATTAGCCAAAAGAAAACTGGATGTGGTTCAAAGTGGTAGAATGCTAGCACTGAGCAAAGCAGCTCAAGGACAGCATCTAGCTACTGAGTTCAATTCCCCCATGACGAACAATACTAACAACAACAATAACAAATCGAAACTCATTGTGCAACAGTGAGCAAGAAAAATTAACCACTCTAAAACCATATGGGTGAGTTAGGAACCAAATCCTCCCAGTCTAGCCTTTAGATGATAATGCAATGTGATCCAACACATTGATTACAGCCTCAGGAAGTACCTGAACAGACTCCCTTACATACCTAGTTGGTGCTTCTCACACTAAACATGTGAAGTGTTACTTTATGTTAGTCTCCCAATGTATCTCAGGTTGGCCTGAAGCTCATAATCCTCCTGCCTCAGTTTCCCTGGTGTTGGAATTTCAGGATAAACCACTATACTTAGGTTATGCATTTTCATTGTGGTAATAGAAACTAGTAGAAATGTATCACAAAATTATTAAGGAAAACTATACATGAGTCTTCTCATTCAGTGAAAATCATAAAGAAGGAACTAATAGAAGTCAAGAAATGAAGGAGGGAAAGAAAGAGCCATTCCATATGTAAGATTAATGACAGGTAAAAATTTTCAAACTTCTAAATTAATGTTCACTTTTGTTTGTTGATAAGGATTTTTGATTAAATATTATTTTTTGTATATTTTGTAGAAAGATATGGTTGTATAAGCTTAAATATGCTGTGCGGCTCTGAAGTACTCATAAATATTTTTCTCTAATCTACTCATAGGTCAGCTCTTACACATTTGTGTTTTCTTTATAAATTATTTTTCCATTTCTTTATTTCATCTGGAAAACCACTTTTAGATGCTATTAAAACTTTGACTATAATAAACACAAAAGCTTGAACTATATCTCAAAGGATTATCCTTTTTGTTCTATTGTGATTTGGAAGTCACCTTTATAATGAGAAATTCTGTTTATTTATTCAGAAGGGGACTTTAAGTGGTTTGCAAATAGTACTGAGTCCTGGAAATGGCAAGCATAGAAGAAGGCTGTGTGAAAGGAAAGTCGACTATTTAGACTTCTTCAAGTATAATCAAAGTGAAGCTGCTACTTCTGCCCACTGCCAAAAATGTCGGGGGGAAATCTATTATTCCATGAATAGGAGAAACAGGTTTTGATATAGTACAATCACACTAAAAATTGTTTCAGAGATGGTGTTGAGAGGTAATGGATTTTGAAACAATGTAATCATAGCAAAGGGAATTTCAGGTCTCTGGGAATAAAGCTATTTTATGAATAACTTTATCTATTTTGTGAAAATTAAAGGCTTTAAGTAGACATGAATAATGTTGTATAAATACCTAAGAGTTTTGGTAATTATCAACTGTCAAAAAATTATTATAACACATCAGATTTTCTCATCCTCAGCAGTATGTTTTTGGACCAGATGATGATGATGATGATGATGATGACGATGATGATGATGATTTGTGTGCATGTGATTTTGTGTGTGTTTGGTAGGCTGTTCTATGCATTACAGGGTGTTTAGCAGCATGCTGGCTTCTACCCATTACATGTTAGCATTATTCCTGCATCTGATAATGAGGCTTGCTGAAGGCATTTCTGATTGTTCCCTAAGGAAACCAGTAGACAAAACATATTCCTGTGTCCTTACGAAATTTGGAATTCTGAGATATTGTCACCAAAATAGCTTCATAGCTATGTACATGTATGGTACATATGTACCTAAGGTGCCTAAAAGTTTGATTGAGATATAAATCATTTGCACTCTCTCTCCATACACACATTCAGACACACATGATCACACATGCACACACACACATATACACACACGCACAAGGACATGCTTACAGTGTGTTAGAATAATAAAATTGAATAATGAGATAATAGATTAGGCAATTGAATACTAGGAGACCTTTGATGAATATATATGAATTAATAAACAACCAAAATGTGTAAGAAAAATAAAAATAGAAAATAAGAGCCAACTCTTCCTTACCACAAATAAAGGAAAATACTTTTCTTAGCTCATTGAATGTAGAAAATCACCTTTGAAATATACATTTTATATGTATATATGTAAGTATGTACATATACATACATATCTATATAAGTGTTTATATTGATATGTGCTCTGAACCCTAGATGGTTCAACTTTCAACTTCAAAACCGAAAGGGATTTTTCAAGAATCTGGTGGTCATGCTTTTAAAGGTAAATACCAAAGTAAATGATACCTTTCCTACAGAAAAATAGAAACCTAACTTTCTCCATCTAGTGAACTACTTTCTGTCAAAAAAAAATTGAAAAATGCTATCCCTCTGGATAAGGCTAATTAGCTAATATATGCAGTCACCAAAATTAGTGGGTATATATGGGAGATATTCCATATGACTAATGATTCTGGAAAGTCTGATTAGTTGAAGACTCAGTATTATGTTTCATAAGACCATATCTGTCATCCATCCATCCATCCATCCATCCATCTATCTATCATCTATCTTTTATAAATCACATCTATATACCATCACACATATATATGTATACACACATATATTATGTATAAACACTGTATACATATACACACATATTTCTGTGTACTGGCCATCACTTTTCCAATAAAAGGGATTAATAAAAGTGAGTTTAAATTGTTATTAAATTTAAAAGTGTGTTCAGTTTGGATTCTTCCAAATCTTATTTCTTTTTGCTTCAAATCCAGGAAGAAAGAAGGCTTCTTACACTGTCACTGTATTGGTACTTAGGCTTAAGTTATTATATTCTGGTATTGAGGTGAACATTGTGGCAAGAAAACATTGAAAGAAGTTTCACTTTGCTCAATAGTTCTTCCATTCGTCCTGCTGCTGTAGTTTAAAATAAGATGTATTGGGGAAAGAAAGGACTGGCAGATATACCCTGGAGAATAACATTCCTACTGAATCCTCTGCCACCTCTGCTTTTCTGCTAAATAAATCCAGAAATAAAGCTATAAAAATAGTGCAGTTGGGCGTAGAAAGAGTAGGTTAAAAGGTAGAGTTTTATGGATGTCAAAGGCCTTTAAGCAAATTGCCCTAAGAAGGTTTTGTTCTTTTTCTTTCCCTTTCTTTCCCTCCTTCATTTTCCCCTTTCTTTTTATGTGTCTTTGTCTATGTGGTTTTTGAAAGTGTATTTAAAATTAAGTGGTTAACTTGCTTGAAGCATGAGACAATTAAATATTTATGTTATTTCCTTGAGTCTATTTCCTGTAGATGGGTAAAGAATTCCTAATCTTCTTTCCGCTAATATAGAAAACACTGAACAGAGCAATTCTGATAAAATTATACCTAACAGCAGCTTACTGATGTTTCTCTTCTTGTCTCAACCTACAGTATTTGCTGAGACATTGGTTTAATTAGTGATTTTTAGCCCTTTATTGAAAAAATTTACAATTTCCCAGTTATTAAGTGATCATATAGTAAGTTAAATACCACCACAATAGTTATACTATAAAGCTCATCTCTGTTGTGCCCTCAACAATACTGTACCTATATTTACATTCATTTGTGGTCCTTTCTAGTTACTATTTTTCCGTTTCAGGTTTTCTTCTTCCGTGGTAGATATAGTCACTGTAGATATTGATTGTTATTTTGTTGAAGGAAATATTGTATATGTGACTTTGTGACTTGGCATTAAGGTCCTGGTGATGGCAAAAATGAACTCATGCAACTGAGTTCTAGCAAAGCAAGTATGTAAGTTTCCTATATTTGAAGTTACTGAAACCGGTTCACAACACATTTTTCTAGTTCTTTCTGTCAAAAAAACAGAGAGGAGCAAAAAACACAGATTCCACAGATTCCAATACAACAATTGGAGGAAAGTAAAATATTATATATAGGTTCCCAATATATGTATGTTAGTTGTTAACAGATATGATATACACAAAATGACTCTTAATGTAGGCTTTTTTTTGTTAATAATATCGTGTTGATAATAATATTACTTAGTAGTCTGATTCATTTTTATTATTGCTTTTATTTTCAGTCTCCATATTTCTGTATTTATTCAAATAAGATTTCTTGCAAAGGATTTGCACATTTCTCTCCATTTAGTGTCCTGCATTGTTTTAGACTTTAAAATTATAGTTGATTATTGTAGAACAAAAGTTCCAGTAACATATATACTTTTTGTTCAAATGATTGCATTTTAAAATTGAAAAGTAGCAAATTAATAGTTAAACCTCTCAGTGATATAAATTGCAATCACTTTTTTTACAGTTTATAAAACATTACATTGATGATTTTTTTTCCTCTTGTTTGTTTCTTTCATTTTACTATACATTTTATATTGATCTTGAGGAGGAAGAAAGTATGTTGGCTAGGCTCAAGTGGCAAGGTGCCTGCTAATGGGTGTAAAGCATCAGATAGTGAGTTTGAGTCCTGAACTCCGATGGGGAAAAAAAAAAGAAATACAAAATTATGTTGATGAAACAGTGATTACTCTCTTTTCTTCTCTCTCTCTTACACACACACACACACACACACACACTTTTCAAAATCTAGTTAAAATTTAATTCATGCCCCCATCCCCCCTCCTGATGGAGAGTCACCTTTCCCTTCATGGCTTTCCTTTCACTTTCTCTTGAACTTGCTGTTTACATTACTTTCCTGCCTTTTAATTATCCATTAGGTGAAGAAAACAATTTGGTCCCCTTAGATGACCTTCAGTGGAAGGAGTGATACTGATCAAGACAAACTCTATTTATAAATTGACATGTTGAGGTTTACTCTGCAGAACTAAAGATATTTACTATTTATTTTTTTGACGGTTGTGGAGATTGAACTCAGAGCCTGAACTGAGCTTTTTGGCTCCAGACTGGTATCCCACCACTTTGAGGCACAGCTTCACTTCTGGTTTTCTGGAAGTTAATTTGAGATAAGATGCTCATAGACTTTCCTTCCTGGACTCATTCCAAACTGCACTTCTCAAATCTCAGCCTCCTGAGTAGCTAGGATTACAAGCGTGAGCCACCAAGGCCAGGCTTAAAAGACATATATATGAGTTCAAGACCCAGTTCTGGCACGCGTGCGCACACACACACAGACACACACAGTCACACAAATTAATTAATTTGCCAACTCTGTTCTAATGGACCCTTGCTATCCCAAAGCGGCTATGGGAGTGGTGTGTCCTAAACCTTTACTTACTGTACACAACCTGAGCAACCATGGGTTGTAACTCTGCCAGGAAGAGTTTAAGGCCTGGAGTGATTTTGGATGGAGAGTGGGGAGAGCTGGGTGGGGCTTGTGGTGGGGGGGTGGATTTTTATCTCCTTCTGCTTCAAGCTACTCAGATTCCCCTTATCTCTGGAACACATTGGATTCCCAGGGAGGTACTAGGTGAAACTTTGTGTCTATGAACCAGAGACACCTCTTGTTCAGAAGCAACCAGAAAAACCACAGGCTTTATGCTGTGACCCCAGCTCCGCCTCTCACTGCCTGGGTGACCTTGGACAGAATAATACTGTGGGCATCACAACACGAGTGACATCCACAGTTCAGTGACAGCAAGGACACATCAAAGGAGTGGCTGCAGAGTCTAGGAAAGGACTGCCTCTCCGCCCCAGGCATTTCTGGGCAATGTCTGAGGTCTAGCTGCATCTCTGTTCCTACTGGTCCTTGCCATGCCTCTCTTTCCTGGTACTGATTAACCAAAATTCCAGAAATTACCAAAGGTAATTGATCAACACAGGCTAGTAAGCATGGGGTGGAGGCAGAAAGAAAGAATGGAGAGGAATGTGGACAGACACAGAGCCACCATCCTCCCCCTATCCCCTGAGGCCAATTAAAAGAACAGAAAAGTCTAACTCATTAAAATTTGGTCAGTTTTATTATGTATGAACTTAACTTAGTGTGCATGTCATTCATTTAATAAAGAAAAAGAGAAGTCACCTATACAGCACCGTAGCTGACTCCTGAAAAGAAAATCAGAAATAAAAATGAATTCCGAATGAAATTGAAGAACAAAAACAACAATCTATAGTGGTATCAGATAATAATTTGCTGAAATGTACATGAGTAAGTTGTCTAGGTAGCAGACATATACCATATATTGGTTATTATGTTGACACATCCAGACATATCTTTGTCAAAATTTGATGAATTGTATACGCAATATCTGTACCTTTTAACTGTAAAATCAGTGATGACAATTTAAGAAATATCTTTAATTTAATTTTTTGTCCCTTTTCCCTAGGATTACTGAAAAAACCTGTCCCAGCTATCCCAGGGGACCATGAGAAAAAGGTTCACAAGGAAGTTTAGGGAGGGGGGGGCCAGGTCTCCCAAGGGAGAGAGAGCAACTTCACATCTGGCTTCTGCCTTTTATCTATGTGGTAGTTTACTTATATAGCTCTGGGGCTAAAGGGGGAGTAGGTAGGTCTGAAGGGTGAGTAGGAGTGGCCCGTTATAGCTCTAGGGCAGGAAGTTTAGGTGTGGGTGGATGTGGTGGCTAATAGGAATAGCTGAGGACCTGAGGCTAACAATTACAAATAGTGCATTTCCAATTTCTTTGTAATCTCTTCTTGAAGGTTTACTTTTCCTCCATCATGCTGATATAGTCTCTTAATTTTGATGTATAACACACAATGTACAAGAGACATTATCTCAACCTGACTCATCTGCTCAGAACCTGAACTTCTTCCTGCATCACAGTTTCTTTCTCTCCAACTCCTTCCACAGTGTGGAACAGTGCCCTGGGTTTCATGGCATTCTGAATAATATATCCTTGTAATATGGAGGTCAGATCTGGCCAGCGCCATCATTGACTGTTGAGGGGTATGAGATTGACTCCATCTCAGATTAAAGAGAGCAGAATCTGACTCCTCTTCACTAAGCTCCCCCCTCCTCCCTATCCGGGGATGTTCCCCTTCACTGTGATAAGATTGTGTAAACTGCTTCACCACTTGAGTAGTGGAACATTCAAGGTTAAACCTATGCCCTCCCATGAGTAGGTATATCCGCCTGCATCATGTGAGCCCTGTCAAATCCCTGCACCAGTTTTAACTAGAATGATTGGTTGGTTCAAACAGTTACTATGAGGCAGACTGTAATTACATTGGCCACCTACGTGTGACCTGGCATGCTCTGTAAGTGTTGTAGTCTCATTGGCCACCTGCGTGTGCCAAGCTTGACTATATGGTATTTGCCTTTATAACCTGACCCCTGAGCATGGCATGGGGCTGCAGCCCTGGCCAGTTTGCTTTTTATTTCCCCAATAAATCCATCTTTTTACTTGAGATTGTCTCTGAGTGGTGGACTGGACTCTTGGAGGGATGGGGAGTTCCTCCCCCCTACAGACCCCATTGCATGTGGGAGGACCCCATTACATCCTCAGTGTTGTGTTGCAATCATCCTATAACTTAGAAGGCAGTTTACATGGCCTTAAGTTTTAGGTTTTCAAATCCAGTTTGTGGCCGTTAATGCCATTCTTACTCAGGTAAAAAAAAAAAAAACACATAATATACACCCAAAGCATTTTCTCTTGACACATGATTTTAGTCAAATTGCAAGATACACAAGTGAGGCACATTTCAATTCAGAGCCAGCAATTCCTGTTCTCAAAATTATTTGAGCTGAGCCATTATACTTGCACAATTTCAGGATGTAGTACAAGTGGTATATTGATTATAACTCTAAAAACCAGAATATCAAAATCATGTCTGGCTCTTGAGATCAAAATGTGGAATAAATCATAAAATCTTACTAAAATGTAAGCAATTTTTGTTAAAACATGTAGTATGTATATGCATTTAATAACATTACATTGTATATATTAATCATACACACCAACAAGAATTTTTTCATCAAAAACAATCCTTTTATCACTGTCAAAAATCTGACTTTTAGAGAAAGGATGAAAGGGGAACCCATACAACAGGAATACTTACAAGACAATATGTTGGAAATTAACTGTATAACTCAGGGAAGGAGGGATTAGGGAGGAAGGAAGTTGGAAGAAAAATGAGGGAGGAGGTTATAAGTTTGACAAGAAACGTACTCACTACCCCCTTGTATGTCACCTTGACAATAAAATTAACTTTAAAAAAAAATCTGAATTTTAAACAGATACTTGGACTGGTGCATGCATCAGCTCATTCAATTTTAGCACCAGTCTTGTCTTCAGTATCTTTCCCAGAACCTGCACATGAAGCTCCATGATTTTTTCCAATTCAAATTCAGGCTTCTTCAGCCTTTTTTACTTTCTAAAGAAGATATAATGACATGTAAATGGACTACCAATCCTTTTCTATGACCTTCCCAAAGAAATCTACAATCGGTTTATCAATTACTTCTTTCAGGTCATGTGTCTGTGCTTCTAGGGTTATCATTTCTACCATCTTCTTCCAGGTTGGGAAGACCTGTTGATGCTGAGCATAGGAGGTCGTGAATGGCTGATTGCTGTGTCTTTTAGTAAAACCAACAAAGAACAAAGGAAGCAAATAGTCACCTGCAGTGTTAACGTCCACATGAGCTTCTATCATGGTCTGCCACTTTTTAACTATGGAGCACCTTCTATCTTGGGTGATATCCATGCCATACAAGTTGGTCAGGCAGTTCTTGTCCTGAACATCCTCAGTTATTAGCTTGAGTGTTCTAAGTGTGACTGTGTCATTCTGCAGATCACTGAGGCTCACTTCAATCATCCAGCCATTCATGCCATCAGGTGCAATTTTGGTTTTGTGAGACCTCCTGACTAGTATTTTCCCAATATTTCTTATATTGGGAATTTCTTATATTAAGCTGATGCATTCATACCATACCAATCTTTCTTAGGAAATGGATCAACCATTCTCTTCTTTGACTGGCTTTTTGCCACCTTTTGTAAAGTGCTTATTCTTGCTGACCACTCTGGTGCAGCTTGAACAGTAAAAAGGAATCAATATATGTTGCCTTTTTTTAAGTTATGAAACTGACTTTGTTTCATATGACTACTAGGTTGTAACCCTATTTATGATCTATCAAACTTTCATTGTACCTCTGAATTCTTCTGCTTGAAATATGTATTGTACCATTTGGAGCTCTAAGAATCTTCATAAAATATCACGCCTAATAAATGCCAACATAATTCTGAAAAAACTTGTGAAAGAAAACAAAAAGCCACAGGAAATAAAATAATATCTATGTTATTTATGAAGCAAAGTCATAAGATATTATTAGTGTGAATGCAAAATGGGTCAATGGATTTGATGTTTTGACTTATTTGGTCCCAACTACACTGGAATAAGAATGTTTGGTTTTGCAAATAGATTGCTCCTATGAGAAATTAAATAGACAGGATCTAGCATGACATAAACTTCCAAAATTCATTGTATAGGTTAAGTATCTTCACATCCCTAGCATAGAATGAAACTGTCCTATACTAATGACTACTGTCCATGGCAGGAAGAAACATCAAGAATGGTGAAATTCACTGAATCTTCATGTCTGTTAGGTTTTCGCATTAGACCTGGTTCCATATAGGTTATGATTGACACAGCCTGATAGCTCTAGTGCAGTGGGCTTGACTTATTTCTCATGAGAATGACAATTATGAAATTTCTAAATGTACTGTTTTCTTTGATTAAGAGAAATACCATATCCATCATATTTAGGCTAAATCTTCCAGGCTGGAGAAAAAAGCAAATGTATCATGTTTAGGTCAAGAACATTAGTCAGTAACATATTCAGGTATATTTCTAATGATACATTATAATTACATGTCTTGGAAAATCCACTCAACACCTTTTATCTGTTAATTTTTGCTAACACATGTGTTTCAGTTCCCATTTTCGATGACACTATGGGCATACACTTTTACCTATTTCCAGACAAATTTCAGCAGCATCATATATCAGAGAAACCTTAAATATATACATTCAAAAGGCAAGTTGGTAGGTATGTTCCATTCTTGTATGATGTTCTCACAAATACTAAACACGTTTCTGTTATGCCCACACAATTCTTATGCTGAGATCTAGTCCCTGATATGGATGATAACCTCAGTAGACACCTTTGAGTCCTGATTCACTCAGGAAATGGAAAGCTTGTAAATGAACATCTTTCTTAAAGGCTCTGGAGAGTTCACTCACCTCTCTCACTTTGTGCAGACAAAATTAAATGGTGTTAAAAAAATTAAGCTCTCCACAGCCATAAAATGGATCTTGGCCTTCCTATCTTTTATCAATGTAAGAAATTGATTGCCATATTTTGTACTGTATTTATCTGTAGTGTTCTAACAGTCCACTCTAAATGAAACACATGACAAATCAACTCCTTATGTTGGTCTAACACATTATCACAAACTTGGTAGCTAAAATAACAAAATATTCTCTCAAAATACTAAATGTAGAGATTAAAAAATCAGAATCAATGGGATGAAATCCACCATCTTTATCTCTTCTACTAACTGGTTGTCACCAGCATCTCTTGGTTAAGGATTATGTCATTCTACTCTCTATTCCTATGATTACATTTTTTTTTTACTACCCTCATGCCTCTGCTCTTATATTACGTATCCAAATAATTTAGGAAATTGTTGTGAGAACACACTCACCTATCCAAGCTCAAAAGCGTAGACTTGGAGACAAGAGATAGGGTAAAGAGACACTTCAATGGTCATCTTGCAAGATCAAGTATCTACTAGGCAGGCACACCAGCCAGGGTGCTTACAACAAATAAATTATTCACAAAGGTACAAGTCTCTCCCCTGCTCCTCCTTGGGTGTGTACTGTGGGCTGTACGATCTTTCCAGACATCACAAAAGTTTAATTATTTTCTTATCCTTTTGCAGTCCCCATTTTAAAGTTTATATATTTCTTTAAGATGATACTTTTACCCATTTTTCAGTTGGCTCTTCTCCAACCTTCCATTTTCCCGGAGTGGGCTATCTAGGTGCATAACATTCCAGTTGCCACATTAGTGAATGGGAGTCATTCCATTCTGAGAGTCCATTCTGGGAGTCAGATAACTAGCTTCCAAAATGGAACACTAATAATTATTTAGCACAATCTATGTCAAGAATCTTATTTTAATTGCATTTTTGTTCCATCAGCCAACTAGATAAGGTATCAGTACCTCTGATGTTAAGGCTCTAATGTAAGATATCAAACATGTCTTGCATTCTGCTTATAAATACTGTCAGTTCATGTATAATTTCTAAAACTTTCTTGGCACCTACTCTCTGTAGAAAGAGGAAAACATTTAGTTGTTTCTTCCCCTAGCCATATCTGGCAAATAACTAATATTGCTTTAGAACTTTGCTTTGTTCTTTAGACACACAACAAAGCGGTTGTGAATATAAAATATAATATACTAAAAATGCATAACATGTTGTATATTATATTTTATATTCACAAATTTTTGGTAGAAGTAATAATATTGTGCTAATTCTCTTGTATTTTATGTTATTTTCATTTCCATTGCAAAGTATTATTAACTAAAATATAATTATGGGTTTTATCATTATGTAATAAAATTAAAATGTACTAGCAGAGAAGAGCTTAGGCAAATATGGGAAATTCATCCTGGTGAATAAACAATAGTAAGCTTATAAATTTTTCGACTTAAGTTTGAATAACAATTTTAGAAATTCACTATTAGGTAAAGGTATATATCTGGCTGTTGATCATGTTTATGCTAAGCATTCTTTAGGTATATTGTGATTCTCTTGTGAAATAAATTTACTAATATAAATATTCACAATGTTATTCTAATCCATATTACAAATAATCTTTCACAAAAACCAAAGGAATAGTATTCACCTATAAAGAAGACTGTAATAAGTAGAATCTAGTCATAAATGAGAAATGATGGGTAGATGGGTAGCATTTTAGGGAGGGAGCTGTGGAAGATAGAAGGATAAGTTGATGGGTTGAGGTGAATATAATCATTAACTAATAAAAATAGGTTCATGAAAAACCATTAAAATGTTCAGAGAAAGGATGAGGAATAAAAATAACAACATGTGAAATTGATCAATTTCTTATCATATAAATATGTGTGAATATGACAATGATATCCCTTTGAAAAATAAATGGAAGTAAGAATAAAATGACATCAGAATATAATAACATTTTATCCATTTCATTTTTTAACATTCAAGTAAGATTTTTTTGAAAAGTGTTTTGCAATAGATGAGATATTAATTTAAAATGTCTTCAGGGTATATTCTATGAATATTTGTTCTTTTCAATTCAAAACATGTTTATTACCCTGAATGAATTTTGAAGTGAATAGAGTTTTATTGATAGGATTTTAGAGTGAACACAATGGACCATCATTTCTTAGTACAGAAATAAGTATAAATATGAAATTGTCTTTTCCTCTTATCTAAAGAGTGTTATTCATCTTTCAACTTAAATTGCCAATGTCTGTGTGCTACTTTTTGTCAGCCTGATTACTTTTGGTCACCTGAAGGCAACATTTTCTGAAACAGAGCCTTGGAATGTTTCATTTTACTTTTGGCTTCATAAAATAATGAAAGACAGTACTTTGAGACAGCTTAACTCACGCTTTTTTGTCCTTGGATGTGAGCAAATGTGTGAATGCAAGTGAAGCATGTGGAGTCTCACTTTGTCCACATAAAAGAAGAGACTGAAAGGACCAGCCAGGTCCCCTGTGATGCCCACGCATGCTCAAAAGCCAATGTAGCCCTGTACATTTCTACAGAACTCACTTTTGGTGTTGTATTATGCTTTTTTTCTTGGGCAATCTCGGTTCTTCTCAGAAGCTATCATGAGTTAAGAGTTTTGAAATGAAAGTAAAAATAGCAATTTTGTATTCCAAACTCAGCAATAATCTTTCACTCTCTTCTAACTTACAACGGAAAGCATGACAGTGTAATGAGTTTGTGAATTCTGAAAGGAACTTGAACCTGCCTTAGAATTTGACTGAATGGAAACAGGAGAATAAATGTGGGTATCCACTGGACAAAGAAAGAGTAAGAAAAGGGATATGTACTATATAAATGCTATGTCACAATTACCTTTCTTGAATAAATTAGTCACTATTTTCTAATATTGCCACAACTATATATCCTTATGAAACTAACCAGCTGATAAAATAAGCATAAATTACTGTTGATATTAAATACTGCTGTTTAATTTAGCAAATACATATTTAACTTCCATGTGTAATTTCAAGTATTCACAGAAAAGCAAAAAAAGTAGTGCTTTTTATTAGTTTTCTCTTAATTAATTTGATTTTATGAGCCTCATAATTTGTAAAAAATGATAGTGCATAAAACTGCTAAGTGTATCATGGCCATATGATATCCATATGAGAGGTTTCTGTGTTTAAACTACATTGAAGATGGTATCATTAAAGTGCTAAACTTTCACACTGCAAATAAATATTAATGCAGTAAGTCAAGTAATTTTATTTCAGTTACTAGGATGCCTGTGACATTATATTTTATTAAAATACAAATATTTTATTACCTTTAATTTTGTTGGTTATAGCACTGCAATATTAATAACAGCTACTTTGCTGAATAGGATCCGCATGGTATTTATTAGGAACCAATAAAAAAGAAAAAGAGGCTTCTGCCCTACTTTTGACATTATATAACTGCTCAGCTTTTAAGATACCATGGTTGTGAGAGAAGTATTACAAAGTTAAAGCACAAGAAAACTATACAGCTGAAGACTTCATACGTTGTTAGTATTAACTCCAAAACCTTCAATCTTTTTTTCAAACGTTTAGACTTGATTTTAATCTTACCTCTTAACTAATAGTAACCATATTGTATTAAATATGAATTGGCCCATAACAAAACATCCTCAAATTCACTGTTTTTAAACAGTTATTTCCTAATTGTCACGTGGTTTGGGTATGTTGATGAGTAACTTCGTTGCACTGTAATATCAGAGTAGCCTTGTCAGGAATAGGGCCAGGATCTATCTATCCTATGTTGGATATAGATTCAAGAGTGGAGAATTAGATGGTATTTACTGGTAGAACTATGAAATTCTGTGACCACATGTTCTTCATCGTTTTAATTTTATTGGTTTTGGTGTTGTTGTTTTATAGTTTTGTTTTTTTGTTGTGGTTGTTTTGTTTGTTTGTTTTGCCAGTTCTGGGGCTTGAACTCAGGGCATGAGCACTATCCCTAGCTTCCTTTTGCTCAAAGGTAGCACTCTACCTTTTGAGCCACTGTGCCACTTCTGGATTTTTCTGTTCATGTGGTGCTGAGGAATTGAATCTAGAGCCCCATGCATGCTAGGCAAGCACTCTACCACTAAGGAACATTCCCAGCCCCTGTTTTATGTTTTTATTTTTGTTATCCTTTCTTCCTCCCACCCCCCACCCCCAAGGCTGGTTTCTACTATTCGAGATACAGCTTCACTTTCTGGGTTTTTTGTTTGTTTGTTTTTGTTGCTGTTGGATTTTAGAAGGGGTAAGTCCTCACTATGTATCTTAGGCTGGCAGTAAACATGATCTTTCTGTCTAGGCTTCCACGAGTTGTAATTAAGTCAAGGGCAACCACTCCCAGCTGGGAGACCTACATGCTTTCAATCTATCACAGAGGTATGTATTAGCTACACGGCCTTCTTTCTTGAAAACATTTATTTGGTTTTTATTTGTTGACTTGCAGAAAGAGGTAAATTTGAGTAAAGAAAAAAGTTAGTATGCATTTTCCTATTCTCATAATACTGGAAATGTTAAGGTTCCTTAAATGTGCAGTAAATCTTCCTTACAAATATTTTAGCCTATTTTCATCAATAAAACCTGAAGCCTCCACTCCATCTTTACCTGAGATACACAACATGGTGTAATTTCTACTTCTTGTCTGATATACTGTGTTTATTTCAATACTGGCTTCTTATGTATCTAACTTCCACATTATATCTGCTTTAATTCATAACCATGCTTAATTTACAATTTCTTTTGTGAGTTAAGAATTTTAAATACAAATTTCAGTAGCCTGATTATGGTTCTGAGCCACTACTCAATTATATTCATTTTCTACCTGTAAGGTCTATTTGTCTTTATTAAATAGGGTAACAGGTCATATTTTAAAAATGGCCTACAGAGGGACATTTTTCTTGGCTGTGACTTTAGTCTCTTAACTTGTTTTTTAGCCCTAAATTAATAAGTTGATTTCATCATTCATTTGCAAACAACAAAGCACGATGATTATTTCTCTTCAGAAGTCTTACTATTGATTGCACAAAAATTGAATAATGCATTCATCTTTTGGATGGCATCATGTCTGGGAGGAATATTTTATGTGATATGATATTTAATTTTGCTAAAGAAAAACTTCATGCACTACAGACAAATGTTTCTTTGTGTTTGTGAATTTAAATTATAGTCCAAAATTAAATGGCTAAAATTTTTAACTGAATGTGAATTATGTATAAAGATCCTCCATGAGAGACATTCTGATTATAGATAAGTTTTCTCTGTAATATATTGTCCAAACTGAAATGCTTTATTTCAGAAACAAATGTTAAACCAGATGGGTTGCTGGAACAACAGGTGTAAATTAGGATGGTTTTAGAAAACTGAAATGAATATTTACCAGCAGTCCTGGGAGATACTGGAAAATATTGCAACATAGAAAAATAAGTGGAAATTTCAAGTAACAAGAATATTATTCCGAAATACTGTTCAATTTTTGAGATAACATATGGTATATTTTAAAACAGAATAGGTAGCAATAAACTGCATAACTGTTTATGCAATGCACATTTTATAGTCTTTCAAATTCATACTTTTGTTTATTTTTCTCTTCTTAATCTTATATGACTTTTTGAGACGAAGTTTTGCTATACACCCCAGTTTGGATTTCAATTCATGATATTCGTCCACTGGAATTACAGGAATGTGACACCATGCCTGGGGTTCAATTACTCTTTTTGAGAGTAGTGTCAACTTACATTTTTTTGGTGGTATCTGGGAAGTCTAATTTTTCCATACAGTATTTTCATGAAAAAAATTACACTCATTACACAATTTTTTAATCAGAGTTAGTCTATACAAAGTGTAAATTCAGTCTGAATTCAAAGACTTTTTTGGTAATTTATAGGTATATATTAAAATCCCTTTGGCAGAGCATAGATTCAAGAACATATCAGATCCTTTAATATGGTAGACTCAAGAGAGAATGCAATGCAATTTCTTGGAGAAGAAAAGTCAAAGTTTAAAAGTATTTGAAAGGGTGGGGTGAGATCAAGAAAAGCCATGCAAACAAATGAAAAGGAAAGGAGAATGCAATCAAGAATTCAATGCATATTGTACAAAATTAAGAAAATGAGGGAAGAGGTGAGTTGGGAGGGATAGATGAGAATGTTGAAAGGGATGACACTAATCAAGAGGCATTGTATTCATGCACTGTTTTGTTAACTACTTTATACAACTACTTCAAGATAGATAACATGAAAAATTTTAAAGTAAAGATCAGACTTTTTGTATCAAACATAGAAATAACACTTATAATTAATACAAATAAGTCAGTCCTATATATTTTAGGAGATATTTTCATCTCCCCAAAGCCAAGGATGTTAGACAATAGAAAAACTATTTAAATTCCAGTTTTCCTTCCATCAAGTGTGTTCTTAAAGGAATTCAGACCTTAGGTCTGGAGATTCTGTTAGCCAGTCCTTTCCCTGTTCACTCCAAAGGAAATTTCCAACAAGGAAACCTTGTTCTTTCCTAATGCTGATCTTCAAGTATGTGGAGTTGTAGAAGTTCCATACCAGACTTCAACTTCTGGAACTAGGGTAATCATGTTCCAACTTCCAGAGATCAGTGAACTCATAAATATGCACCTATTTTCATTTTAATATGATAAAATTTGAGGCTCAGTTATCAAGGTCATTTGGTCACAATATTCATAAATTTTCAGAAATACTTTAGTTGTCCTTGCTTTTCTCTTTGCAACCTCCAAGCAGGCTTCTGTGAGAGATGCATTAGAATTCAGAATTCATTCTTTCAGTGAAGAGGATGATTTTATTTTTAAAGAGAGAAGGAAACCCAACTTTGAGGTCTGTGGGTATATAGGATTTCACATTTTTTCGCTGCATCATCCTAGATCTATCCTATTCTGTTTTATGGGTTTCATATTTTTCCTCAATGAGCTCCCTGATTTTAGTAAAGCATTTTGTTACTGCTCTTGTTTTTGAATTATTCAGATTCCATCAACACTATACTCCTGCCTCAGCTTCCCAGGTGATAAAATTACAGGCATTCCAGCCATCCAATTTTGTTATCCTTATAATTATTATTTCTGCTACAACTCTCAGATGCCTGCTAACTTTCACACATTCATGCATGATTCAACAAAGTTATCTCACCAAGGGCTAGAGAATGAACATCTTAGATTCTCAGAAGTACTGTTTCTATAGCAATTATTCCAATGCACTGTTGCATTATAATGTGACATTGTGATATAGACAAGCTGTAGATGTGTGTCAATAAAAACATTTTTTATTTAGCTAACAAGTGGCAGGTTATAGTTTCCTAACTCCCTCATTAATATTTTCATGCTTTTGGCTTACTGTACCAGTTCATAATGTGCAGTAGTTGTAATTGTTCTCCTGTTACCGTGTGGCAGGGCTCTCACAGGCCTTTCACCACTCATAGCAATGATTTCTTAATTATCAGTATGTTAACAGGTGATCCAGAGCCAACATCCAATTTTAGAACTAATTATTCAGGCTCCTTTATTGGTACTAATTTCAACCCCTGGAAGCAGAATGTAGGATGGAGTTGGCATGCAGAGAAGAAGGCATAATTATGCAAAAGGAGAAGCCAATCTGGGATATACTCTTACAGTAACCAGCCAGCTCCTGCAGATGTTTCGATCTAAGCTCTCTATATTATTATTTTTTGCCAGTCCTGTGCCTTAAACCCAGGGCCTGAGCAATCTCCCTGGCTTCTTTTTTGCTCAAGGCTAGCACTCTGCCACTTGAGCCACAGCACCACTTGGGCTGTTTTCTATATATGTGGTGCTGAGGAATTGAACCCAGGGCTTCATGTATATGAGGCAAGCACTCTTGCCACTAGGCCATATTCCCAGCCCCTCAATCTAAGCTCTTGAGAGTTGGTTAAAGAATACATTGTAAATATCTATTATCTATCTGTCTGTCTGTCTACCTATCTATCTTCTATCTACCTATCTATCCATCATCTATCTCATCTTCACAGAAGTAGAACATTGAATTAGGCCCATTTCAGGGTTTGAGTGTGACTTTTGATTAGTTATTTTTCAGCAACACCAGGAAATTTCTATAAGGCTAACATTCTGCGGATTGGGTCAACAGTATTCTCCAAAGCCAGAATAATTTTTTTTCTCTAATGAATTTGGTTGTCAGTAAAGATATGATATGAAATATACAGAGTAACTAAGTATGTTTCAACATATCTAGTCACTTCATGATGGAGTGCTAAAGTTTTTCTTGTATTGGGGGCTGTAGCTTCTGCTAATGCATGGCCAGACAATTTCTGAAAACCACCCAAAATAGAAGAATTCCTCATAAACTATGATATGCAATTCCATTTCTTGTGCTCTTTTTTGGATACTAGAAGTCTTGGAGTTTATGGATTACTTGTTGGAAATTTCTTTCCAAATTTCTTTTTATAGACTTTCACTATATATACCAACAATTTTTGAGGGTATAATTTGTATTACATGCTGTTGCCATAAAAATATTGACTGATCCTAGCTCAGCGCTTTGGCTCACACCTGTAATTCTAGTTACTCAGGAAACTGAGATCTGAGATCACAGTCCAAATACAGCCCAGGCAGGAAAGTCCATAAGAGCCTTATCTCTAATTAACCACCAGAAAAATGGAAGTACTGCTGTGGTTCATAGTGGTAGAGCACTATCCTTGAATAGAACAGCTCAGGGACAGCGCTCAGGCCCAGAATGCAAGCCCCACAACTGACAAAAATAAAAAAAAATAAAAAATAAAAAATCGGCTGATCCGAATTGGAGATTAAAGTAGTTATACCTATTTTTTAAGTTCTAAGAAAAGTAAACTGAAAATATAAATACAATATGTATGTTATCAGACATAGAAATTGTTTCTCTTGGGGCTGGGGATATAGCCTAGTGGCAAGAGTGCCTGCCTCGGATACACGAGGCCCTAGGTTCGATTCCCCAGCACCACATATACAGAAAACGGCCAGAAGCGGCGCTGTGGCTCAAGTGGCAGAGTGCTAGCCTTGAGCGGGAAGAAGCCAGGGACAGTGCTCAGGCCCTGAGTCCAAGCCCCAGGACTGGCCAAAAAAAAAAAAAAAAAAAAAAAAAAGAAATTGTTTCTCTTTAACATTACTTCATTTTCTGTGCTGTATTATTTTCCCTACACTGATGTCCTAATTGTGGTTAATCTTAAATATGTGTAATTTTCCTATCAATAGATCTCAAAAATGCCATATCCTGTATATCATTTCAAGATAGATTAAGAATTGTGTGGATTTTATGAATTTACTTTCATAGAAAAAGTTAATATGTTATCAATAGGACAAATTGTGTGCTGTAAGGGGGAAATACAATTCTACTGTTTTTTTATGTGAATTATAGATTTGGTTAAAATAATTACATTTGGACATCATGTGTAGATAGAGTCTGGTATACAACTAGTTTGAGGAAATATAGTTAAATTTAGAAATATATTCTCAAATATCACTTATAATGGTTTGTTCCTAAGGAGAAAGATACATAAGCGGTAGGATGAGTTCATAAAGCTAGTCATTACTCTCTAAAGGATCTTTCATAGTCAATGGGAAGACATTGATTTGTCTGGGGGAACCCATTACCCTACTGTATTTTGCAACTGCTCTGTCCTGTTGGCTGGCTGTTTGTCCTGCAATGACTTTAGACCATATACTTGAATGTCTGTATACAATCATGGAGATGTTACAGAGCAAAGCACCCCACAGCTTTCTTGTGATCCTTCATTCTGAAAGGTGCTACAAACCATTTTGATCACACGGTGGCAGCAGAGTGCTAACAGGGCAAGCCCCAGTAAGAAAAGGTTTGACAAGTAATCTATCAAATGGTGTTCGAGTTCCATTTGGCAAATAATCATCACAGAGGGAGTTCCCCAACGATACAGAAAAGAACACAAATAGGTATGGGAAACAATGATTGGAAAGCTCAGCATTAACATATGAAAAATTGTAAATAGGCATGAAATAGGGTGATGATTCAAATATGCCTCAATAGAAGTTTAATTTTTTATTTACGTAAGTTTGTATATTTGTACCCTTGTCACATTTACTATATTTATGTACTTAAATTTATACATTAAATTTAGTATATACTTCTGGACATCCTAAATATCCCTACCTCCTTAACATTAACGGAATGCCTTCCTGTTTGAGTAATTTTATTAGCCTTTCACACATATTTGGTTTTGCTTGTGCATTTTCTGAGATTAAAAAATAAAAAGAAATAGGCTAAAATTTCAATTTGTTAGTATATTCACATTTTTATGATCATTGAAATTGATAAACCTATAAAGCACCTTTCTTTCGTACACCATACAACAAAGTTTAATCTGATAGGATAATGTATAATCTGTAGCAAAAAAAGGAATAATTGCTAAGACAAATGAGAATGTAAAAAATACTGCTCCAATTGCCCGTGTATATGTGTGTGTGTGTGTGTGTGTGTGTGTGTGTGTGTGTCTTTTTCTGTGGCTTGAACTCAGGGCTTGTGTGCTGCCATGTAGTTTTATCCGTTCAAGTCTGACACTGTAATACTTGAACCACAGCATCACACTCAGGAGTTTATCTCCAACTAACCACCAAATAAACCATTTTTTGTTTGGTCTCCCTGAATTTCCTCCCAAGGCTAACTTTGAACCATGATCCTCAGATCTCAGTCTCCTAAATAGGTAGGAGTACAGGTGTGAGCCACTGGTACCTGGCCTCTAATTTCCCATTAATCAAACATAAATATAACATTTCTGTAGCACTTTTCAACTGACATCTGCAGTGGTTGCCATGGAATTCTTTTGAGATACCACTAATCTAGGCTTGTTTTGTGTTTTACAGACTGTACTTTGTATTGGTGTAATCAGAATACTACAGAATAGGAAACACCCCATTTAGGATGTCATTGCTAGTCATTCTCTCTCTAGAGTTTTGCAGTAGGTGAACACAGCTTCCTTTTCAAGTCAAGATCTCTTTTAACATATCTCCAGGCACAGCTTGCAGGGTCTTCATGGGAGTCATGAAATGTTAAAATAGTCAATGTGCTCAGTGATAAATGAAATAGTGTCTATTAAGTTTTCTGTTTTTCCCAGTCCAGATGCAGCCTAAACCAAGGGTCATATGTTCAAATCATAGCCATTTAGTTTGTAGTTTTCCTTATCCATGGTTTCCAGGGTAACATGATCATAGTTCATCTCATGAAGCACAAGAAAGGGTTTTGTTCACACTTCCTACACTGTCAAAAATTCCAGTCATATTTTGAATAACATTATACTAATTGAGTGGGCTTTAATTATATGTTAGTTTTCATTAGATGGGACTTGTTTTTCTGAATATACCAGAGTCCATGTGATGTAGAAATATATGCTATAAAGTAAGTACCAATGTTTGATGTTCTCTGCTGGGGAAGATAATATTGAAAAAAAATGTGTCCTCAAAAAAAGCACATGATTTGCAAATGATACTTCAGCAATTTTGTTTGGAGAGAATGCCATAGTTGCCACATAATTCCTATCATTTAACTGCAGTAATGATTTTTTTTTTTTTTTTTTTTTTTTGCCAGTCCTGGGCCTTGGACTCAGGGGCTGAGCACTGTCCCTGGCTTCTTCCCGCTCAAGGCTAGCACTCTGCCACTTGAGCCACAGCGCCGCTTCTGGCCATTTTCTGTACATGTGGTGCTGGGGAATCGAACCCAGGGCTTCTTGTATACGAGGCGAGCACTCTTGTCACTAGGCCATATCCCCAGCCCCAGTAATGATTATTTTTTTCCCTAGAGTTTATAAATGGTAACTTTTTTTCTTATTATATAGCACAGCACATACCCTACCATAAGTATTATGACAAGCATCTTTGAAGATACCATATAAGCATTTATATGTTCCTATGTTTTATATAATTTTAATGAATAAAACAAGTGTGTATATGCTATTTAATTAGGTATTTGTCACATAAAAAATAGAAATATCTTATATATGGAGAAATATTTTATGTCAATGTTTCTACTTTATAGTCCAAATTTTATCCTTAGAAATTGCTAACTGGTCTTAGGATGAGATTACCTGCTTTTATTACCCTCTGTTTTGAAAAAGCTACTCTGTTATAATTGCAATAGCAAACTAAAATCAATTTTTTAGTAGTCCAGATGAAGCCATTAAAGCTTGTTTTTCATGAGTCTCTTTGAAATACAAAGATCTAAAAAGTCTCTATAATTATCTTTTTTTAAATTAGTGAAAACGATTTAAACTATCAAGGAGGCATTATTTGTAAAACAAACAAAAATGTGGTGATATGATAGCAGCAATTCATATAGGTTATACTCTGTTATCTGTATTTCTAAAAATTCATAAATGCTATGCAATAATAATGTCAATGCAACTAACATACTTTGTGAAGTTTTAGGTTTTCTTTTCCAATAGAGATACCCTTAAGAAACTTTGACAAACAATACATATCCTCATTATGATGAAAGTACTAGTAAATTTCTTATGCTATCTTTATTAACAAAAATTTAAAAAAACAAATAAATACATGTAATATCAGGAGAACTCTGATTCATGTGTTACTTAATGTATATTGTATTCTTGTGTGCCATTCAATATACTCTGTACATTTCACAATAATTACAAAGTACATTTCTGATATCTCACCACAAAGGAACAAAAATGTTTGAAATAGGGTACATGATAATTGATTTAGTTTGATTAGTACACTTTGCATACATATCTCAAAAAATTGTACCCACATGTTAAATGATAACATATTAATTAAAATTAAGGTACTTTTTAAAAAATACAATTTTGAAAATAAAAGAAATCAAAACTCATTGGATTGCAAATTTCTTCAAATGCTTTTAATTGTGAGAACAGGAAAAATCCTTATTTTGAAACTTCAATCTACTACTTATTTAAAAATTGGAGATAGTATTTAAAACTCTGAATTTAGGATAATTCAGTGCAGGAAAGTATATGATTTTTTTTAATACTGCATTTCAAAAATGCAAAGACTTGGAAGCACTACTTTCAGTGTATCTTAAAAATATTTTTTTCTATATACACATTTTGAGTTTCCCCACTTGGATTTAAATAACTCCATTTTCTTTAACATATCTGATCACAACATCAGTTGAAAGTCCTCAGGTAAAAGCATTTGCTTTGTAATTATGCTAAATAGGCTAATTATTTCAAATAGTTGGCATTAGTCTCTACCAAACAATTATCTAAATCTAACTTAAATATATAATTACCCCAGAATGGGCAAAAAATATGAAACCTCATCCACATTTTAAAGAGGAAGTTATTTTTCCATGCATGAATTTCAAGCCAAAATGCATGCTGGATACTCATTTACAGATATTTTGTAAATTTCAAAATGAATTGTTCTCAGGAATAAGACTACTTAGGATCTAATAACTCTTTAGGGGATCACTCTTATATGTAATTCTGTCTCAAATATCACAATTTAAAACTGTATAATACTGTAATAGACTTAAGAGAAAAAATCTAGACATTCAGGAAATTTTGACTTTATGCTAATATTCTGTAGAAAATAATAAAAATGTGATGACCAAAAATGAGCACAAAACTGATGAAACTTAAGTTCCCTGGTTACATACCTTGAATGGGTGAATACTGAATTCATTTGATGTGGTTAGCATAAATTCAATGAGCATGAGATCATTTGAATGACTTACGTAGAAGTAAATCAGAGAACTAAACTGATCAGCAAAGGGTGAGGAGGAAATACATTTTATTATAGAAATAACTAAGAATATTTGTAGGCATATATCAAGAAATTAATAAAGATATACATTTAAGAAAGAATAAAAATGCTTGGTGATTGACCTATGGAAATTTAATTCCCTTTTTCACTTGAAAAGTTCTATTGACAGAGTATTCACTGAGATCTAGCTCCCAACCCTTCTTCAAGGAAAAGGAAACTCTACAGAGTAGAAGGAAAATAAAGTCTTACACAGACATTAAGAAAAATGAAATTATATCATTTCCTGGTAAATGGATGAAACATGTATTTGCCATGCTAACTGAAATACACAAATCATATAAAGTCAAATATCACATTTTTTTCTCCCCTTTGTGGAAACTAGAGAGAAATAAAAACAAATCAACCAAGCAAGGTCATGTAAGGAAAAGACTGGTAGAGAGGAGAGATAGGAGAGAGGAAGGAGGACAGGAAATAATAGTAGAAGAGGTGAAAATAGTCAAAGTATATTGCATAAACTATGGAAATACTGTATTGAAATCTAGTATGCACCATTTAATTTATTCTCACAAAGTAAATGGTAAAAATAAATTAATAGGCCCTTTCTGAGCTAAGGAATCCTGACTCACTAAAATTCAGGAATAAGCATATTTGTCTAAAGTTACTGCTGTTAGTTTATCAAAATAGGAAAACATATGAACAACACTTGAAGATATAGATAATGACTCTTTGAGTAGAACTCTAATTGCTCAGGAAAGAAGAGTAAGAATTGACAAATTGGATTGCATCAAATTAAAAAAACTTTCAAGAAACAATTTCTAGAATGAAGACTCAATTTACAGCATGAAGAACACCTTTGCTTGCTATTTATTGAAGAAAGTTTTAATATCAAGAATACATAAGGGGCTGGGGATATAGCCTAGTGGCAAGAGTGCCTGCCTCGGATACACGAGGCCCTAGGTTCGATTCCCCAGCACCACATATACTGAAAACGGCCAGAAGCGGCGCTGTGGCTCAAGTGGCAGAGTGCTAGCCTTGAGCAGCGGGAAGAAGCCAGGGACGTGCTCAGGCCCTGAGTCCAAGGCCCAGGACTGGCCAAAAAAAAAAAAAAAAGAAATACATAAGGAGATAAAAAATGAACAACAAATGATAAAATAATCCAATTAATAAATGTATATTGAGCAGAACATTCTTAAAATATGTATATATGGCTTATGTATGAAGGAATGTTCAACTTTGCTTACCTATAATTGAGGTGCAAATCAAAACTAAGTTGCGATTCTAGCTCCACTCACTTAAATTGGCCATAATCAAGAAAACAAACAAGTGACGGTTAGTATGCTGTGGGAGAAGAGAGAGTCATATTCTTGTTGTGGTGAACTTCAATCAGTCCAACCACTATGTAATTTAGTATGGTGGACTAACAAGAAAATAAACCTAGAATTGCGAGATGATCTTAAAATGGCACTCCTTGCCATCTGCCTCAAATGACAAAGGTCAGCACATAACATGTATGATTGTGTGGAGTGTCAAGCAGCTATTTGGGGTAAAGAAAGAGTATGAAAGGGAGGGCAAATGACCAGACCAGGTGATGGGGTGGTGAACATGAGCAATGTACTTTGGAGGCATGAATGAAAGAAGAATAATGAAACAATCAAAATTGTTTTAGAAAGTGAGGCACTATGTGGAATAATAATAAGAGAACACACTCAGCATGTATCAGAAGTTGTTGGATGGTGGTAGAATTTGATAAAAAAATGAACCTCAGTGTCACTGAGAACATTCTACAAATCTGTGGAGAAGCTTGATAAAATTATCTTGGCTATTAGGAAGAGTAAATTTTTCTAGAAACTTAATTTAACGAATTGAACATCAGAAAATTATATCTAAAATGTAATTTTTGGCTTTTAAATATATTCTATCGAGACTTGTTTCTTTCTTATTGAAATTTATATTTTTCAATAGTTTAAAATTCTATTTGTGAAAATATGATCTATGATAAATTTCAGAGATACTGATATTCTCTACTTTGTATCCGTTGCTTCTCATTCAGTGCATGGATTTCTTCCTAAAAACTAAGAGAACAAATTCCTTTATCCTTCAATAATATGTATGTATATCCTGAAGTATATTCAGAGACTATTAACTGAACATTTACAGTTATATAGATAGTTGAGTGTCTCAACTGCCTAAACTGCTTCAATAAATTTCCAATGTCTAAAATCAGATTTTTAAGCCTGGCTTTTATACAATTTCATCACCTCTATACAGGCTTCAACCTTCTAACAACTTTTCAAACTTTTATTTCATGCCTAAATCTGTCTCAATATTGAACACCTTATCCATGGGTTAAATTCTCTAGGAAATCCTCTCTGGAATTCAAAACTCAACTATGTGCATTTCTATTAAAGCCTTTGTTATATTTTCTTCCTTTCATCTTTCTCCAAAAAATATTGTAAGCGCCATAACACAAGCTCTCTAATCATTTATTATATATGTCACATTCCCACTTGACATTATACTAGACAGTGGGTAGAGATTGTACAGGATTCAGATAAAGGTTCTACTCTTAGGGAACTTATATTTCACAAGGAAGCAGAGAAATGTGTCAATTTATTATTAGCCATACTTTCAGTGTTAAGAGAACATCTGACGTTATATCTAAATATAATTTAAATTCTAAATAAAGAAACAACAACAACAAAAAAAAACTGTTTCTGTGAGCAAGAATATGTGTTATGGTGAAGAAAGGCAATCCCCATTGTTTCAGTGAGGAGCATCATCAGGTTATGTGAACTAGAGGAACTCTGGAAAAATGGGTATAAATAGCATCTGCATTTTATTCTAATTCTTGGGACTATCCCTTTAGATAAGAGTCCATATTTGAAATATGGCTAAGTATTACATCCCAGCTCACAAGCTTTGTAAATTGCTTTGCAAACTCAATCCAGGCCCCAGAAATGTAGAGACCCAGCGGTTTACATAACACCACAACTTCCTGGTGGATACCGGCTGCTCATGTGGCAGAGCAGATTGTGTTGGCACAACACTTTGTCCTTATAAACTGCACTATCCCCTGGGTTGCCTATCTTCTAGTTCTAGTCTCATTATCTTCTATCTTGTGATTCCAGTTTTCAAACATAGAAAAATAACTACTTCTGAGAATGTTCAAGAGTTTCAGTTTTATTCAAAATGAGGGGGAACTGGAAATGGGTATATATTCATTATATGAGGATGCTAACATTTCTACTGAAAGAAAAATTAAAATTATACTTGTATACATGAGCGATCTCAAAAAGGAATTGGACTGGCACTAACCATTCACTTAACTGTGATCAATGGTGTTAGAAGGGAAGCTTGGAGATTGTGATCTTGGTGAAGAGCCTCTGACTTCTCTGAGCCTTACATCAGTTCACCAAAAATGAAGTAACTATGAAGCTGTAAATACAGAGCTGTCTTCACCTGCCAGATTACCCAGTGTTACAGAGGGCCTTCTTTGTTTGTTGCATAAAATGTAAACATTTTGTAACTACAGTTATCTTGCTGATAGACTTTGATTATTAGTCTTTTATCTGGATTGAATTAATTTTTCCCCAATGTTTTATCTTTGAAACCTATGGAACAAAAGTAGAATTAACACATTTTTCTTACAGAAGAATATAGTCTAATGAAGAACCAGTTTGTGACCAAGCTAAAAAAAAATGTGAGGATGTTATGTACCCTCTGGATATTGAAGCTCTTATTAGAGATTTTCATATTATTTTTATTTTTAGTGTAGGAAGAGGTCTTATTTATATCATTATCATTATTAGTCCCAAGAAACTTCATATGAATGAGCCAACCAGAATATTTTTCAAAATTGCACTTATTTGAATATAAAAAAGAATAACTAACTCTGTTTAAATTACCTTTATTATTATTATTGCCTGGCTCTAATTCACTTTAAAAATTTTATTTGGCCATTGCTTGTCTTTGAGAATAAACCCGGTTAACAAAAAATTATGCTGTGGCATGGATAGGTAATTCCTTCTCAAAGCTCATGTACTAAGGGATTGGTCTCTAGTACAGAAATGTTTGGAAGTGCTGGCTTTAGGAGATAATTGATTGATAAGGACTCCTACCTCTTGAGTTGACGAGTTCACTTGTGTGTTCACAGAGTTTAACCACTTTCAAATAGAAAGTTTTGTTAATAAAAGTGAGCTTCGATGCTGCCTAGCCACAATGAGGTAAGCCACCTCCACCAACACACTGGAAACCATAATGCTCTGTTCTACCCAAAACCCAACAACAGCTACACATGAAAAGACTGACATATCAGAGACCATGGGTTTAACCCTTCACCTCTTAGCCTGATTTATCTCAAATGTTTGTCACAGAAATGTAAAGTCAGCATATTGTCTCCTTGAGTAGATGAGTTAAATATCCTCATAGGTCAGACACTCCAAATGTTTGCCTTACACACACTTCCTTTCATCACTGCAAAGCTGATCTGACAATTATTTTGTTCACAGACCATCAAAGGGACAGGAAATACAAAATATGATCTCAGCCTTACATAGCTATTGCTTCTTATCTTCATATATATTTTACATTACTTTTTAAGATAAATTTAGTGCAAAGCTGCAAGATATTTCTTATTTATAATCATAAAATGTTTGTGTCATAGTGAGTAGTGATATCAAAATGTAACATACTTTGAGAAAATTTCTCATAACATACAACAGAATCAGTAATCATGTCATTTTATTCACTCACCAAACTATTAGATGATTTCTTTAGACTAAATGCTCCATAGTTACTCTGAATTCAATATCTTAGAATTCACCATTTAAATTATTTAAGATTTAAGATTTTTCTTCTAAAATAATTAGTAAAAAGCAGGGATGGAGGCATCAGTAACAGTATGACACTAGGTATATAGGAAACCTGTGCAGGTTTGAGGCCCTAAATTCAAATCAGTACTGGGAAAATAATATTAAAGGCAGACAATTTCATATAACATAAAATAAAATTAGAATGAGTATTTAAAGAGATGTAGTAACATTTTCTGTAAGTATAAACTATAAAAAATGAAACTGTTCACTGAAAAATTGCCTGATAAGTACAAATTAAGTGTAAAAATTTTAAATGCAACTAAAATCAGCAGAGCTTTTTAAAAATTTTATGATTGAATATTAGTTTATCTAAAACATTGAATAGGTCTTTTAAGATAAATAGTTCTACAGTTTTTTTTTTCTTTTGTCCATCATAGAGCTTGAACTCTGGGGTTGGGTGCTGCCCCTGAGCTCTTCAGCTCAAGGATAGTGATCTATCACTTGAGCAACAACCCCACTTCCAGTTTTCTGGTGGTTAATAGGAGATAAGAGTCCCATGAACTTTTCTGCCTAGGCGGGCTTTGAACTGCGACCCTCAGATATCAGCCACCTGAGTAGCTAGGATGACAGGTGTGAGCCACTGGAACCCAGCTATAGATCAATTTGAGAACAAACTTTACTTAAAATGATTAATTTAATTAAGGATTACTATAATTTAAAATATGTTGCTATGAAGTCTGAACCTCCAAGTTTAGTTTTAAAGAAATCAAAATTTCACATTTGAAACTTGGTCACATGTTTGCATTTATAGTAATGTCAAACCAATGCTTAAAGGATGCTGGTAATTTTGAAACAGAGAAAAATGGTGAAATAAAATATATGAATGGAAAATTAAATAATACTTGAAGCACTATAAAAAGGAAATAAGAAAGACTAAAATAATCTCTGTAAAATTGTCCTAAATATTTTCTTGCAAAGCAAAGTATTTTTAAAAATTAATAAATAGTAAAAGAGTTTTTTTAAACAAAGGGAAATTTATTCCCCAACAAACTATTCTCCATTAAACTTCAGAAAACTTACAAATCCTAACTATTTCAACTCTCTACAAACTTAAGAGTTTTCTAAATATTTCCTACACTTCCCTAGGTGTCCCTGGAAGGCAGCTGATCAATAAAGGGAATAAAGTTGAATCTAGGAGGTCAAAGAAAGCAGAAATAATTTAGCGAACTCTCCTCTCTACTGCTGAATCTGATTTACTCTGATCTTTTACTGGCTATCTTCTTCCCTTGGCTAAAACATAATCATTACTTTTGGGAGCATAAACTAAATCTGCAGTTATTTTAGCACAGCATCAAGCTCTTCAGAATTAATGAGTCAAGGAAATGAAGTTCCTGTTATCTGAATCTAGATATACTTTAGCATCTACTTTGCACTGTGAAGTCATATTGAGCATCTCTGATACTTTTTCTAGTTCTGACACTTACTTGTTTTATTAGGTGTAATGCAAATAACTCCTCAAGAACACACTAAGTTTTGTAAGGTAGGTGATCTTTGTGGGAATTACTTCAGTGATAGAAGCGAATAAGACAGCAGTCAAATTCTTTAGTAGGTAGAACAAGCAAATCACAAAGATGGAGTTTTTGAGATAATTATGTTCTGATTGTTGAGAAGGTAGAAGGAAAGCAATAATGAAGAAATGATGTGTAGTAACAGAGAAGTCAGTCTGGTGCTAGGAATTTTGAAATTATTTTTTATCATTGAGAATATTAGAAAGCAATACAAATGAAAAACAGCTTCAAGAAGGTGAGGTGGAGTAAGTGGAATGCAATAATGAAAAGGAGAGAACATACTTGGTGAGGACATGAGAGACTCAGGATGCTCCAACATGGGAATGTGAGCTTCAGAACAAAATACTTCCACATATTCTCAGTAGAGCTATTTGCAGTTTGGAATTTCTCTCTCTCTCTTTCTCTTTCTGTGTGTGTGTGTGTGTGTGTGTGTGTGTCTCACACACACACAGCTTTAATGATCAGGATGGAGATTTTATGAGTGTGTGTTGATATTGATGGATATATAGTATTAAAAATAGGGATTTTTGAAATTGTTTCATAGAATCTAAGAACTGATTGCTTAAAAGACTGCAGTGCAACAGAGTTTATGAAATGCCCTTGGCGGATACTTTCATGAGTCAACATGGATAAAAAAGTATCTAGATGGTTGGTTAAGCACCAGTCTAGATTGGCAATTTATAGACAACAGGTCCACAACTCTTTCAAAGATGATATTAACATGCAAATCAGTAGACTTTGGATAAAGCAGACTGCTTTTCATAAAATGACCTTGTCTGATCTGATCACATGAAGTCTACAAGAGAACTAGTTGAGGTTCCCCAGAAAGAGGGAATTCTGCTGGAAATATATAGTTGGGCTTGAGATTGAGCAACACCCTCCTTTATCTTCTATCTGCTTACCTATGATGCTAATATTGGACGTAAGAAAGAGGGACATAAGTAGACAAAGAGATAAAGACAGAAACAAGAAGTTTAAGAAATTGGGCCATAATAAATTACACAGGACTCCAGTTATTCACAAAAGACACAATGCCTATGCACATATCATATAAAATAATATTTATCAAAATGAACTCCAGGGAATGGAAACAAGAGGCATTTTGTTACTGTTTTTCTTTTATTTTCTTTTTGTCTTATACATTTATCTTTATTTGGGAGGGTAAGGGAGGCACAGAACTGGAGAGACAAAGGGTAAACAAGTGCACCAGTTAATACTAACAGGACACTAAAGTTGAATTTAACTACAGGGAAAGAACAAAAGAAAGAAAGAAAGAAAGAAAGAAAGAAAGAAAGAAAGAAAGAAAGAAAGAAAGAAAGAAAGAGAGAGAGAGAGAGAGGGGAGGGAGGGAGGGAGGGAGCAAGGAAGGGAAGGAAGGAGCGATGGAGGAAAGAAGGGAGGGAGGGAGGGAGGAAGGAAGAAAGAAAGGAGAGAAAAAAAGGAAATTGGGTCAAGGCTTAGTGCTTTACCACTTTGAGCCACAGCTCCACTTTCAGTTTTCTGGTGGTTAATTGGAGATAGGAGTCTCATAGAGTTTCCTGCCCAGGCTAGCTTTTTTTTTTTTTTTTTTTTTTTTTTTTAATTTTTATTGTCGAACTGCTATACAGAGCGGTTACAGTTTCATATGTTAGAAATTGGATACATTTCTTGTACTGTTTGTTACCTCCTCCCTTATTCCCCCCTCCCCTTTTCCCTTTCCCCCCATGAGTTGTTCAGTAGATTTACACTGAACAGTTTTGCAAGTATTGCTTTTGTAATCGTTTGTCTTTTTTATCCTGTGTCTCTCGATTTTGGTATTCCCTTTCAGTTTCCTAGTTCTAATACCTGTATACACTGTTTCATATGTACTCAGATAAGATACACAGATAGTGCGGGTACAACCACAGAAAGGGGATACAAGAGGATCATCAATAATAGAAGCTACGGTTTCACATCATGTGTGAAAGTAATTACAACAGTGATATTACAGTCGTTTCCCTAACATGGAGTTCATTTCACTTAGCATCCTCTTTTGTGTTCATAAGGGTATAGCTATTGGGCTCTTGTGATCCTCTGCTGTGGCTAGCCTAAACCTGTGCTAATTATTCCCTATGAGGGAGACCATAGAGTCCATGTTTCTTTGGGTTTGCCTCACTTCTCTTAGATAATTTTTTCCAAGTCCTTCCATTTCCTTACAAATGGGGCAATGTCATTCTTTGTGATAAAGGCATAAAACAAACTAAAGCCACCAGCACAACAATGTTCATCGCAGCACAATTTGTCATAGCTAGAATCTGGAACCAACCCAGATGCCCCTCAGTAGACGAATGGATCAGGAAAATGTGGTACATATACACAATGTAATTTTATGCCCCAGGCTAGCTTTGAACCTTGATCTTCAGATCTCAGCCTCCTGAGTAGCTAGGTTTACAGGTGTGAATCACCAGTGACTGGCTATCAAAAGAAATTTTTTGTAGCTAGCTATTACAAAATTAGCGATTGACAAAGATATAGTGTTGTCTATAAGATTGCTATCTGTTATTATTTTTTAATGAAGGAAAGTGCAATGAATTTCTTATATCTGTTTGACATGAGTCCATTTCTAAGTGCAGGGCAAACCATCTGCTGAAGATGTCTTCTGCCTTCTCACAGACTCCAAGTAGCAGAGGCACTGTCTTTCTCATCATTATATTTTGGGTGTATTTTTGGTACTGGAAAGGATTCTTGATTCTTCAACCTGGCTAGAGACATAATTTGATTTTAAATCCTATCGATTTCAAAGAGATAGGAAAATAATTAAGAATTCCAACTTTCATAACATAAAATTCTAAAACTGCGTAATATGTTTCTTCCTCTTATTTTCACTGAAACAACTAAGTCATCATTTATAAGCTGGGTAAACCCTTCCATATTCTTTCCTAAAACATATACACAATCATGGTGAAGTAAGCCAAGAGTACTAAAACAATTAACCTGATAAAACTGCAAAACAGAGTTAATGTGGAAGCAAAGCTAGTATGTCCATTATTGACCTGATTGATGGTTGTCATCATTTACGTAGCAAATTGGAAAAGCCCTCAGCGTTTGTGTTAAATGCGCTTTTACAAATCACAAACCATAGAGAAAGGGACTCTTGCAAGATTTTTGATGAGGATTTAATGAAAATTTTCCAAGAATAGTAAAATTTACTTGTTTTCAAATTGTATGCCAAAACATTCTTTTCATATCATTTCAGTATTGATTTTTATACAATTATCTAATTAAAACTATAAAAGTGAGTAAATTGACCATACCAAATGCTTAGAAAGCTATAAATTTGAGGATACCAGAAATGAAACAACATGTTGTTGCTATGGCCAATAAAATTAATTTGCAAACAGAAGAATACAATATTCAATGAGCCTTAAATTAAGTACTGTAATCATTTAAAGGGGCTTTAAATTACCGTAAAGTTTATGTTTCATGGTCAATTTAACTTAATTTATTATTTTAAACCAGGTTCATTTTCACACGCATATGTCCCTACTTGATAAAAATATGTAGAGTTAGGAGAGTGGCAATAAAAATAAATCCCTTGGTTTCCCTTTGTAATATTCAAATTAGCAAAGATGGCCATAAACTCAGCCATATAATGTGCCGTATTTCAATGAGCAGTGAAGGTAGACCTGTCAGTTCAAATTTAGTACTGCAATTGCTCCCCTGATAACTCTGCCATGAGATATGAAGTCTATATAGTGGAGTAGAATATGACACTGCTGGAAGTTTAACAAGTATGCTATCAGTGAAGTACAAATAACGCGGTCCACGCCAAGCAGTTTTAATAATCGGTAATATAGAGAGTTTGTACTAGAGAATAAATTAATTCAGAGAATCTGAGAGCCCTGAAAAATAGCCACACAGAAAAATAGTCCAATAACAGGTTATAGATACAACTACAGGCATAGAAATTCTAAGGATGGAGACATAAGTCTTACCCTGTCATGGATTTAATGCAACTAGGAACGAAGACATAGATGAAGGTTGATGGTAACATGAAAGGTGTTCACTCAGATGCCAATGCATAATGAATAGAATATTCTAGCAATGTAGTTATGGGGCAGTCACGATGCGATGTACAGTCACAAAATTCCTGAAAATGCTGCTTTGCTTCTTTTGTTTGCCTGCGTATGGAGGTGTTTCACACTATACAATAAAAAAATAGATTAACTAGATTTGCTATTCATCTCAAATTTTCAAGTTTCATTTCAAATGGAGTTGTACAATTTTACTCTGAGATATTGGGGCTCTGTACAACATGAACCATGGCCAAACTTGTTATGTTTTAAATAGAATCTTCTGCTATGATTAGCTTGATTAACTTTAAACTTCAATTTTTCTATCTCTATTTGTAGAGCATGAGGTATTATAATTATGAGCCATTATGTCCAGCTCTGATTTGACAGGGCATCAATTTTTGTCTACATGGGTTTTGTATCATAACTTTCCTGTCTCTATCTCCCAAGTAGGAAGGATTATAATGTTCTTTTTTAAAAAATATCACATTATTTCTTATGGTATGATTTTCCTTAAAACAGGAATACCAGCTGGGACTCCTATTCATAGCACCAACAAGCTAATCAGTTCACAAAATGATCTCTCTCCTCAAAATATGATATCCAGTAGCAGTCCTTTATCACTGATATATCTAAATTTTAGTTTTTAATCATATTCTTAATTGATATATTGACTCTATGCCAAAGTTGACTACACTATGATTCCAAAATTGCTACACATCTTCCATTCAATCAACTAGATCAATTAGCAACATCAAGTTCCTTTATGAAAGTAATTTGAGGATTCTGATATTTTCCCTACTTAGTTGATTTCAACTCTGTATTATGGACTTCTATCCTGCATTGAGTGGCATTAACTGAATTTCATTCACAATGATACATTTAGAAACTTTACATAATTTTAAATTGCACTTTCTAATCATATTTATTTAACTTTGTTTCCAATTATTTTAGTAACTGTTAAACTTTGGTAATTGCACATGCATGTTTCTCACATATTCCTCCTTTTTTTTTCTCCCTGTTTAATTACATTATATAATCATCACTATATGCTCCTCCTTTAAAACACATACATCTGGAATTCATCACAGTACGGAGTCAATCAAACAAAAATAATCCATTGTTAAATATATCTATATAACTTTTATTTGAAACCACTAAGAATTCTACAGGCAAGATTAGCAAGGAACTACATTACCACCGTTGTTACAGGGAGCAGGTTCAAAGACCTCTAAAGAGCAGAAAGTCGATCAAAAGTAATCAATCCTTAGAGTTGGTATTATATACTAATATTAACTAAAGAAAGCCACTGAACAAATAATTTCTGGCCCATTAAAATACAATTCATAGATATCTAGTCTATCTACTATCAACATAACCCCTATTACCACTACCAACAGAAACAATTAGACCTCCGGTTGGCCAAGACATACAAAATTTTTCTTTGTCTTAATTTTCTCCCAGCAAAGTAACAAAGTACCATGGGTGCAGTGATGAAGAAACTGGAAAAGCAAATATTTCCTCCTAGCCTTATGGAAGTATACTTCTATAAAAGTATAAAAACAAGACGTAATTGAGTTGTTTTTTCTCAGGCATTTCTTTATTGATAGATGACCATCATTACCTGGTGCCTTTGCATGACCTTCCTTCTGTGTGTCTGTGCCATGTTCGCCTCTTCTTATATGAACATCAGTCTTATCAATTAAGGTGCATCCACAGGACAACATTTTAACTTGAGTATCTCTTTAAAGATCTTATTCCCCAATAGAGTTACATTTTGAGGTATGAGAGGAAGAATAACAACACATACAAAATTCTCAGAGACATTCCATAATTTAATAACTTTTAACATTCACATATCTAGCTACATGGTTTAATTTACACTCAGAGCTCTCCTAGACTTCAAATTTTTCTTTAATGACTGAGTTAATTAGTTATTTACTGCACCTTCTTCTGTTTTCCGTTTTTTTCCCATTTTGTTTCCTCAAATAAGGCAATTATGGATAGTGTTTTCATTAGTCTTGACAAATTTACATAAATTACTATAATTGTGATCCTGTTGCATATCATAGTTGTAGTCAACAAAAAAAATGTTCTTGGTCCTTTTTATTTCTTTTTTATAGCTGTTCTTACAACTTGTATTCTATTAGTAAGTATATAACCTAGAGAATATTGTAAAGGATAACTGCAGAGTTGGTCTGTGAACATGCTTTATGCAACTTTGAAATTGTTTTACAGTACTGATGATTTAACTTGGGACTAGGAATAAGGGCTCTACCATTTGATCCATAGTTACCATATTCTTGCTTTTTAAACTTGTTTTTCTTCATATTTTTGTCCAGACTAGCTTGAGACCATAATCATCCTACCTCTAACTCCAAAGTTGTTGAGAATATGGAAGTATACCATGGCTTGTTTTGGATATAAAGTCATTAACATTTTCCATGGATGGCCTCAAATCATACTTTCTTGGCCAAAAATGCAATGGAGTTATAAGTGTGTACCAACACGTCTAGCTATCTTCCCACAAATTAAAAATATATTCTAAGGTTGTATATATTTTTTCCTGAGAATCATGTTTCCTTTCTTATTTTCTATGCCAATACTGATTATCACCTGGTAAGAAATTGGGGAAGGTTTGTATAGTTTATCACTTGATTTTAGTGTTCGCTACAGCTTGCAACAATAGATACAGACTGTAGTCATGGTCTTTGAGTCTTACCTCCAGAACCACTGTGGGAAAGGTTTTAGGAGCAGATATTCTAAAGACGAATTGAGCAAAATGAAAGTAGTCAGAGAAGTCTTTAAGAGAGAACAAGCAAGCATTGTCAATGATGAGAGATTACCGAAAAATCTTTCTTAATAACCAACAAAAGTCGACAAAATGTCAATCAAGGACAAGCAATGACCAAGTGCCTGTCATATTCTAAGCATTATTTGCTGTTTATTCAGAAAGGTACCATTATAGAACAATGAGTCAAATTTTCCGGGCAGTAAATAAACATGTGAGAGTGGCATTTTTGTGTGTGTGTGTGTGGCCTAAGGTAGAATTGAGGGCCTTTTCAATATTAATTCTTTTATTTCATAGTTTCAAGTGGGAATAAAATTTGTTATGGGATGGGATGGATGTTTCAATTACATTATTTAATTGAATATATTGGATATAATACAGGCTATCCAAGCTTGAGTTGGTTGATAACACTTAAGGCGATACCATGATACTTTACTAAATGATGAAAAGCAATAGTGAACTACATTATATATTTTAGTAAAAAATGGATAGGGAACAATTATATTGACTAATGAATCATGACATTTTAAAATTGTATCAATTAGTTTTAGATGAAGGTTTTATTTTTACCAAGACTAACAAGATGGGAAAAAGTGAGAAGTCTAGCTTTCCAGCAATCCTAATACCTTCACAGTCATTGGACACATATGTGATAGATAGTTTAAATACCTGGGAATTTAGATAAAAAATGTATATTGAAATAGTTGTATCTTTGACAGTGGAAGAAACACATATTGAATTATCTGAAGTAACTGTATCTGTTCTTTAAAATGTCACATTATTCCTTTAGGAGGGTAGTGCCATCTTTCTAATAAGTGAAAATTATTTGTTCAGAAGCAGGTGTCAATGATTATGAAGGTACATATACAGAATTCACCTTTGCAAATAAATGTAAAATAAAGTTGTAATAAAGAGCAATGCAGTTTGGAGACTGCATATATTACTCACTTGTTTCAGTAAATTTCTACAGTTAAGGAATTAGAGGGAATAAGGGGACTGTTTCGCATCTCTCTTCTTCAGTTCTAGGGAAGGTACTAAACTACAGTGGCCACATAAGTAACAGAAAATGAACACCAGAATAGTTTTCCTAAAGCCCCTTACAATATGGTCTTTCCATCTTACATTGCATTTCTTTGAACAAACACAATAATGCCTTTATTCTGATAGAACATATTCATCTTTAAAATAATATTAAAAGAAGTATGTAAAGTTGGGTTACTATTTTCTATCTCTACTATCTGTGCCTAAGACTATGTCTATCTGTACCTCTGTCTCATCTGTCTCTCTCTCTCTTTCACACACACACACACACACACACACACACACACACAGGCACATACACACACAAAATACACCCTAAAGATCTAGCCAAGGGCTTAGGGATGTATTCCACCACTGAACTAGAGACTCCAACTCACTATTTTCTTATGGTTTCCAATAAAACATTTTCCAAGTAAACAATATTCATTTATTACATTGTGATATTAAAATGTCTGTCCTAAATGATACTAAAATATTTTGCTTTTATTTTTTGTGACATATGGTAATGGATGGATTTCTTATGGAACTCTTCATTGCAACTTATTAAATATACACATAAATGAAATACAATATTTTCATTAGTGTAACATGTAGAAAAACGTTAAACAATAACCTATAATTTTCCTGTGTGTATAATTACATAAATAATTATATGTATTATCAGTTACTAGGCACCTCATTTTCTTAATTTATTTTAACATCATTTTTGTGAAATACTAAATTATTTTCTGGACAAGAATGCATATAATAAAATGTGGTCAGCAAATTTTATCAAATTCAAAACTACTTAGGCAAATTCCCGTAAGTAACTTTTAAAAAAAATTATTAATTAAATTTTGTGACAAGGTGTTGTGCAAAAGGGGTACAGTTACATAATAGGGCAGTGAGTACATTTCTTGTGATACCTTACACTCTCATTTTTCTTTCCCTTCCCTAGATCAGGTAGGCATATATACAATACCCAGTGTACCAAAAACATATACAGTAGCCACGTGGCATACGTGGCACAAGTGTAACTTTTAATATACTAATTTATAAAGGAAAAATAAATTATCAAGTTCAATCCCTTCCTTTGACATGTGGTTTTCTCTATATCTTATATGACCTCAGGTATAATTCCTCTCCACTCTTGAAATCCTGTAATATTTTTCAAGTTTCTTGTAGGATATTGATTATAGATAGCACTGACTATTCACATGACAAGAATTATAGTGCCATATGGCAAATACTTCATTAAGAATCACGGAAAGATACAGTTTCATCTACACAGAGGACATCTCTATTATTCGCAGTTCCATGACCATTTAAACTCTAATATTCATAATACTACAGCTGCTTCACTATTTACATTGAAGTCATCAATGAATGGTTTGTGACAGTATACTTTGTAGTGGGCACATTATTACATTATTTAAGCCTCTATTGCTTATGAGGACAGACTTTTCTGTAATAGGACAACTTGTCTTACCTTGCTGCAGTTATAGATAAATGACTTATTCAATGAAAATCATTTAGAAAAACTAAGTATGCATGCCCAAGATTGAATCCTTTCTAGTTTTTTCTTCTACAACACATGAGTGTTAGGAATTAATGATTATAAAACATCCAGAGGTAGAGTCCCTGATGTAAGAGAAAATGAGGATAAACAAGATAGGAAAGCAGAGAAGACAGATGGACAATAAAGATTGAAACTAAGTTACTTAAAAAAGAAATAATAACTTAATAGTCACTTGGGAAGAATACAAGTGTGTTCCTTAAAGGTTCATTAAACCATACTGCATAGATTGTATTAAAACTTTGTGCATCACACAACATATTTGCACTGAGAATTACCCAGATCCTTGAATCATATGTCAAAACTCCATGAACGTTGATTCTATAAGCTCAAGAATTTTAGTGTACTTTAAGTTTACTTAACATTTTTTTTGAAACAACGTAAGTCAACTCTATACTGTTTACATAGCTAGTTTCATTCCCCCCCCCCCCACACCCGGGCTTAACAAGGGCCATCTTTTACTAATTGTGATTCTATTGTGAAAGTAAATTTCTGTTCTATTAATTATTATGTGTGCAATTTAAAGAATGATTAATCTGTGTTCATTGATGGATTGTTATAGTTATTCAGATATTAATGAAAAATAAATACCATTCTGTTTGAGTCATGTATTTTTACCATATTTTAATAACAGAAGGCTAACTTCTGTAAGGTTTTGCCAAATTCCCATGGATATTTTATTGCAAATTTATTAATCATCAGTGGTAACTAGTTCATATTGATGTTTACAAAAAGTACAATAACTTTTTTATTCTATGATTGACACTCTTAGTTGCCCATCCCACATATTTTCCTACTTTGTAAACATAAATCTAATTATCCATGTAATCAATCCTTCTCCAAAGTGCCTTGCATTAGACAGAAAATGAAAACCCAGTCATTCTCATGTCAGGCCTAATGCTAATACAATGCTTTTTGTTTGATGTTGTTGTGGGGTTTTTTTTGCAGGGGGGGGTCAGGAATTATTTCAGCAATAGGCATATCTATTTGGCCAAAGAAATATGAAGTGGGGTTTACTGGGAACATTTCTTTGACATTATCAAGTTTCCCAAGAAATTTGCTTCCTTCTTCTTGGTAAATTTTTTTTTCCTAAAACTTTTTTCAAACTATAGATGAAGTCAGTATGGCACTGATGAAGAAATTTTGGGAGGAAAAACTAAAAGAAAATAATATATTTAGCCTTTAATTACAGTTTTGTGCATAAGTATATCAATTTGTGGTAGTAAAATTCAGTGTGACATAAAATAGCATGCTAGTTAACTGCCTTTTCAAAAATGTATGTTCACTGAGTGCCAAAATAAACTATACTAATCTCTCACAAGTGAAGCTGAGAAAAAGAAGAAAAGAAAAGAAACTGGATTACAAGCATTCCTAAATCATGATGCCTTCTTATTAGGCCATGACTTATTTTATGCAGTTTCCTAATCACAGTCTTCTCAATAGAAACAAGTTTTGGTGAGTTCAATATAAAGGGTGGAAATATAACATTCATCCTATATAGTCCTGTTAACATAACTGCCAGTACACAACTGTTCACTTATTTCTCTAAAACATAGTATCTTGGGAAATCTCTTCATTCTATCAGTATGCAAATTTGGTTTATATTTTATTTATCCACTATCAGAAGGTGTGTGTTTTAAAAATATTTTAATTTAAAGGATTATGGATTTTAGTACTGCATATAGTATAAAATAAAATGTAAAATTGTGGATAATGGGTGTTGTAATTTTCCTTCAGAGAAACATAAAATCTTTCCAAACCTATAATATGATTCTCAATAAGACATAATGCAATTATGGTGCAGAAATAAATGACATAATAATTTTGTTTTTGATATGTGAGACTATTTTCTAAGCATTATGATTTAATAGTTTTCTCAGACACAGTTTTAAATGGAGACTCATAGCATGTAAAATACAATGAATATATGAGGACATTAAGCAAAGATTATAGATAAAACCTGATGTGATAGGCAAACAATAATAAAATCCCCCTCTAGTTTACTCTACATTACTCCAATCATCTTTTGGTGAGAAAGTAAATTTTTTAATATTGGAGTACAATTATGGTGCCTCTGAATATTCTTTAGAACTCAAAATAATTTTAATACATCTATAAAGGCACATTTCACATAGGCTTTTAAATCTTAGAAACTACAAGTTAACTTCCCTTTATGACTAGTTTTAGAAAATTTAATTAATCATGTTTTTCAGATTTTCTATTTAGATATGGCTTTTAGGAAAGCTTTTTGCCTAAAAACAAGTCTGGACTTGAATACAATATATAAAATTGCATTAGTGTATATTTAAGATTAATAACATTTGTCACTGAATAAGTACATAAACATATTTAAAGTAGCTAACTCCATATCTATATAACACAATATATCTATATCCATATCTATATCTATCTATTTATCTATCTTACATATCATGACATATCATTAACACACACAAGCACATACACACACACACATACACGCAATCATTATCCACTGCAAAGCAAGAATGAACTTTGCTCTGTGCTCCTTATTGTTTTCTTTTTTACTAAGGCAGATACCAAACCCAGGATTTTGTGCTCAGTGATAGAATTATCACTGAACTTTATTCTCAACTCAATACTCAACAACTATAATAGAAATATTTCAATACCATCACAATGTATTGGATACTATGTCATTCGTTGAGGGATTCAAACACAAGTAAAATATTTCTTGTTATATAACTGTAACATACAAGTAATACAATTACATCATTTTCTAATAAACACCACAGTAGAACTAAACGGGATCTTTTATGGACACACAGAGTACAGTTTTTAATATAGGTGGATACTTCATTTCAAAACATCTAGAAATTCTGCCACAGATTTAGAAAGGAGTATTGTAGAAATTGGAAACTGCTCTTAAATGAAGGATTAAATGCGAAACAAATGCTGTAGATTTTTATGGATGAAATGGAATGTAGAAAACTGGAGTCAGTTTATATGTTTCTCTCATAAAAGAAAAAACACTACAGTACAAAAGAAATAAAATTTCTGCAGATGGGAGAGAGAGAGCTGAGAAATTCTGAAAAAAAAATACAGAGCAAAACATGGAATTTTTTGGTAAGTTTTCCTCCAAATTGGGATGCAGTTTAGCTTGTGCATAGTTCATGTTCTCATAACAAAATTAGACTATTAGAAAGAACATTTTAACAGGATCAGCAAAACAGAGAACTAAACAGTTTAAACACAGGATCAGATTGCCATAATTTCATCTGGGAAGAAATGAGAGAATCCTTAGCAGTGCATATGTTGGTTTAATCTGGATTAAAGCAGGCTAGAAAAGAGGTAGAAAGATGAAGTTCATCTAATCTTATGTCATGTAAGATTTAGGTGCCACAGATTTCTGTGAAATAGCTATAGATGTTTTTTCTAAGTACAGCATTCAATAGAATGTACTAGGACACTTCTTTTGTAATAATGCCATTGTCAATTTAGTCTCTTCATATTAGATGGATAAACAACATCTTTGTGTAGCTACTTAACCACTCTCGTGCACATACTTTAGCTACACAGAACTCACTTTCAATCTAAAACTGCTACAAAAATTTTAAAGCACCTTTCAGGGTTTTTTAAAATAGTTTTTTAAAGACTGTTGGCTTATATAAGCATAAATGTAATGCATTTTCATTAGATTTGATGCTACTAACTCAAATATTCCTCTTTCTAGTGCTGACAATTCAGGTTCTGTGACTTCATCTTTCTCCTCCTTCCCATCTTACCTTGTCTAATTTCTGCCCTTCCTTCTCCTCCTCATTTTTGCCTCTCTCCATGTTCACCTTTGCTTTTCATTTTCAAAATATACATCTTAAAATGACTGTGATATTTTCATTGTTCACAATTTCATTAATAGATAGCAAAGTGACTCTTTAATTAAAATAATCAAGTTTCTCTATATCAGTTAAGTTTTGTTTGTCTAGCTGTATAACTTGGGTGTTTCACAATAAAATATAGTGCCATATTTTTATGATGGTCAAAGCAGTTTATCATTAAAATATATCCAGTTTATAATAATGAGCACTTGATATATTTATTGATAAAAAATTAAGAAATTAAATTCTGTGACTTTAAATGACAGGTGCAAAGTATTTTGTTCCCTGGTTTTATTGATACACTTTATATACTATGTATTTGTTGATATATATAAATATAGTCTATATATTAATTAATATGGTTAAAGTATGTAGCATGATATTTCTTACACGGATGTATAGTAAAATAAATACCACAATCTTCCTGACATACTCATTTTGTTTCCATGTGTTCATTTCTTTGTGTATACAGAAAGAATACTTGCAACATAGTATTTCAGAAAATTTTAAGTATGTTTTCTGTGTGTGTATGTGTATGTGTGCTGATACTAGTGTGGAACTGTAGATATACAGCTTTAATTCATTTTTTCTCTCTCATTTATTACGTTTTATAAGGCACAAGAACCGTTCAATAAAAATTTCCAACTTCATTGCTTAATTTCCATGTAATTCTCTTTTTATTAAATAAACTGTTCTAACAGTGTATCTGTTCCTATTGTTTCTAAACTTTGCATATACATTTCTTGCACTTTTTGCCTTCTACATTTAAGTTTTGTCTAAGGAAAATACCCCTATGTCTTTTTTTCCTTCTCTGACTAACATTTAATTTTCTAAATCATCTATCACCAAACATATATCCACAGATTACATGATTATATAATTATACGGTTATACCTGCAGATATAATCATACTACTTAGAGTTTGCTTTGTTTTTAAATACTTTCATAAGAAACATAACTGAAGTTACATCCTCTCTGAAAACATTTGGAATCCTAAGGATAATAAAATGTACAGGAATGATATAATCTTCTGCAAATAGATAAGCTGTTATGTTTTGAGTCTTAATAATCCTCTAAATGCTCTAGGCTGCAGGTTTGATATCAGTTTGGGATACTGATGGAGGTTTTGTTATCTTTCTGAAGTAGAGTGCAGTAGAAGGATATTATCTTATTGAGGGGATGCCTGTGGAAGTTATATTTGGATCTTGGCTCAATCCTCTCTTTATGTCCTATCTACCATGAGATGAGTGGTTTGCTCTTTCACACTCGGGCTGCTATAATATTCTATCTCTTCATAAGCCTCAAAACTATGAGTCCTGGCTGGGGATATGGCCTAGTGGCAAGAGCGCTTGCCTCCTATACTTGAAGCCCTGGGTTCGATTCCCCAACACCACATATACAGAAAATGGCCAGAAGGGGCGCTGTGACTCAAGTGGCAGAGTGCTAGCCTTGAGCAAAAAGAAGCCAGGGACAGTACTGAGGCCCTGAGTCTAAGGCCCACGACTGGCAAAAAACAAAACAAAACAAAACAAAACAAAACAAAACAAAAACAAACAACTATGAGTCCTGCCAAACACAGACTGATTCATCTGAAACTATGAGCTAAAATAACACTCCTCCCCAAAATTGGTTTTCTCAAGCTTTTTGAAAAAAAAAAAAAAAAGCTCATATGCAGAGGTACTTTAAAATAGATTTTATGACAAGAAAATTGGGTGTAGAAACACATGAGTAGATACTATAAAGCAGGAAATATTACTTTAAATGTTCTAAAATATATTAATTATAAATAAATTATTACAAATGAATCACTGTAAGTTAATTATATCATGCTCAACTGACTTTACTCTTTGGACCATTAAGGATGATGCTGTATCTCGAAGTACCAACAACAATTCAGATCTGATTATTAGGTTACTATGGATCTAATACCAGAAGCATGATTTGCAATTCGAGTAAGTGAACCTCAGTGTTGTATTAGGTATTACTTTAAGAGCAAAACTTCTGGAAACTTTTTCCAGGTAAGGTAAGGAAAGGTAAGCAAAGAAAGTGTAACATTGCCCAAATGGCTGTTCTTAGTTCATTACTGGAAATACAGGACACAATAAAGCAGTGAGCTACAATTTGGCCACAGCTGGAAATGTCTTTTTTTTTCACTGTTTTGCATGGAACTTGTATTAAGAGTGATGCTGGATGAGTCACAAATGTCCTATAGTAACTGTGTGGATGAAACTGTACAGATCACTCTCCATCTTGAATAGAGAATCTCAAGATTACTTACTCCAAGGCAGTAGCTAGAAATAAATCCACATTAAAAAGATGGCAGGATGAAGAGTTAGGCATAGTTCAGAGAGTCATCATGATCTTAGAAAATTTTCATGTTCTGCTACATGACTCATGATTCCTCAGTATGTGAACGTTTTATAGATAGATGGCTAGAAACAACACATTAAATCAGTATATATCTAACCATTTATGTGACTACCATCAATATTTCTTGGAAAAATGTCCACCATCAAATCTTAATTCACTTTTTCTACCACAACAGTTTAATTTGTTAAATTGTGTAGTTGTCACTTGAGAAACAAACCTACAGAAAACTTTTGGTGAAAATGAACTGAACAACTCAATGGTGGGGGGGAAGGGAAAGGGAGAGGGAGGAGGGGGGAATGAGGGACAAGGTAACAAACAGTACAAGAAATGTATCCAATGCCTAATGTATGAAACTGTAACCCCTCTGTAATTCAGTTTGATAATAAAAAATATACATAATAAAAAAGAAATTATCTTTTCTTCTTGAAGCACTATAGAATCTTCACAAAACTACTAACATAAAATATTGCCAGTTATTTCTCTAAACATAGATTAGAGGAATCTCCTCATATGAAGGACAGACATGAAAATAAGACATGTGAAAGAGGAGAACCTTTATTTTTAATTGTAGACTTATGTTCACTCCATTATAGTGGAAACCTTGAACTTGCAGAAACGTTCTTGTTTCAAATGGATATACGTAATTTGAAGTCAAGTAGCATTTTCCTTCTTTTCTTTTTTTATTAAATGTACTTTAGGTTCTTTATTACATTTTTAATGCATATGCAAAATATTACATATAAAGTGATTTGGTGTTTTATATCATATAGCTTATATAGTACTTAAATCAGATTGAACATATATACATATATATCCTTCAACATTTATTGTTGTTATTCTCTCCTCTCTCTCTCTCTCTCTCTCTCTCTCTCTCTCTCTCTCTCTCTGTCTATCTCTTTTTCTCTCTCTTACTCTCCCTTCCTTTCTTTCTTTTGTGGTGGTCCTAGGGCTTGAACTCCTGGGTATTGTCCCTAAGCCTCTTCATGCTCAAGGCTAGGACTCTATACCTTATGCTACAGCTCCACGCTCAGCTTTTTCTGAGTAGTTTATTAGAAATAAGAGTCTCATTGACTCTTCTGCCTGGATGACTTCAAAGCAAAGCCCTCAAATCTCAATCACCCAAGTGCTTAGGATAACAGATGTGAGCCATGGGTGTCCAACTATTTCTTATTTATTCATGGTATCAAGTTTCAGAATAACAGAACTTTGAAAAAGCACAAAGGATTTTTTCTATATGTCTGTAGTATAAAAGTGTACCAGAAGATTTTATTGTTATTAAACATATTTGTGAATGTACAAAGTATACCAAATCTATATACTGAGAAACTTTTTCTATCCATCTTCAGAGTGCCATTGTTTGTTTGTTTGTTTGTTTGTTTGTTTATTTTTGGCCAGTCTGGGGCTTGAACTCAGGGCTTGAGCAGTGTCCCTGGCTTCTTTTTGCTCAAGGCTAGCACTCTGCCATTTGAGCCACAGCGCCACTTCTGGCCATTATCTGTATATGTGGTGCTGGGGAAAAATCCTAGGCTTCATGTATAGGAGGCAAGCACTCTTGCCACAAGGCCATATTTCCAGCCCGTCATTGTATTTCTTTTCCCAACATTTTTAAATTTTAAAACTTATGTACAGTTTCATACGTTAGGCATTGGATACATTTCTTTTACTCTTTGTTACCTCCTCCCTCATTCCTCCTCTGCCTCCCCCTTCCCATTCCCCCCCCCCCAAGAGTTGTACAGTTCATTTACACCAAACAGTTTTGCAGGCATTGCTTTTGTAGTAGTTTGTTATTTTAACCCTGTGTCTCTCGATTTTACTATTTCCTTTCAGTTTCCTAGTTCTAATACCAGTATACACAGTTTCTAATGTACTGAGTTAAGATACAGAGATAGTGGAGGTACAACCACAGGAAGGGATACAAGAGGATCATCAATAATAGAAGCTACAGTTACACATAGCACATTAAAAGTAGTTACAACAGTGATATAAGAATCATTTCCATAACATGGAGTTCATTTCACTTAGCATTATCTTATGTGTTCATAAGGGTATAGCTATTGGGCTCTTGTGATCCTCTGCTGTGACTTGCCTAAACCTGTGCTAATTATTCCCTATGAGGGACACCACAGAGTCCATGTTTCTTTGGGTCTGGCTCACTTCACTTAGTATAATTTTTTCCAAGTCCTTCCATTTCCTTATGAATGAGGCAATGTCATTCTTTCTGACAGAGGCATAAAATTCCATTGTGTATATGTACCACATTTTCCTGATCCATTTTCTACTGAGGGGCATCTGGGTTGGCTCCATATTCTACCTATGACAAATTGTGCTGCGATGAATATGGTTGTGCTGGTAGCTTTAGGGTGTTCTTGTTTGTGGTCTTTTGGGTAGATGCCCAAAAGTGGGGCTGCTGAGTCATAGGGCATCTCTATGTTTAGCCTTCTGAGGAGTCCCCATACTGCTTTCTAGAGTGGCTAAACCAGCTTACATTCCGACCAACAATGAAGTAGGGTTCCCTTTTGGCCACATCCTCTCCAACAGTTGTTATTGTTAGTTTTCTTGATATAGGACATTCTTACTGGGGTGAGATGGAATCTTAATGTTGTTTTGATTTGCATTTCTTTTGTGGCCAGTGATGTAGAGAACTTTTTCATATGTCTCTTGGCCATTCTCATTTCCTGATCAGAGAAGTCTCTTTTTAAGTCTTTAGCCCACTTTTTGAGGGGGCTATTGGTTCTTTGCAGTTTTGTTTTGGAGGAATGTAATTATTTTTAGTTCTACATATAATGAAGCTGGTTATTGAAAATATTCTGAATTAAGTAAATTTATGTAAGGAATTGTTAACAGTACTTTTTCCCAACCATTATTTTTATGATATAAACAATGTATTGACTAAAACAGGAGTATTTATTGAGAAGACAATTATTTTCACTGGCTATGCTTGAGAAACAACTTAGAAACATCAAGTAAATATTAAGAATTAACTTCAAGTAAAATGAGTGCACTGGACTTTTTGTGTTTGTATGTCTGTGTGTCTGATGCTCAAGGCCAGGGCTCTACCATTTGAACCACACGTCTGTTGCCAGATTTGGCATAATTAGAGATAGGGGTCTCATGGCCTTTCCTCTTCAGCTGGCTTCAAACTATCATCCTCAGATCTCAGACTCCTAAATAGCTCAGATTAAAGGCATGAGATACCAGTGCCTGGTCTGCAGTGTTTTGTTTTATATTGCAATCACAATGGTCATTAGAAATTATATATATATATATATATATAATATATATATATTATATATATGAAGTTAAACAAAAAAGGTAATTTTTCCCAAAATTATGTTAATAAATCTAATTATACTTGAAAATGCATTATATGCAAGAGTATTAAAATCTTTCATTATAATCTGATATGTGCCATTTTATATTTCTTTTTATTTCTTCATGCTATGTTCCTGGGTCTTATGGCGTGTGTTCTGTAGGTAACTAATAGGTTTACAACCAAGCATTTTACATTTTATAAACATTTTTGTTTGTTTGTTTTTCTGATCCTAAAGCTTGAACTCTGCTCAATTTCCCTTTGCTTGTTTTGCTCAAGACTAGCACTGTACCACTTGAGCCACAGCACCACTTTTGCCTTTTTCTGAGTGCTTTATTGGAGATAAAAGTCTCATGAACTTTCTTGCCTGGGCTGGCTTTGAACCGTGAGCCTCAGATCTCAGTCTCCTGGGAAGCTAGGTTCACAGGGGTCCTGGCTAGAGATAGGTTTTTATGATCCAGAATGTCTTTTATTTGTGTTGAATATGTGTGAGAAGAATATTAAGTTCCATAAATATCCATTAGGACAAAGTGAAATGAAAGTGTAGTCCCTTCTTAAATTATTATTTTTATCACATTAGATATTTGTTTTGTCATATATCATATAAATGTATTTATATTTAATAGTATCTATGAATATACTTTTTAATGTAATGCCCAGACTCGGAGACTCCCAAAGACAACCACCAGAGTCCAGAATCAAAGGCAAACAGCAAGGGTCGTTTATTAGGAGTTTAAACCCGGACCTCCGCGCACCCATTGCCTGGTGATGGTAGGAGGCCCAGAGCACAGTTTCAGCACAGCTTTTATAGATGGATACAGGGAAGTTTGGGGAATTTCCATAGTTACAAGCACATGATTGGTTAATATTTGCTCTAGTTTACTGGCAGCTTCAGGATTGGCCTAGGTCTTCCCGCCAAACCATAGGCGCCAGATGGTCTTAACTCTTTGTGTACAGATCCGGGTGGGCATTCGGGAATGGTCACATAGCCGCATTCCTGGGGTCAGGCAGCTGTGCGGGGGTTTCCGGGAGTGGTCTGGTAGCTGCATTGCCGGAGCTAAAAGGCCTTTTTATCTCTCCCACCGGTTCTGAGTGTGTACAAAGTTCACAAGGGGTGTGGGGGCGTGTGGTTACAGAGTAACTTTTAGGAGAACTGCTGGTATTTATCCTTTTCCTCAGGGGTTAGAAAGCAAAGGTACAGAAGCAGAATGGCTGTTAGAGACATAATGGTTATAATTTTATTACCTACACTTCTCAGTAATATTTTAATAAAATGCCAATCTGTTTATAATTGATAATATCTCTTGTTCAGAGTATCATGTTAGGGATTAATATTATTGTTCCAAATTTAAAGATCAATAAGCAAAAAAAAAAACTTGCTTTATTTCTAGGTTTAAATAAATTAATGATACAAACCATCTAGATTAGTGACTGGAGCATAGTAATAGCTCAATGCATATTATCTGTTATTTTGGTGCATTATTCACTATCATTTTACCCCAGGGTCCAATAAAGCATCAATATGAGGCATGAAATATAAATTTGTTTAATGATGTAAGGTTAAGCCTACCTTAGGGAAAAAATGAAGGAATGTTTTCCTCCTTATATTGTGTAAGCTAATATAAAAAATAAAATTCATCATGTAATTATTCTCATCTGAAATTTCTCACACATATGAACAGCTTGACATTAGAAGAAGAATTGAAAGACAGATGTTAAAACATAAACTTCCCTGGATAATGAGAATTATAGTGAGAATTATCATGCACACTTATTTTTATGTAAGTAAATCACACCCTTTAAAGCAACTGAATAAAATTTTAGCAATAATTGTACTCAATATTGTACCTTATATTCAGTGTCACTATCTTCAAGACAGTTAAAAAAAATCCAGTTGATTGCCCACAAAATGGCACAAATACTTTCAGGAATTACTGGTTTTGGTCATGGCCCATACGCATCTTGAACTCTTAATTTTCTTTCTAATATTGTTAAGCTTGAAGGAAATTGCTAATAATCACTAAGATTTTTTTCATAAAAGGGATCATGTATTAAGTTTTTATTTGAGTAAAGATTATACATTTGAATAAATAATATCTCAAATTTTAACAATCCCTCTTAATTCTTTCAAGGTCCATATATATTTATTGCTTTAACCTCAGAAACTTCCAAGTCTGTTTATGAAATCAAACCCAAAATAAATTTGCAATTGAAAAAGTTGACTTAAAAAATAAAAACATATTCTCAAGTTGGCAAATAAAGTTAAGAATATAATCTAAATAAAGTAAAAAATAAAACAATTTGATCAATCACTAAATATCTTTCTTTCCATCATCAACAGAGTTGAGATGCAAGTAACTGAACATTTTTTTCTCTAAAAATGATGAGGCAACTTGCAAATACTCTGCTTTAATTGATAGTTTGGAATTATAATTATACAGAGCATACCAAGTGTACATTTTTTACATCCTTTTAGCAGTTAAAAGTAATCTTTTATATGTCTCTTTTTAAATTTTCCATCTTAATTATTTAGCTATCTGACTCCCAGGCACTGACAACATATGTTCTGGCAAGCACTAATTACTATGTCAGGTTACAAAAAAGTTTTACAAAAACAGTGACAATAATAATTTCTCTTTCAATCTGGATTTATGTGAGAATTATCCAGGAAACTGATTAGTGCATAAGAAAATTAATCTAAACTTAGGTATTTTTAGTGCTTTCTCTGATTAGAACATGTAGGGCATCAGAGATATTAGGTATTCCCTACTTCATGAACATCTTAAAATAAAATAAATTTACTTGTATTTTAATAATACATAATTGCATGTTAGCTCTTATAACTAGAATGTGACTTTTCTAGGTTGTATATTAATCCAAAACATGTAGAACCACAAAATATTGACTTATATTTTCATAGATTTTTTTTCTCTATGCTGGCATAAACTTTGTATTGATATGTGCATGTATTACTAATAATGACAACATCATAAACTAGAATTCATATTAAACAATATTTTCTGTCAACTTAATTAAATTACTATTATAGATTATATGTCTTTTACCAAGTTAACGAGTGTTTTTTGGTGTTTTATGCCCAATACAATCAGTTAAAAGTCATATTTGCATATCATCTAGTGAGTGCATATTATAAAAATTGACAGTCTGCTGATGTTCTTTTCACAGCAGCAATGATAAAGTACTAGTATCACATAGATCAGAATTCATATGTTAAAACTATAAGTGAAATGAATGAATACAGGTTTTTATTTGTTTGTTTTTGTTTTTCACTTACCAATCTATTATATCCATTCACCTTCCATCAGATATGTGCTCAATAGTGCTTTGGCAGGGTCAGAGGTAGAACCTCTGATTGGTTGAAGAGTCTCCATAATAACTTCCACAGTAGCTTTACAAGTTTTCATTCCCACCAAAAGTGTATGAGGGCTCCTTTCTCCCCTGCTTTCTTGCCTATCTCTATTTATTCTTGCTTGTTTCCTTCATGATTGCTATTCTAATAAGGTGAAATGAAAACAGCAAATGGTAATATGGTATTTATGTAACAAGGGGACGGTGTAGGTAAGTATTAATGGGAAGCCAGAGGCATGGAGCATATACTAAGGAGTGTAAATGATGGAAGGATTTTACATATATACATTATGTATCATAATGAAAATCTGCAAATGCCATTTGAAAAGTGGAGAAGGAACGAGGGAAGAAAAAAGAGGGAATAGAGGTGTGAAATTGCTCAAAATGCATCCTGTACATTGTGGAAATAACAGAGGGAAACACTCACATTTACCAATGCATGTTGATTCTAATGTAAAATTCAAAGAAACATGAATTAACTTCTAAAATTACTAAAATCAATAAAATGGGATTCATAGCAATAATCATATTTTTCACTGATTGTTACTTAGCCTTTTCTCCCTCTCAATGATGCTGATTCTAGGTCACATTTTAAACATTACTTTTCCTACATTATACCATTTTCTATTTAACACTTTGGATTCTGAAAATTGTAGTGATGAAGATGATAAAGCTGATAATAATTATAATAATAATAATGTCCTATTTTACATGCTTACTGAATTTTCACGCAGAGCCTCAGCATGCTGCACTCTGAAGTAGCCCACTTCCACCATCTACACATGTCGACTGTCTATATTATATTTTATTTACAAATAAAAGTTCTTCAAGACTACTTAAATATACTTGCAAAATTTGGAGAGAATCACAAATAAGAATATTGTGAAAACTTCAGCTGATGCAGCATTTACTGTCCATTTCAATGTCACTGGATTGCTTCACAAACAATATTTTTGATAATTGTGTGATAATTCATATTTAAAGTATCATTTTGTTTAACCAACATTTTAATGAACATACTGAGATATGAATATTTAGCATGTCCTTCCTAGCTGTTTATTTAGAGCTGGTTCCTACTGGAAATGTAATTTCTGAACCAGAGTAAAAATAGACTTTAGCTACTAGATACATACTCTTATTTGTGAACCTATGCAAAATCTACAGTGTGTTTACTAAGATTTATTTATATTGAAGTTCTACCGCTGGGCTCTTTTATTCTCGGTACTATTACAGGTTTAGTGTTTTACACACCAGTTGTTACATTAATTTCATTGAGTAAAAATTGAAGGATTTGAATTTTTGGTTCATTTGAAATCTTGGGGCAGAAACCTTTCATCATTCAAGTATTTTCCTTATTTAGAAAAATGTTATGCTCATATTTCCATACTTTTATGACATAAGGCAAAAGTATGGATAGAAACAACCTATAGAACAAAATAATAGGATCCATCTCTCTTTACATGAAAAATCCATATTTTAGAATTTGTTGTTCTAATCAATTAAGCAGGCTAATATCTATATATGTATATATAATAATATATAATACCCATAATATATAATGACTATTAAATATATTATATAATTATATAGAATATAATTATATAGATATTAGCCTGTATATACATATATATAGATATTAGCATATATATATATACATATATATATAAATTTGTGGCAATGGTTCAGTGTGTAACTTTTAAAATATTTTTTCTGTATGGGAATATACATCTTTGTTTATAATAGTTTTGTTTGACCTCTACCCCCAAACCAGACTCTATTCCAGTGTAAATTCAATGATCCACATATTAGAATATAATTTTTTAATAAAATTAGAATTCATTATGATGCAATTTTCTTAATTTCTAAAAATACAAGATTTAAAAAAATTGGGGACTTCTGGGATGAGAGCAGAGGAGCAGCAGAGCCCTAGCTGAACTCCCTCCAATATCGCAGTTTTCCCATCCCAGAGAAACTTTTACTCCTATATAGACAGCCAGAGTAAGTTATAACAGTACAGGGATTCCAGTCAGGAAGGAAAAATCGACTTTGCTGGTCTGAAAACACAGATTTGAGCTCCACGCAGCAACCCGCAGCCAGTGCTGGTGCTGGCACAGATCCCTGCACTCCCCACAGCTAAAGCACTCAACGGAGACCAGGGAGAAATCCTCCAGATGGCGGCAGACAGACACGGGTCACAGGCTGAGCACGGACGAGCCAAAAATTGCAGAGAAAGCATGAGTACCCCACGAAAGACACTCTCATTCACGCACATAGAGCAGCTTTTGGGAGGTAGCCCTTCCCCCACCACCAGAGCAAAGCGCCATCTTTGACACTGGCATAGGGTCAGACCAGAATGGAACTAAAGCCGGCCTGGGGAAAGCAAGGACAAAGCGGCCATCTTTGAGAAGGGCAGAGGGACCAACCAGTGAGAGCCAGCTCCGTCCAGGAAAACGACCCCTGCCCAGGTCGAGGGGGCTTGTACTGGGCCTCAGCTCAGCTAGGGGTGCCCCGCCCTGCCTGCCGGAATTCCTAAATTAAAAGTGAAAGCAGATATCGGTGGCACAGAACAGCCACACGGGAGAACAACAGTTCCCTAGACAGATAAACGGTCCCGTTTAGAATCCCAATTCCCAGCCCGAAACGGAGCTGAATTCCATACCCAGCTCTGCCCAGAAGGCCGCCCCACCCAGGAGGGAGGAACCTCTGCCAGGCAAGCAACCCTAAGCAGAGTAAACCAGGCCAAAGGCACCCTGCCCTGCTGAGTCCACAGCCTATTCAGAGCCAGTCGATAAAGGCAGCATCCCCAAAGCAGATGGAAGGATCCACGGTTCCCAAGACTGTTCAGGTCCGCCACTTACACAGGATGCCCAAGTTTTACCTGCAAGCTGTGGGAATCACGGAGCCCCAGGATTTCACTAACAGGGGAAGAGGGTCAAAGCAGATCCACCCCCTGCGAGCTGAAAGCAAGTCAAACCAGCCAAGCAGCAGAATAGTCTGCAGACCATTGCAAGGAAACCAGAGACTGTAGAAAGTCCACCCAAACAAGAAAGCCATTTTTTTCTTTTTTTTTTTTTTTGTCTCAAAAGTTTTTTAAGCTTTCTTTTTTATTTTTATTTTTTCTTATATTTTCATTTCTGAAATGTCAATGGTTTGTTTTTGTTTTCCATTTTTACCTGTTGGTTCTATCAAGTTTTCTTGTTGTTGTTGTTGGTGGTGGTGGTCTTTTTTTCTGGTGTTTTTTTTCCTGTTTATTTTTAAAAATAAATTTTCTGTGTTATGTGTAGCAGTCTTCCAGTATTTTTTCTTTATTTCTCTCTTTGAATTCTCTTACTTTAAAAATTACTTTCCTATGAATAACACCTCCACTCTTCACCGCTAACTCTCCATTGTCTATCACTTTAACCTTGTTGTTTCTACTGATTCTACTCTCCTCCGCATTTCCACATCACTGAAACTAAACCAAAATCATCACCTGCCCCATACATTTTACTCTATTCCATTTAATACCTCTAACTTACACTCCTGACTTACTTCTAGGTCCTCCAGATTCCATTGACTCCTGGTTATTGGATAGAGGGTATCCCTGCTTAATCCTAGTGAATCAAAGGGGTTCATAGAGAATAGCCAGTCCAAAAGGTACTTAATATAAGAACAAGAATTGCTCATAGGGTTGTAACAGTAAATAAGTAACTACTGAATACAGGGCTCAGGATTGGTTGTTATATTGAAATTGTATTCTTTAGGAACACCAAATCTAATTTTATATACAGGTATAAAAGGTATCTGTATATAATTGTGAACTCCTAAGATTTACACAACAGTGCTTGGTAAGGTCTGCTTTGGGTCTAAATGGTGCTCACAAGTGCTTGTAGATTGGCATTCCCAATCCAAATGGGCAGAAGAAACACAAGAAAGATGGCAAACAATGGAGTTTTATCTCCCACTCAAAACAAGCAGGAAGCAGAGCAGTCATTCAAAGACATAGAAGAGAACCCTCAAAATGCTCTACAAAGTCTACAGATAAACATGATAAATGAAAAGTTTGAATCTCTTCAGTCAATTATTCCAGAGCGTGAGGAGGCAAAGCAAAAATTAATGGAGAATTTTATGGCCTCCAAAAATAGAAAGATAAATGAACTTCAAGAGTCAAATGAAAAGATAGCTACCCAGCTAAAGGATTTGGAGACAACAACCAAAACCAAATTAATGAAGTAAAGAAGTCCATGCAAGACCTAAGAGATAATTATAGCAAGGACATGGAAATAATCAGGTAAGACCAGTGAGAAGGAAAAGAGATTCAAAATCAAGTAGCTAGCCTACAGTCCTGACTAACTGAAGCAGGGGATCGAATCTCAGGAGCTGAAGATTCCCTAGAATCTATGGAGAAAGATAAAAAATCAATACAAAACCAATACAATTGATAAAACAGATTGCTCCAGGAGACTCAAGATACAATCAGAAAGCCCAATTTAAGGATAGTAGGTATTGAGGAAAACCTGGAGAAGGAAGTTAATGGAATAGGCAACCTATTTAACAGAATATTAGCCGAGAACTTCCCAAATATCCAGAAGGAAAGGCTTATACAGATACAAGAAGCATTTAGAACCCCAAACCGACCAGACCAGAATAGGACACCCCACCAAAACATTTTGATCAAAACAGGATCAGTAGAGTCCAAGGAAAGAATCCTTAAAGCTGTTAGGGAGAAGAAAACAATCACACATAAAGGAAAAGCAATAAGAATTACTCCAGACTTCTCAGCAGAGACCATGAAAGCAAGGAGAGCCTGGAATGAGGTATGCCAAACCCTAAATAAAAATAACTACCAACCAAGAATACTGTACCCAGCTAAACTCTCATTCATAGCTGAAGATCAAATAAAAGTCTTCCACAGTAAGGAAAAACTGAAACAATATATCTCCACCAAACCAGCTTTACAGAAAATCCTCAAAGATGTACTATACAGAGAAAATAATCAAGATCCCAATGCAGACAGAGAAATGAAGCATACATAGTAAACCAGAATAACAGATCAACAAATGTGAAGACTCAGCCTTTATCAAGATAGGGTTAATGAAAGGAACAAATGATCATCTCGCAATCCTAACTCTCAACATTAATGGACTTAATTTGCCAACCAAACAACATAGGCTCATAAGTTGGATCAAAAATCAAGTTCAATCTTTCTGCTGCCTCCACGAGACACATCTATCCAGCAAAAGTAAACATCTTCTAAAAGTGAAAGGCTGGAATCAAATCTATCAAGAAAATGGCCCCCATAAGCAGGCCGGAGTTGCAATCCTAGTATCAGACAAAATTGACTACAAATTTAAAAAGGTAAGAAAAGGCAAAGAATGTTACTACATCGTGGTAAAGGGATCTCTCCTACAGTAAGATATAACCATCGTAAATATCTACACACCAAATACAGGAGCACCCACTTCATCAAACAAACACTACTGACTCTAAAAACACACATAGACCCAAACACATTGATAGTTGGGGACATTAACACTCCACTATCACCTCTGGACAGATCAACACGCCAAAAACTGAATAAAGAAACCACAGAACTAAACAATTGCATAGAGCAACTAGACTTAATCGACATGTACAGAATATTCCACCCTGCAACAACAGAATATACATTCTTCTTAGCGGCATATGGAACATTCTCCAAAATAGTCCACATCTTAGTGCACAAAGAAAATCTGTACAAATTCAGAAGTATCAAAACCATTCCCTGCATTCTCTCAGACCACAATGGAATAAAATTAGAGCTCAACCCAAACAGCCACCACAGAAAATCCTACAGTTCATGGAGACTAACAACACACTGCTGAACCATCAGTGTGTCATTGAAGAAATTAAAACAGAAATTCAAATGTTTATGGAATTCAAAACTGACCAAAAAACGAAGGCAGCACACTCAAATAAACAAGATAAGAGATGAAACAGGTAACATCACCACAGAAACAACCAAAATTCAGACCATAATAAGGGACTATTTTGCAAACCTTTATGCCAACAAATTCGAGAACTTGAAAGAATGTATGATTTCCAAGAAAAAATTCATATCCCCAAACTCAACCATGAAGATTTAAACCTTCTTAACAGACCCATATCCAGTATTGAAATTGAAATGGCAATAAGTGGTCTCCCATCCAAGAAAAGCCCAGGTCCAGACGAATTCACTACAGAATTCTACAAGGCCTTCAAAACAGAACTCACACCAATATTTCTCAAACTCTTCAATCAAATTGAAAGAGAATGTTCACTACCAGAGATATTCTATGAAGCCAGTATAACCCTCATCCCCAAACCAGGCAAGGATTCATCACGAAAAGAGGACTATAGACCAATTTCCCTGATAAACATAGACTCAAATATTCTCAACAAAATTCTGGTCAATTGACTTCAATAGGTCATTAAAAAAAAATCATACACCACTATCAAACTGGAGTCCATCCAGGGATGCAAAGTTGGTTCAATACACGAAAGTCAATTAATGTAATCCACCACATCAACTGGAGCAAGGTAAAGAACCACATGGTTATATCACTCTAAGGGGAAAAAGCATTTGATAAAATCCAGTGCCCATTTACGCTAAAAACCATGCAAAAACTGGGATTCCAGGGAACATTCCTGAATATAATCAAGGCAGTTTATGACAATCCAACAGCAAGCATAACTCTAAATGGGGAAAAACTAAAGCCATTCCCTTGAAAATCAGGAACAAGGCAGGGATGTCCACTCTCTCCCCTTCTCTTCAACATAGTTCTAGAATTCCTAGCCAGAGCAATTAGGCAAGAAGAAAATATAAAGGTGATCCAAATAGGAAAAGATGAAGTTAAACTTTCTCTCCTTGCAGATGACATGATCCTATACCTAAAGAACCCCATAGACTCTACCCCAAGCTGCTACAGCTGATCCAAAACTTTGGCAGAGTAGCAGGATATAATAATATAATAATATAATATAATATAATATAATATAATATAATATAAATAATATAATAATAATAATATAATAATCCCTCAAAAATCAATGGCCTTTCTCCATGCTAATGACCCAAAGACTAAGGATGAAATCAGGAAAGAAACTCCTTTTGCAATAGCCTCAAAAAACATAAAATACCTAGGAATAACTCTAACCAAAGAAGTGAAAGACCTCTACGATGAGAACTTTAACAACATGAAAAATGAAATTAAGACAGAGCTAAGGAAATGGAAAAACCTCCCATGATCCTGGATTGTGAGGATTAATATAATCAAAGGGGTAATATTGCTAAAGGCTATCTACAAATTCAATGCAATACCCATTAGTATCCCAACACCATTTCTTAGTTAAATAGAGGAAGCAATCCTGAAATTCATATGGAACAATAAAAGACCCAGAATAGCAAAAACAATCCTAAGTAGAAAGAACGGGTGTTGGGATAATTACAATACCCAACTTCAAGCTGTATTATAAATCTATAGTAATAAAAACAGCTTGGTATTGATACCGGAACAGGCCTGAAGACCAATGGAACAGAATTGAAGACTCAGAAATGAACCCACAGAAGTACGCCTACTTAATCTTTCATAAAGGAGCTAAACAATAGTCTGGAAGAAAGACAGCCTCTTTAACAAATGGTGCTGGCAAAACTGGTTCAACACATGCAACAAACTAAAACTAGATCCTTATATATCACCCTGCGCCAAAATCAATTCCAAATGGATCAACAACCTCGAAATCAAAACTGACACCCTAAAACACTAAAGGAAGGAGTAGGAGAAACACTTGGGCTCCTTGGCACAGGAAGGAACTTCCTTAACAAAGACCCAGAAAGGCTACAAATCAAAGAAAGGTTGGACAAATGGGACTACATCAAACTCCTGAGCTTCTGCATGGCAAAGGACATAGCTTGCAAGATAAACAGAAAGCTCACAGATTGGGAGAAGATCTTTACTGGCCATTCAACAGACAAAGGCCTCATATCTAAAATATATGCAGAATTAAAAAAATTACCTTCCTCTAAAACAAATCACAAAGAACCATATAGCCCCCTCATCAAGTGGGCTAAAGACCTACAAAGAGACTTATCTGATGAGGAAATGAGAATGGCCAAGAGACATATGAAAAAGTGCTCTACATCACTGGCCATAAAGGAAATGCAAATCAAAACAACATTGAAATTCCATCTCACCCCAGTAAGGATGTCATTCCTCAGAAGGCTAAACATTGAACTCCCCTATGACCCAGCAGCCCAACTTTTGGGTATCTATCCAAAAGACCACAAACATAATCACACTAAAGCCCACCAGCACAACAATGTTCATCACAGCACAATTTGTCATAGCTAGAATCTAGAGCCAACCCAGATACCCCTCAGTAGACGAATGGATCAGGAAACTGTGGTACATATACACAATGGAATTTTATGCCTCTATCCGAAAGAATGACATTGCCCCATTTGTTAGGAAATGGAAGGACTTGGAAAAAGTTATTCTAAGTGAAGTGAGCCAGACCCAAAGAAACATGGACTCCATGGTCTCCCTTATAGGGAATAATTAGCACAGGTTTAGGCAAGTCACAGCAGAGGATCACAGGAGCCCAGTAGCTATACCCTTATGAACACGTATGATAATGCTAAGTGAAATGAACTCCATGTTATGGAAACGTTTGTTATATCACAGTTGTAACTACTTTCAACGTGCCATATGTAACTGTAGCCTCTATTATTGAAGATCTTCCTATATCACCTTCCTGTGGTTGTACCTACACTATCTCTGTATCTTATCTGAGTATATTGGAAACCGAGTGTACTGGTATTAGAACTAGGAAAATGGGAGGGAATACCCAAATCGAGGGACACAGGGTAAAAAAGACAAAAAACTACAAAAAGCAATACTTGCAAAACTGTTTGGTATAAATGAACTGAACAACTCATGGGAAAGGGGGAAGGGAAAAGTTGAGGGGGAAAGGGAGAATGAGGGATGAGGTAACAAACAGTGCAAGAAATGTATCCAATGCCTAACGTATGAAACTGTAACCTCTCTGTAATTCAGTTTGATAATAATAAAAAAATTGTCCTGTGAAAAAGTTAAAGTGTATAACTCACTATTTCAATCATCTGAGATTTACCATTGGGATTTACACTTTGTCCCATAATATGATACTTCTACACAATTTCCTCACTTATTTTTAAATGGATATTTGGGGAATTAAATATTCTATATGTATATCATCCAATTATGTATTATGTTGCTCAAAGTTGTTTTTTTCTTAACTTGATTCTATGAACTCTCAAGAAAAGCCTGCTAAAATATTATAAAAATTATATTTAAATATTTTCATGTAAATTACTTTTGAATTTTTGTTTTGCCCTTTTTTTCTTGCTAGATTTTATTTCTTTATGAAAACTGTTTCAGTAGGCATTATCATTATACACTTTCCAGAATAGCCAATCTTTCTATCAAAAAGAAATTAAGTATGGCATAATTTCTTCAATTTTTTGAAACTCAAGGAACTTGCATTTATTTAATACATTTGAAAATCCTAAAATATTTTACTAACACACAGTTAATATTTTCCATAATGTTTCTTATGGTGAACAGGATATCACAGCTCAGTTTTTATTAGATGACCTCTAGTTGTTGGTTGGTTTCATTTTAAATTCTTTTTAGAACCCCTATTGTAATTCATGTATAATTGCATAGAATTGTGGGGATTTAAAAGAATGCTTGCATTATTCTGTAATCATATTTACAATCAAAATATTTTATTTGAAACTCTGTAACGATAATGTAAACGAACTCCATCTATTACAGCTTTGGGAGTAACAAGCAGACATGCCAGCCTGCATAGACATTTGAAGCCTGGAATTCTACTTATCAGGGTTCTGTTTCTTTGTCTACTGCTTCTTAATTTTTTTTCTTTATTGTCAAAATGAAGTACAGGGGCTGGGGATATGGCCTAGTGGTAAAGTGCTCACCTCATATACATGAAGCCCTGGGTTTGGTTCCTCAGCACCACATATATAGAAAACGGCCAGAAGGGGCACTGTAGCTCAAGTGGCAGGGTGCTAGCCTTGAGCAAAAAGGAAGCCAGGGACAGTACTCAGGCCATGAGTCCAAGGACCAGGCCTGGCCAAAAAAAAAAAAAAAAATCAAGTACAGAGGGGTTACAGTTTCATATGTAAGGCAGTGAGTACATTTCTTGCTCAACTTGTTAGCTCCTCCCTCATTTCCCCACTGCCTGCCCCCTCTTCATTCCCCTCTTCCCCAAGAGTTGTAAATGGTTTTGTAAGTATTGCTCTTTGAATCTTTTGTCTTTTTTTTTTTTTATCAATTTTCTCTCAATTTTGATATTTCCTTTCTCTTCCCTAGTTCTAATACAGTATCCAGGGAAGTCAGATGCAATACAGTGAGAAATAAATAGCACTATTTTTAAAGTCTATTTTTATTAATATGTATTGTAATAATTAGAAGAGTGAACTAATGAACATATAGATTTGTATTACCATTTGTTTACATAATAAATTGTGACTATGCAAATTAGTGTAATAACTATGTATAATCCCATCAATTAATAAAAGGAAATTAAATAAAAATATATTATAATATACACATAAATTTATATGCTTCAAAGTTTTACATATCTACAAATGTACAAATTAATTTCCATTTGAAGTATTTCAATAAGGTAATGAAGAGGGTAATGAAAATATAAATAGTCAAAATGTCTGAATTATATTTTTTAGGAAAAATACGCAAATGTAGAACCCAATGAAATTTTAATATATTGAAAGAGTTGATTCTAGTGGAATATAACATGTTTGCTTATGCTTTTTGCTACAATAAGACAAATAATTTTGCAAGGATTAGTTCCTAGGATAAACATTTGGAGCATTTGTTTTGAAATTAAAATATTTACTTTTCAACTTTAATTTTAAAAGAACATTAAAAATCCTCAGTAAGTATCTGAGAGACTTTCTTTCACTTACACAAAGGAAAATACATCATTTACTGTAACTCATTTGCAGTGAATGAAAATGATAGAAAATCCTAATTACTGTGGATTGTAGAAAAACCTTCAAACCACAGCTGCATCCTACCAATGCTTCATTATGTTTTTCTAAGCATCAAATCTCTTTATGCTACTATTCTTAGATAGTTTTATTATGTTTTCAACATATGCTTCATTCAGATTAGGAAACATTCAGAAATTACTATATCTTTACTCACAGGACTCATTGAGGTATATATGGAATTCTTATAAGTGAACAATGATATTTTAATATTGTATCATAAAAATAATAAAAAGTAGTAAGTTGCTTAATTAAGTAATAACTCTAGGGCAGTTAATTTTAAGTATATCCTGTTTTATATCCCTTATTTTTATGACCACATTGAGGTAATGTCTTTACTGTCATTTTACAGAAAATGAAATTAAGGTAGAAACAATGTTATATGTCAGATAACATCTCAAATATGAGTTACCCCACTAAAAAGTAGCTCCCAGAAAATTTTGAATATTATATATATGGCCTTCCCTCCTTTCATTTTCTTTCTCCAGGATCCTCTTAATGCTTATATACATATTTAAAGGAAAAATCTTCCAAGTGAGTCACCAGGAGCAGGTGGCTCAAATCTTTAATCCTAGCTACTCATGAAGCAAGAGCAGAGGATCTGGAATCCAAGTTAGCCTAGGCCAAAAACCTTGACCAAAAAACAAACAACAACAACAAATAACACCTACAAACAAATAAACAAACAAGTAAAAGAAACCATCTCCAGAACAGTAGGAAGTTTCGAGGCCCAGGCTAGAGCGTGCGAACTCATACACACAAACACACAGACACACACAAGCACACACACATACATAGTCTTCCAAGCAAGAAGGAAAATGTTAAAAACCTTTTCTCAGTACACACTAAAATACAGTAAATTACAATAAAATAATAAAATTATCAACTTTTGGGGTTACAACTTCAAATTAAAGAAATTAGTAAAATTCATTTTTAAATATAAATTGTATTTCTACATACTGGCCTTAAGTAATCAGATAGAATATATAATCAAGATAAATTACTTAAAATGTACTAAATGATTTTATTAAATGAAGTTAAAGTAACATGTATAACTACAGTTAAAATAAAGTATATAGAATAAATTTGGCATAAAATGAATCAGAAGAATCATAAAGATAAATATACATATTTTAATATTAACAGCATTATAATATTAATTTGTCCTTTAAATAAAATATAAATTAATAGGATTTTAGGATAATTTTCTTCCATAAAGTACAAGTTTATTACAATTACAATCATTTTTTTCCTTATTTATTGTCAAAGTGAGATACACAAACGTAGTTTCATACGTTAGGCATTGGATACATTTCTTGTACTGTTTGTTACCTCCTCCCTCATTCCCCCCTTCCCCCTCCCCCTTTCCTTTTCCCCCCATGAGTTGTTCAGCTGGTTTACACCAAACGGTTTTTCAATACTGCTTTTGGAGTTCTTTGTCTTTTTATCCTGTGTCTCTCGATTTTGATATTCCCTTTCACTTTCCTAGTTCTAATACCAGTATATACAGTTTCCAATGTACTCAGATAAGATACAATGATAGTGCAGGTACAACCACAGGAATGGGATACAAGAGGATCATCAACAATAGAAGCTACGGTTTAACATGGCATGTTGAAAGTATTTACAAAAGTGATGTATCACTCATTTCCATAACACGGAGTTCATTTCACTTAGCATTATCTTGTGCATTCATAGGGGCATAGCTATTAGGTTCTTATGATCCTCTGCTGTGGCTAGCCTAAACCTGTGCTAATTATTCCCGATGAGGGAGACCATAGAGTCCATGTTTCTTTGGGTCTGGCTCACTTCACTTAGTATACTTTTGTCCAAGTCCTTCCATTTCCTTACAATGGAGTAATATCATTCTTTCTGATAGAGGCATAAAATTCCACTGTGTATATGTAGAAAGCACAAAGATTGGGAAAAGATCTTTACCAGCCATACAGCGGACAAAGGCCTCATATCTAAAATATATGCAGAACTAAAAAAATTACCTTCTTCCAAAACAAAACTGCAAAGAACCAACAGCTCCCTCAACAAGTGGGCTAAAGACTTAAAAAGAGACTTTTCTGATGAGGAAATGAGAATGGCCAAGAGACATATGAAAAAGTGCTCTACATCACTGGCCATAAAAGAAATGCAAATCAAAACAGTATTGACATTCGATCTCACCCCAGTAAACATGTCCTTTTTCAAGAACACTAATAATAATAAATGTTGGAGGGGATGTGGCCAAAAGGGAACCATACTTCATTGTTGGTGGGAATGTAAACTGATTCAGCCACTCTGGCAAGCGGTATGGACGTTCTTCAGAAGGCTAAACATAGAGCTGCCCTGTGACCCAGCAGCCCCACTTCTGGGCATCTACCCTAAATACCATAAACAAGAACACACTAAAGCCACCAGCACAACAATGTTCATTGCAGTACAATTTGTCATAGCTAAAATATGGAATAAACCCAGATGCCCCTCAGTAGATGAATACAATTACAATCATATTCCCAGTAAATACTGAATTATAAATTGACAAAATCATTGCTAGTGTGTGTGTGTGTGTGTGTGTGTGTGTGAGTGTGTGTGTGTGTGTGTTTAAATAAATAAAGTGTTTAGGAACCAGTGAAGGTTAAGATCTCAGGATTGAGGTTGGAAGCCAGATCAGGCAAGAATATCTATGAGATTATTTTCAATTAACCACCCAAAAGCTGAAATTTGATCTGTGGTTCAGATGATTGAGTGCTATCTATAGAACAAACAAACAAACAAACAAATAAACAACAACAACAAGAAGCTCAGGGAGTTTAAGCCCCAGGAGCAGCATGTACACACATGTACACACACACACACACACACACACACACACACACACACACACACATACACTTTGTAGTAACAGGACAAATTTGTAGAACAGAATCTACCAGTTACTTTATAAACTTTATTCTGGCAGTACTGGGGTTTGAGCTCAGGGCTTTATATTTACTTGGCAGACTTGCATTACTGCTAAAGCCATTTTGTCTCTGATTATTGCTGAAATAGAATCTTCCTTTTCTTTTCTATTTTCATTCTTTTCTTTCTTTCTTTCTTTCTTTTTTTTTTTTTTTTGGATTCTATTTTTTTTGTTTCATGCAGTTCAGGATACCTAGGATGACAAAGAAATGCCACTGTAAGGAGCTATTAGTTCAAACAGGGAACTTAGAATAGTGTTCCCCATGCTGACCACAAAACATAATCCTTATTTCTGTGTTAATTTCATTTGTCAGGTTTTCCTCATAGAGGTCTTCCACTTCTTTGGTTATGGTTACTCCTAGTTATTTTTTTTTTCTTGAGGATGTTGCAAAAGGAGCTTCTTCAGCTTCACTCTACACATTGTTGGCATACATAAAAGCCATTGATTTCTGAGGATTAATTTTATATCCTGTTACTTTGCCAAAGTTTTTGATAAGCTCAAGAAACCTGTGGGTAGAGGCTATGGGGTTCTTTAAATACAAAATCATGTCATCTAAAAACATAGAGGTTTACTACATCTTTTCCTATTTGGATCCCCTTTATATTTACCTCTTACCTTATTGCTCTGGGTAGGAATTCTAGTACCATGCTGAAGAAGAGTGGAGAGAGTAGATATCCTTGTCTCACTCCTGATTTTAAAGGAAATGGCTTTAATTTTCAACATTAAGAATAATGTTAGCTGTAGTTTTGTCATAGTATATTCAGGTATACTCCATGGATTCCTAGTTCCTCCAGAGCATTCATGGTAAATGGGTATTGGATTTTGTTAAATACTTTTTCTGCATCTATGGGAATGTTCATGTGATTGTTGTCCTTGCTCCTTTGATGTGGTGTATTACATTAACTGACAGGCGTACACACACATACACACACACATACACACACACACACACACACACATCTAGCTTTGCATCCTGGAATGAAATGAATCCTGTTTGATCATAGCATATAATTTTTTTTATGAGTTGAAGTCGATGAACCAGAATTTTGTTGAGAAGTTTTGCAACAGTGTAAATTTGTTCAACCACTCCAGAAAGCAGTATGACAATTCCTCAAAAGGCTAAACACAGAGTTCCCCTACAACCCAGCAACCCCGCTTTTGGGCATTTACCCAAAGGATCACAAGCAAAATCATACTAAATATACCAGCACAACCATGTTCATTGCAGTGCTATTTACCATAACTAAAATATGAAAACAACCCAGATGTCCCTCAGTGGATGAATGGATAAAGAAATTATGGTTTATATACACAACGGAATTCTATACTTCTATCCGAAAGAATGGCATTGCCCTATTTAAGGAAATGGAAAGAAGTGGGGAAAAAATCTTCCTAAATTAAGTGAGCCAGGGCTGGGGATATGGCCTAGTGGCAAGAGAGCTTGCCTCATATACATGAGGCCCTGGGTTCGATTCCCCAGCACCACATATACAGAAAACGGCCAGAAGGGGCGCTGTGGCTCAAGTGGCAGAGTGCTAGCCTTGAGCAAAAGGAAGCCAGGGACAGTGCTCAGGCCCTGAATCCAAGCCCCAGGACTGGCCAAAAAAAAAAAAAAAAAAAAAAAAAAAAAAAAAAAAATTAATTGAGCCAGACCCAAGGAAACATAGACTCTATGGTTTCCCTCATTGGTAATAATTGTTAAATGCCTAGGATAGTCCTAACATATGATCACAGTAGCTCAATATCTATGTGCATATGATCACATAAGATGATGCTAGGTGGAATGCGCTCCAACTTATGGAAACGGGTGGTTTATCATTGTTGTTGTTATGTTCAAGGTAATATGTGAAATTATGTTTTTTTCTCTTTTTTTTTTCTTCTCTATGGTTTAAACCCTGTTGTTACTGAATTTGGTTTTCGTATCCTGGGTATTGTATATGCAAGTAGCTGAATTGGGGAAGGAGATATCAAAATGTTGAGACAAAGGGTAAAAGGTGAACCAATTCAACAGCAATATTTACAAAACAATATATTTAAATCAACTATAAAACTTGGAGGAGGGGGGCATTGGGAATTGGGGAAGAGGGAAGGTGGGAGTAAAATGAAGGAGGAGGTAATACATTTGACAAGAAATGTACTCACTACCTTATGCATATAACTGTAATCCCTCTGTACATCACCTTGACAATAAAAATAAAATTAAACACAACAAAACAAAACCACAATCTTGATCTCTAGAGTAGCTAAGACAAGAGACCTGAGCCTTTGTTGCCCAGTCTATTTTTACTTATTTTAAAGCTTCAGTAATTAGGTCAAGTGATATTGGCATAAAGATAAATGAAGCTGCTAATGGAATTAAATACAGTATATAGAAGCAAGAACAGATGTACACACAATATTTATTTTCAGCTAACTTGCAAAGGTAAATCTGTAAACAGTCTTCAAAAATAGTTTTAAAAGCATTATATATGCTGTAATCTATACATCACACCCTAAACCAAAATTAATTATAACTGACTCACAAGCTGAAGTTTAGGAATTACACACTGTAAAAAAACTAATTCAAGCAAAACTTAGGATATATTTTTATTACAGTATTAAACTAAAATTTTGTATGTAATACAAAAATGTAATTAACATAATATATTGATAAATCAGGGAGTTTGTATTTTGAAACTTTTGCCACAAATTTTCACCATTTAAAGTACATACAGATACATTTCTTGTAATGCCTAACATATGAAACTGTAACCTCTCTGTACATCAGTTTGATAATAAAAATTTGAAAAAAAAGTACATACAGAAAAGACATGAGTCATATACAAAACTCTTACTTGCTAAAGGTTTTTGTAGTATAAATATGTTCAAAAGTAAGCAATGGTAGTATGCTATTTGAAAAGGTTCTTCAGCTCAGAAGGAATACAGATAAGTTTAAATATACTCAATAACATTACTTATTTAGGAAAGACAACAAAAGTTTCAACACAAAGTCTTGGTATATTCATTATGGTAGTTCAAGTTAATGAATGATCACAAGAAATTTTTGAAATCGTGTTGACAATATTGTTCAGTTGGAATTCTTATATATATCTGTTTAGAGTATAAAATATGAAAATCTTATTTTGCAAGTGTAATAATTTTAAACTATCAAATGATACAGTTATATCTTGTGTAGGAAAAAAAACTAATAACCACAATATGTATTCATACGAATATTTTCATGTGAATGTTGTATGACAAATAAGAAATAACCTAAATATTCATCCTTCAGTCAATGGATAACTAACTGTAGTACATTGACTGTAATCTCACCCAGAAATTCAAAGTAATTAATTCGTGTAATATACTGCAACATTTTATTGTTTGAAGGGAAGATCCTCAAAATTATTACATGATATGCAGTTCTCTCAATAATAGTATAAAATATAAGAAGCAATGCCTGAGGATGAGATAATGGAATGTTATAGGAATTTAAAATGAGAAACAGTATATAAAGAATGATAATTTGGGGAATGATGTATAAGTTCATTCTCTTGATTGTTATGATGTATTTAGGGATACATAAAAACATCAAAGATTATCACATTATATCTTTTATAAATGTCTAGTTTACTTTAAGGCAGTCAACTTTCACTAAAATGCTTTCAAAAATAACTGATTTAATTAGTAGAGAGAATAACATGTAGATGAAATCATTGTTTTCATTCTGGTGGAATATAGAATTAAAAGAACAGTAAAAATGTTCTTCCTGTGTGCCAGGTTCAAGTGGAGATTGTTTTGTTATAAGTTTTCTTGTCAAATGAAAGAAAGTAAATATGTTTATAAGAATAGACAAACACCATTCAGTTACAATTCCCTGTATAATATACTATGTGATTTTGTATCTAAATGCTAATGCTTTGGATTACAGATGTGTAGTAACCTCAGAAACATTTTTTTTTTGCCAATCAAAAATATTCATATCATTTTTCTATTAAAGCTGATTATCTATGAACATATTGGAGTTTAGCAAACACACTTCCACAGAAACCTAAAGTAGATGTACTGCTTCGTGGTATTCTGTTTAGGGAAAAATGGGGCTAACAAAGAAATGTAGTTGGGAATAGGATTTTTTTCCTTCAGTATCAGAAATGCGAATTCAGGCCCTTTCATTTATGGGACAAGAGCTCTAGCATTGAATTACTTTGTCAGCACTAAGGCAAAATTTTCAATCATGCAGATTTTCAATAGTCACATGAGAAATTATGGATTATAATCACTTCAAAATCAAAATTTCTCACAATTTCTGGGAGAATAAACATTCTCTAATGTCACTTAAGAAGTTGAAAACAAGATATAGGTAAACTAAGTTTGTGTAGGGTTCAGACATGTTTCATGAATTCCTTCATGGACAGAATGCCTACCCATATTTGCAAAACATATACTTACTGTAGAAATAAACAATTTAAGTTGGGTGTTAGGAACATTGATCAGGGATTGACTGGGGGCTCATAGATTTTATTTAATCTGATATAATTTTACCATTCTATAGTACAGTTATATTGCAAGATAAATTGAGTTTTACTCAAAAGTAGAACGATATGTTTTAATTATCTTGAAAATTTGATGATTGACTTAACATATATTGATTGTAGAGGAAAACACCCTTCTAGCACCATATATAAAAATGGTACAATAATTTTCTACCATTAACCCTGGTTCTTTGAAAACTACAGGAGCTATTATGTTTCTTTGATTTAAGCTGCTAGGATTAAGATCTACAAAGTATTTGTTTTGTTTCAGTTTTATATTCAAACAATTGGAATAAACTGCTAAGTAATATGTATGAAATTTAAATATGTCTAGAGTCTACCAACCTATGTATCTACCTATCTAGTCTATATATTTTATTACATTTGTATTTCAAAATATGACCAATTAAACTGTAAATTTCTTTTTTGAAAAAAATACTGCGGTCATGATCCAAAGTCATAATATGTTTTAAAACTTCAGTGATAAAAATTCATCAGCTATTTGGGATACCCAGAGAGAATAACAGTGAATTATTAGCAACAAGAAGATATTTTAAATGAGGCAAACTTTTATATCATTTTCAAATGATAGCAGTGAACTGGAAAATTATTATGCCATTGAAGAGACTATGCATTGGATGCTATAATAAATCATTTACTGCACACTATTAGAGTTTAAATTAAATTCATTTATAATTAAGTTCAAAAGTAGTTTGAGCAGACTGCCTTATTTCAAAAAATAGGTTTTATATAAATTCCAGTGTTCTTTGTAACATTAAAATGCTACATAAACATTGTTGCACTCTGTACAAAAGCTAAATAAGCTTAGCCTTAATTTTTTGGTTCAATGAAATAAGAAAATGCTACCTTTTCCATACAAAATGTAGTATGATGAGTAAACTATCTTGATGAGCCAGCATTACTGAAACCTTTACTATGCACTAACACCAAGTAACAAAATACTATATCAACACTTGTTCAGTTAAGTACTGATTTTTCCAATTAGTTACTTGACTAAAAATTTTATTTTGCATGGAAGTAGATTATACTTATTTGCCTCTTTACATATGTACTTATGTTTCACTATTGAGATTGATTTTTAGGACTTTGCCCATGATAACTGTGTGCTTTAGCCCTAAAGTTACATTTCCAGCCATTTTGCACTTATTGCCTGGATCTCAAACATAATATTCTTGCTTCTACTTCATAAAAATCTTGGATTAAAGGTGTGTATTACTATTGCTTTTCTATTTGTTGCATTAGTGATTACATAGGCAATTATGGGAAGGTCAAGTAAGTTTTTTCTGTGGTTGTTGATACAAGGAATTTCATTAAGCATATAATAAATCTCCATTTAGCAAATGTTAAGGAACTCATGCATACTTAAAATTTGATTGCCTCTGAATAACTTAATATATTGTAAATAACTAATGTGTGACTTTTGACCCAAAGAAAGTTGTAATGAAAGCATGAAATCAATAAGCTGAAAGATGGACATAAAGTGATTTCCAACAAGGATACAAGTACCTTGGAAAGATGATATTCTTGAATCACATAACTAAATTTAGAATATGGATATAAATTAAACATAATCATATTTAATAGCCAGTTGGTCAAAGTGATAAAAATGTAAATAAAAATCTTAGATAACTAAAATTGGAAATATAACATTAAAATTCATGGATTGTATCAACAAGCAAGTATATGAACAAGCCAGAATTACTTGCTTCTATGTAACTTTATCCATACAATCTCAATTTCTGTTAATCATCATTCTTTTCTCAGTTTCTACTTATGAGTAAGATCATGTGATAGTAATTGTCTTCCTGTGGACTAATTTCATTTAGCATACTTAACTCCAGTTTCATCTATATTGTCACAAATGACATGATTTTATTCTTTTTATATAACAGAAGGATATTCCATTGTGTATAATACAACACCTTTTTTATACATTCATCAAAGTTGGTTAACATTGTAGATTGTTTCCATTTCCTGCCTCTTGCATATGTTGCTGTGATGAATATAAGCATGCAAATTAATGGTATCTTGGTCAGAAATTCCATTGTTGTGTCAAACATTTGAGACAAAGAGTTTACAGGAAGAAATTATCATCTCAGTGCTTAGTAGACTGGCTCCATTACTATGATCCTGAGGTAAGGCGGAATATCAAGGCATCATAAATATTTGGGGTAGAGGAGTCTGTATATCTCATGAAAACTAGTGAACAAAGTGAATGAATGCTTGTGCCATGGAATCTCTTCTTCTTTCCCTTTTAATTTTTTTCTATGCTCCTTCATATTTGATGTTTTTTTTCAGGGTATGTATCTACCCAATCAGTCAATCTTTCTTAGATCTATGCTCACAGAGATACCGAGAATCAAGGTTTGTTAATCTTCTAATAATCTCTAACTCACATCAACTAATATGATTTACCATAAAAATCATAATATACTGAATAGTTTATGTGAGCTTAACACATAGGTAAAATATATATCATAGACTTCCATAAGAAAAAAGTATGAAAAATACAAAATATATTTGTTTCAATGTGGGGTGAGTTAATAATCTGCTGTATGAAAATAGTACAGAGAAATAAATATTTGAGTAATAAAATCAACAAATTTAATTTTTTAGAGTCACAAAGTTAACCTTAGCAAAAGTTTTAAGTTTGTGGAGAATGGCAATCAGAAAATCTGCTGAAAATAGTCAAGAAAAATGTCATAAGCATCAAGAATAAAATATTAGAGATTCAGTATCTTATCAATGTGGATACATTTTTGAGAGAGTGTAATAAGCTTATGAAAATTAATTAAGATGAGACTCAAGAGTTAATTAGACAAGAACAAGAAAAAATATGCATATCTCTACTAGTTCAACAAAATTAAAACCAGGGAAGAGTTACTTAAAAGCATCAGGAGTGGGAGAACATCAAAGAATAAAGAGAGAAAGAAGAATTCAACATATACCACAAAAAATTAAGAAAAGTGAATGGTGTGTTGGTAAAGATGGATGAGAATGTTGAAAAAGGCAATTGTAATCAAGATGCATTGTGATCATACTGCTTTGTAAAATGGCAACTCCTTCTACAACCATTTAAATATAAAAAATTACAAACCATTTGAGAAAAATCAAGGCGATTACATAGAGGGATATTCCATAATCACATGTCACAAAAATTACAGTAAGAACAGCAATGAATAGGAATCAATCTTCAATTACATATCAAAGTAGTTGAGTAGAAGAAAGTAGAACAATTAGAGAAAGGAAACAGAAGCCAAAATTTAGAGACCAGAGACTGCAGAATGTGTTACAAAGATGGAAAGTCAAATAAGACCCAATTACACAGCCACATGGTCCTAGGTGAAGTTGACTTCTATCACCTGCTGATTTCTGAACAGTCCATACACTCATAGATCTGTGTGATTAGATCAGATTTTCTAGAAAGGAAAAGCTGATGAAAGGAAGAATATTTTTAAAAAGGAATAGTAATATGAGTTAAAGTTATGGGAATTTCAAATGTAAATAAAATTTACAAAGCTAAGTTAAATAAAAAATAATGAAACAATGTGTAATCAATTAATACATCACTGGATAGAATAACCACGAGGTAGAAAAGTTGTACACATTATGAGTGAACAATTTAAAATGTTCAAAGAGACACACACAGAGACAAAAAAGAATAGAGGGTGTATAGCATTATCAAAATGTGTAATATATGCATATGCAGGGATAAAGTAGAGATAGACTGGTGGGAGTATTCTCTTATCCATCTAGATGTCATATTCTACATGTTATGTTTGAAAATACATGTGTTCACTTCCTGTTAATGAGTAAATATACATGCTTATTACAAGTTTGTACCTAAAAATTGCTTTATGTTCTATGCTGTACTTTTATACTTTAATAAGTTATCACTTAAGATACTGCAATATTTAATGTTTTCATGGGAACCTGTCATTTTAAGAGGATGTAGATAAATATTAACTAGACCGTAAAATATATTCTAAAAAGTTTATAAGAGAAATTTTCTAGAGTGAGGGAAGTAGACAGAAACTGTGGAAGGAACTGAGGTACTATTTTTTTCTCCCAAATAATCTCACCAAACATATTGATCAACAACATGGGTTAGCTTTTATGACTAAGAAAACATATGAAAAAATTAGCAAATTTTGTTTGGTTGTCCAGTTCCCTGAAATAAAAGGTCATCATAACCATGGGATTTACTACCTTGCTTTGCTCTTTAGTTCCTGTTTTGGTATGACATATTTATGAAATTTGCATGTGAAAAAAGTGATTTAATTTAAGTTTGAAAATGCTCATGGATAAAATTGTAATTTTGTGATGGATGATGAAACTGTAAGTACACAGAAAACTAATCATAACAAAACAAAACACCTAGTGATACCAATGAAAATCTAAGTAGGTGAAAAGATGAATCTTGTTTCTTACTTAAAGTATATTGGGTTAGTACCCGAGCAAAATTCCTTTTTTTTTTTCTTGCCAGTCTTGGGGCTTGGACTCAGGGCCTGAGAACTGTGCCTGGCTTCTTTTTTTATGCTCAAGACTAGCACTCTGCCACTTGTGCCACAGCACCACTTCTCTCCTTTTTCTATATATGTGGTGCTGGGGAATTGAACCCAGGGCTTCATGTATATGAGGCAATCACTCTTGGCACTAGGTCATATTCTCATCCCCCAAAATTACATATTTCAAAATGTGACTTTCCAGAAACACAAGCATCTATTTTAAGGAAGAAAGACAATACAAGGCAGTGACAAAAGAAAATATGTTCCAGAATACAAATAGAGTTTGACATAAAAGACAATAGCTGATAGGGAAAGACTTTACCTTGATATTAGTCAAACTGAATGTAGAAAAAATGAAGACAAAAATTAGAATGTTTGTAGCAAAGCACAAGATTAATAATAAAAGAAAAAGGAGGATTCATTTAGAAAATAGTATCTGTTGTCTGTCTGTCTGTATAACTTTATCTATTCATCAATCTGTTGTCTATCTTTCTTTTAGCTCAGTGAAAACAAAACAAAACAAAAACCCTCAAAATGCCAATTTATAATCTCAATAACCTTTACTATATAATATTAATTTACATCCATATTTTGTGCATGAATCTTGCATTTTCTTTTGTATTAAAAATAAATACTTGTGGATTCATGTCGGTGGGTGTTTATGTGTCTGTGTCTGGATTTCTCTGTCTCAGTCAAATATTTGATAGGAATATTGACACCTTTCCCCACCCCCTGCACTTCAATTTTCACTTGCATCTGAAAAACTTCAACGTGGATTTTCTATGTGTTTGCTCAGAATGGCAGAACAAATACACTAATCAGTCTTGCATGTAAACTGGGAATGGTACTAAGCTAACACTGGATGTTTTTTCATGATATTATTTTAAAATATAATCACTTAGTAGGCCTCAGAGGAATGGCTATTCATTTACTTAATTGGCTTATGTAGGAAGCAAAAAAAAAAAGTGGGTGGTTAAAGGAAAGTATTTCACATAATTCAGGGAAAAGCTTTTTGCAGAAAAAAGGAAAAGAAAGAAATCGAAGAAAAAAAAACTTTCAAGAGACCATTTATTTCACATTGGGAAACCAATTATCCTCAGAGCAGGACTCTTGTCTCAGAGGAAAAAAAAAGTACAAAACAAGCAAATAAATGGAGATTTGTTGAATCCATATTATGTACTAGGAATGAACCTTGAGGATTATAATATATGTTTTAATATTTAAAACATGTTACTTATTTATCACTCCCTCAATGGGAGAGATAATCTTCCTTTGATAATTATGAATAGCCTTCAATATCAAATAAAGTGCTTCAGGAAGTAGTATGGTTTGAATATCAAAATAGTTTTCAGAATTTATTCTGTAAGAGGTGGAGTTATAGAAAAGATTCAAAACATAATTTCTTTAGTATTTATTTTGCCTAACAGATTTTCCTTTCAGTGTTTGCCATTTGGGTCATTTAGAGATAGAAAATCTATGTAATTCTGAAATGCACATTTATACCTGAATCTTAGATTTGATTGGGATTCTGAAAAATACTGTCTTAATTTTAACTCTGACAATCACGAAAGAATATAAGTAGTCCATTTCTTTCTGTAGAAAGTTTTTTTAATAGTTTTTTTAAATGTTGTATTTAATTTTAACACTTATTTCAGGAATGTAGTCGTTCTGAGTTTCAAGGGACAAAATGGAGAGATACTGATCTATATCTGTACTATATAAAGTTCTTAATTCAAATTCAGCCTCATTAGAACCAGAAAGCCACTAAAGTTTCAGCTCAGCATCTTGACATCCCCAAGGGAGTGTTATTGAATTTATATTTGCATAGGTCCTGTATGTTCACTATTTAGGGGCAATAAAAATCATTGGTCTCCTGGTTTTGATGTTTATTCTCCTCCTTTCCCATCAATATTTCTTCTGCTTTTAACTAAAATATGCTTTGTTCATTATTTCTTAATTATTTATGAAGAAAAATAAATAAAATAATTAAATACTTTTATGTAAATAAATATTTTAGAATATTCAGTACTATCAGAATAATTGACATTCATTACAATTCTTGAATTACCAAGACGGTCTCTGAAACTACAGCGAGTGCAATGAAGAGTAATACAATGAAGTTTTGTTTTTTTAATTCAAACTTAATTTTGCAAGACACTTCTTTGTTTATTTTTTTGTTGTTGTTTTGTTTAGTTGCAAGTCCTGAGTCTTTAATTCTGGACCTGTACACTCTCACTGAGCTCTTTTTGCTCAACTTTAACACTTTGTGACTTGAGATACCACTTCTGTCTTTTTGTATGACTAACTGGAGTACGAGTCCCACAGACTTTCATGCTCAGGCTGGCTTCGAACCTCCATCCTCAGATCTCAGCCTCCTGAGCAGAAAGGATTACAGGTGTTAGCCAGCAGCACCTGGCTACCACTTGTTATTTCAATGTCTACTCAAATCACTTTTCTTTTGTTACTCTCTTCACAACAGAAGATTTTATGCATTTTTTTTGTCCAGATAATCACTCTACACACAAGACAGCATAAAAAAGATGATAGCCCTTTGCAATATAATTTCATTGCAATTTTATTTCTTCATAGCATATATATATATATATATGCTATATCCCGGCCATCCCAGGAGACTAGGCAGAGATAATCACAGACAGGAGAAGAAGGTTCATAAGAAGGTTTATTAGTGGGGCTATAGTTCCTACAAGAGAAGGAGCAACATGGCGTCTGCACCATATCCAGGTGGCAGCTTCTCTCTCAGTGGGTAAAGGGGAAGTAGGTAGGTAGTGAGTAGGAGTGGCTCATTAGGTGTGGGTGGATCTGGGGGCTAGTGGGAGAAGCTGAGGACCTGAGGCTAGGAAAATGCTAACATTCCCCCCATTTGTTGTTTATTAATAACAGAGGAGGGGGACCAGGCTGGAAGTATGGGCAGAGGTTGTTTCTTCTGTAGCTACTTCCTGCTGCAAAGAGTCAAAGTAGTTAGGGGTCCCTGATTCGTCATTTGGCCTGGTACCATCCAAGAAGTACTTGCTTGACAGTTTGGTTGGTAAAAGTCCTCATTTCCATGAGAATGGTTATCAGGGCCAATGGGCATCATGGTCTCTTCTGGTTACCTCTTACAGCTTGGGCACATCAAGGAGTTACTGGGGCTAGGGTCTTCAAGGTCCAGATCTGCGCTGGGCAGAGCAGTGTAGTAAGAGGAAGGCCTTAACCTGCAAGTTCCCAGGTGGCATCCTGGGTGAGGGATGTTATCCTGTTAAAAGAGACTTGAAAAGGTCAGGCAAATGGCTGACAAGTTCACAGGACCAGTTAACATGAACGACATGAGAGAACACACCCTGGGTACAAGCCAGAAAAGTTCCATTTGGAACATAAACCCAATTGTGGCCCATTACAAGGAGGAATAACTGGACTGGGGGCAGGAAGGAAATATTTAGGGATAGTGGACTGGTTGGGAATAACCAGTAAGAGGCGTATATGTATGTATGTATATATATATCAAGTAACAAAGGCAAGAATGCAAGTTTCTGTCCAGATGAAAAATGTACAGATATAGACACTAGGTGGATAAACAACTATTCTTCTTGATCTCCCGGCTCTGATTAATTTTGAAAGGGCAAGTTTAAATTGACTCCATTTACTTCATCTCCTCTTACTTCATCTCCTCTCCATGGGTCCTCATTATCAGGATTGAACTTGTCCTGAAGGTCTAGGTGCTCATTGCTTGGATAGTTTGTCCCAGATGGCATTCACAGGGTTTGAACTCAAGGCCTGGGCACTGTCCCTGAGCACTTCTGCTCGAGGCTAGTACTCTACCACTTGAGCCATTATGCGGCTTTCAGAATTTGGCCGGTTACTATGATATGAGTCTTAGCCATAAAAGCTCTTTTTATTTCCAATTAAAGCAGCAGAAGAACAATAGGAGTAGAGATTACCTGTAATTTGTTGAGAATTGACCAACGCATACTTGCCAGAGTTCTGCTGTAACACTTAGAGAATAGCAGATTGAAGGAGATCCATGTGCCATCAAATCAAAATATATCATTTAACCTTACTGGCAGGTGGAAGAGAACACAAATGAATAACAATCAAGAGGGCAAAGGATCAGGACAATTTAAAAGTCTCAGCTTCAATGGATCCAAAGTGGCTGTGTCTTCCATCCTGTATCAGCAGGCTTAGTCATGTGTGATGGAGGCAGGCAGGAGAGATGTGTTGGATCTGGGCAAGGCTGTAGTGGCATCTCTCAGAGTCCCTTAGATACTTTGTCACACCTTCTGCTGGGTTGCCTGCAAATTTCTACACAGACTGGTTAAAGACATTTGAAATCTCCCAGTATTCCCTGGTTACTTACTTTGCATTCTCTGGCTTTTGTAGGCTGGTTTAAGCAGGGTGACTACTTTAAAAAAGATTTTAGAAGGCTTGAACCTTTAACCATCTTCCTAGTCACAAAATCCATGCAGACCAAAGGCCAACCAAGTCTGTTCTCTGCAGCAGCCACGACAGTTTCTGAGACATGGAAGGGGAAGATACCAATGCTACCCCAATGCAACCCTGTGGCCACCACACACGACTCTGGTGCTTTTAACCTTGGAGTAAGTCTCAGTTGCAACTCTGTCATGATAGGCCTGCTATAAACCCAACTCTAGTCTTGGGGGTTGGGGGGGGGGGCGTGGAAAGCCAGGGAAGGAGCACTCTGGGCCTGTCAAAATGTTCACAGGAACACAACCAGTGAGTCCTAGATTCTCTGAGCAGTTTTCCATGCAAGAGAGAGGGAATAAGGAATCACTAGTAGGGAAACTAGGCAGTTGGGGAGCAGACTGTGGACTTAGCCACGGACCACCACAGTCCACACAGCTAGCGCACATGTCAACCTGCATCCTATAAAGCAAAATATCAATCCTAGGTCAGGAAAATTCAGGTTAGCAGCCACATTTGCACACTCATTCCAAAATGACTCTGGTCCCTTGATCTTAAAGAGTATATGAGAGCACAGGAGAGAAAAATAGAGAAGCCAAATCTTAGTTTGTACGAAAGAATTGTCAGTCTTAGACATACTTGCTTGTGCACCCAAACATGATCAGTTTGGATTTAAACCTGAGTTTTTTTCTTTTGGCTTGGAGTCTGGTGATAAGAGTCAGGATTGCCTCCAGGCTGTTCACTGTGACTCCACCCACAGGCTGCAAATATCAGTTTAACACAAGAATTAAAAGTAAGTTAAAATAATAGTCAAAAGCAAGTAATTTTGAAACCATGTTGCCAGTTTTTACATGTTTTACCAACAGACAGACAGACAGAGAGTTGTGCACAAGCTTTGGGGCGCGCTTAAAATTTTTTTTTTTAATTGACCATGTAAGTTTTCTGGAATTCCAGTGGCAAAATGATATTATTTTGCCCATTTTTTAGAACCATGTGGTCAGTTAGAAACCAAAAACTTTTCCAGCAAACCAAAATTTTCAGATTATCCGGCAAGGAAATGGAGAAGCCACATTTTGAGAAAGGAGTTAAGCTCCAATGGGGAGCTGAAGTGGATGTTATGTCCAGGAGATGGGAGACAGGACAGGAACAGAACACAGACACAAGGCAAGGCATAATGTCAGCGGAGGTGGTCTAAGCCTTAGCAGGCTCACAACAAGACACCTTCACCTCTAAGCATTTGAATTGCTAGGTGGTAGTTACAGAGTTCTGGGTGGGGGGGCAGGGTTACCAGGAACTTGAGTCTCCACATGCTGGCCCTGCCTGCCTTGAGGAATTTGGCACACCCATTACCTGGGGCATGGGTGGGCTTCCACCTCCAAAAGTTTTTTTTGAACCTTGATGGAACCAAGATGGCACTTGCTAAAATCAATTTTATTATCCACCACATGGTGATTGCTAGTGAAAAAGTAGGATTTAGTCAACAACAAGCAGAATTTAACTGAATCTCCAAGCTTAACAATCATCAATAACAAGAAGAGAAAACCTTTCTTTGTGTCTGTTAGGTTTTTAAAGTAGGTAGCTGGTAAAGGAGAACACCACGCAGTACTCAGGCAGGAGAGAACGTTTACTACCGAACTGCTGGCCTGTGGCCAAGATGATCCATGGCCGGAGAGAAGAGAGAGAGCGAGAGACCCCCACCCAGCCCTGCTTTATTTAGGGCAGGGGCAAGGGGTGTGGCCAGTTGGATTAGGAGGTGACCTCAGGGAAAGGGGAGGTAACTGCCTCCAGGTCTGCTGGTTACCCAGGTAACTGGGTGGAGACTTAATGAGGTGGGGGCATCTGCATGTAGCCCTCAGGGAGAGGACCTAACAGTGTCCTTTAAGGCAGTTGTTAAACAACCATTGGTACCTTTGGAAGCTAGTACCAGCCCATCCTATATCACAGGCAGGCAGGCAGAGTTTAGAGAGGCAGAGAGAGAGAGAGAGAGAGAGAGAGAGAGAGAGAGAGAGAGAGAGAGAGAGAGAGAGAGAGAATTCCTTCTGCCCGAGCACTCATAGAAGTTATGTAAGTCCTGTAAAATATCAGAGGTCTCATGAAGGGGGTCACATGGAGTTCCAAATTTGTAAGATTGGGCTCAAACTTAAGCAGCTTTTTTTTTTTTTTTTTTTTGCCACTGTTCAGAGTCCTGAGGAATGTTAGATTGTGCCCCTCCCATGGTAAGTGATTAGCGGAGCTGAGGAATACCAAGCGTCCTCGGCATTACTCTGGTCAGCTGAAATGTAGGAGACAATCATCAAGGAGGTCATCACCCCAGTTGCTGTGTCCCTGACTGAGCGTGGATGCTACGGGTCATCTGGAGTGGGGCTTGGAACTTGGCGCCAAGATTTTTTCTGTTCTCTTTGTGTGGCTCTGAAGCCATAGCCCTGTGGCCCTAAGGTAAATTGGAAAATCAGATCCAAGCCCCTGGTTAAATGATCACTCATCCTGGTTGGAGGTTCAAATCTGTCATTGTCGTGGTGGATGGAAGTAGAGCACTTGGTCAGGAGACGTTACCTTGGTTGTCCTCTGGGTGGGCTTAGGACAACAGAATAGGTCCTGGGGGCAACTTGGACCCCCCAGAAATGGGGGAGCAAATCCACCAGGGAACCTATCCCGGGTTCGGCACCCATGAAAGGATATGCCCCGGCCATCCCAGGGGACCATGCGGAGATCATCACAGACAGGAGAAGAAGGTTCATAAGGAGGTTTATTAGTGGGGCCATAGTTTCCATGGGAGAGGGAGCTACATGGCATCTGCACCTTATCCAGGTGGCAGCTTCTCTCTCTGGGGGTAAAGAAAGTAGGTAGGTAGTGAGTAGGAGTGGCTCATTAGGTGTGGGTGGATCTGGGGGCTAGTGGGAGGAGCTGAGTACTTGAGGCTAGGGAAATGCTAACATATAAACACACACACACACACACACACACACACACATATATATATGAAATGATATATACATATATATATGAAATGATATGCCTGTGTATCTGTTTACAGTATTTTCTCTGCTTCATTTAAGTGTTCCAAATAGGAACAGAGACTAAATCTGTTAGTATCTCTACTATAAAATATCAGGATCAGAGATGGCAGTCAATGAATATTTTAAAATCTATTAATAATGGGAAAACAGAGATTGCAAAATAAGCTTTATCTGAGTTTTCGAAGCATACTATATACTTTATTAACATTTGGATACTGGAGAATTTATTCTTATGTCAATAGCTCCAATTTTAGCTCATGAATATATGACGTAAGAATTTGGGAAACATATATATATTACACAAAGTTACTTCTCATTATAATCAATGCCATTTAAAGTAGGTGTAGAAGTTTCTGAAAGAGGAGAGGTGCACCTATAATACCTTTAGTTGTTGTTTGTCAATTCACTTCACCAATACAAGCTCATAGGACCAAAAAATAGTTTGAAAGAGTAAGAATGTTTAAAAAGAAAATGTTTTCTTCCAGAATTCCCTGCTGTATAAATAATGGGTTTCTGAGTTGTGATTCTAGAAGCCAATGTTATAAATGAGCTAGGTGTTCATTCCTTAGTCTAAATATTACTTTTATGAGGATTGTTATTTTGCTTGCTCAAAGCATAAAAAAAGCATAACAAATGAAATGAAGGACTTTTGAAAGACTATTCATGATTCAGTTTATCCCAAGATATGCATTTATCATTCCATTTTTAATTTTAGACTTTAAAGTCTTGACCTGGTGTCCTCGAATCTGTATCTATATATCTATAGCCTTTCTATTCCCCACTCTCTAAATCTATATTTGTTTGTATCTAAGTTTATATCTCTATGTCCATTTCCAAATCTAAATGTCTCACTATGCATCTAGATCTCCATCATCTCTCTTTCTCCAGACGTGTTTTACAGAAAGTAAAATTTCTTGGATGTTAATTCAGCCTTCTTGTAATCATTCTTCATTATAAAATAGTTTTCCCATTGTTTTCAAGCAGTCTGGCTGTTTAGACATAGTCACAAGGAGACCGGGGTTTGTTAAGTTGTTGAATCATGAAGAAGTATCTTGCTGTGCTTTAATTTCAACTAATAATACTTCTTTTAATTTACTACACAAATAAGATATGAATAATTTTGTATTTGTCTACCCCCCACTATTTTTCCAAATATGAGATTTTAAGCTTGAAGACAGAAGCCGACATGTTTTCTTCAGCTAAGTTATATTCTCCATATGGGGAATAATTACCATTTCCTCCTGTATCTTCAGAATACTTAATATGCAAGAGAGCCCCAAATCCTTTAGCTCTGCTCTTTCTTTTCAGGGACAATAGAGTGAACAGGTGATTTCAGAATGACCAAAATAAAGATTTATTACCACTCTTACACCTGAGTACAATTCAAAATGGTTTTTATTTAGTGAAATGAAATCACATTTATCTATATGTTTCTATATTTGGGGTTATTCTTCAGAGATAAACTGCATCTTAATTCAAGTAAAATTTGATGGATTATAAATATCAGAATCATAGTAGCCCAACAGGTAAGAAAACTACAGAAGGACACAATAAATAATGCTCTATACATTTTTTATATTTTTGTAAAGTAGCATAATGGTTGCTAATGCTAAACATAAAATTTAGTTGAAGAAAAAGAATGTTTCATTATTTAGTAGAATTTTATATCTACTATAGTTTAGTCTTTTGCTAGGTTTATTTCAATTTGAATTTGAGCAATGTAAAATCTCTAGATTTGACATAGGAAGGTTATTGTTTGGTTTCAATTCAATTTAAAGGAAAAAATCTACAATATATTGAAAGATTTAAACTGAACAAACTTTCCTATCATTGAAGTTTTATCTGTTTTTAGAAGACTAGAATAACTGACACATTTTGTTAAATCAAATAAGTAGGTTGTCATTCAATTTCCAATTAAAAAGATAATCCCCAGAGTTCCTCAAATGTCTCATTTAATAATATCTTCAATGGCTTTATTTGTTCCTTATTGTATTATATAAATCATATCCTTGCTTTCTATTGTGGAAACAAAATTTCTGGGACCAATAAAAGAACTATAAGTAAGAATCAATGCTCTTTAATTCTACATCAGAAGCCAAGCAATCCACAGAAACACTGTAATTTATATCTTGTTTGTGATTTACTTTACCGTGAGTAAAATCTATACAAAAATACATGAAATATTTATTGAGTAATGTCCCAATAGCCCTTTGCTATCATCCTGTGGTTAATATATTTGATATTTTATTGCAAGAGATTTTCATATATCAACAGTTCATCTTTTAAGATTTTCTTCCAGATTTTTGCCTACAGTACTTATGTTCCTCTTAAAGGGTAGGAATGCAGCAAATAAGGCTCTGGTTTGCAGAAGCCCAGAAAGGAAGGGAAGGTTTATCATGCCACCAATAGGGCAGTGCTATAGGAAGCTCCCCCGCCACCAGGATCCAGAGTGACATTATTTTTAAATTTAACTCATCTCTACACACAACTACTCTTATTGCCACCGAAAAGGAACAGTTACTTTTGAAAAATAGAAACAAATTGTAAAATCCCCAATAGTATTCCTATGAGTATTTTCTAAACTTATGTCACACTGGTTTTGGACTTATATTTTCAAATACTTTATATTATGAAATGCTTAGGATATATCCTAACCTGATAATAATTATGTTTAAATAAACTCATTATTTAATTCAGATAATTCATATATAACTGAGTGAATTCTTCCAAACTAAGAGATTTTCTTAGAATATTTTAAATGCAGTATTAAATTCATTAATTTTATTTGATTCAAACTATTTTTCCAACTTACATTTTAAACATTTTAGTTTGTAAGTACTAGTATAGTTGATTACTTTGGACAAGAATAAACTTATTCACAACAAATATATATATATATATATGTATATATATATATATATTTTTTTTTGTGGTCGGTCATGGAGATTGAAGTCAGAGGCTGGGCGCTGTCCCTGAGCTCTTCAGCTCAAGGCTATGGCTCTAACATTTGAGCCACAGCATCATTTACAGCTGTCTGTTGATTAACTGGAGATAAGAATATCATGGACTTTCCTGTCAAAGCTGACTTTGACCCGCGATCCTCAGATTTCAGCCTCCTGAGTAGCTAGGATTACAGGCATGAACCACCAGCACCCGGCAATATATTCTTATGTATTTGTTTTATTAATATGGACTGTGAATTAAGTAAAAGGAATTTACTGGATGCAGAACTGTCTCTGGTTTTTTTTTTGTTGTTGTTCTGTTTATAGCAATAATATAATGTTTACAAATGAAAATTAGATAATCTATTTGTGGTTCATGAGTGTAATTGGCAACCCTCTTAAGAAAAAAAGTCATAGGTTTCTAGGGAATTATTTCTTCTTTATTTGGAAAATTATAGTTATTTTCAACACTATTTTTATGTATTTTTAAATTTTCTATGACTTTTACTTATGAAAATGCCATTATGGCTGCCTTTTAAAGCATATAGCCACAGTCCCTGTAATGTTAACAATGTCTTAAATGGATAATTGATGCAAATTGAATATTTCAACAACTATTTACAAAAAAAAATCAAGAATATTTTGCCATAGATTTTTTCTTGCCATTTAATGAACATACCCAAAATTTATTGGAATATGACTCCTAAAATGGCTGAGAAATATATTCAATTACTTTTCTTTTTAATCATTGAGTTGTAAGTTAACATTTTTTGGAAATCTTTTTCCTAAAACCTATAAGAAATAAGATACAATTCTGTCACAATAATCTCTTTGTATTTTCTCTTACAGATGTTCATCACTTTGCACATGTATGACAAAACAGCAAAGGAAATTACAATCTGATATTCCAAATTATATTGCTTACACTTTTTTCCCTTAATATTTTGTTTACTCTGGTGTTCATGTAGAGTGCATTGTGTGTGTGTTTATGCATATGTGTGTGTGTGTGTGTGTGTGTGTGTGTGCGTGTAGCTGTATTTGCACATGCTAGTTGGAACATGATAAACTATGAACTTGGGACTAATTAATTTGGGTAAGTTGCATTTATTCTTTGTCCTTATTTAAAGCATTAACAATACTTTGTCACAGAAGAAATCATGCTATGAAGATATTACAACCAAAATTAAAACAATATATACTAGAAAAAAATCATATGAAAGCATCAGGAGGAAAGTACCATGGATAGCATACCTTAGTTTCCAGATGACCTTAAATGACAGAAAAGTTAAATGAATGAAGAAAAATAGCAATAATAAGAAGCCGGCTAAAAACTTCACATTTAAATTTCTCTGGATGTGTGATCTTCCCTGTGGTTTTCTACTTGGAAGCTACAATTAGTTTATTATTACTTAACAGCTGGATGTCTTTCCAAGTTCAATTTTGTGAAGGTTTGAACACTTTTTGATTATCTTCTAGGACCATGGGACTATATTATAAAACTCAGATTTTAATATTTTTATATTGATTCAGTTTTGCAAATTAAACTGCATGCAAACTAAACGAAGTAAGTTAATTAGTTAAGCAATTTTAAAGGAGTACTATAGAAAAAGGAGTTAGGAATAGACATTTTTGTTATAAATTGCAGGTATGCAATTACAGGTATCTTTTACTTATGTTTGTCTTTAAAAGTAATCTTTATATCAACTAATCTTTAAAAGGCATACTCTCCACATTATAATAATATTAATTGGAGCTACTACTCTTTCACAATTATTTTTATTTTACATTGTAGAGATGATTCACTCTCAATTAAAAGTATTCTTTGATTTTATTGATATCATAAATGGAATTCATTTATTAGATTTTAAAATGTTAATTTTCTATTTTGAATCTTTATTGAATATGATTATAACTTCTTAGAATTTTATTGTGGGGGGGTGTGATTTACAAATTCCATAAATTTCTAAGTGGACTATGCATATCATAGTTAACTGAAGTAGAAAATAATTCACAATTGATGTATTTTATATAGAAAAAGACCCCAAAGAAATCTTGTTCAAAGAGAACAAAATAAAAAATACCATACTGCTATATGAAGCTCTCCACATACACCAAATAATTCATCAAGATTCTTTTCTTTCCTTTCATTTTTTTCCTATACTGTGTGCTGAAAGTGCCAACCAGATGAATCCACGTGCATTTATTTCAATTTTGTTTGTAAATTTTGCAAAGTTTTTTAGAATTTTGCAAGTTTTAATCTTTCTTATTTCTAAATTTGTAGTTCAGAAGTCAGTGGTTTTCTCAGAATAACAACTTTGGAACACAAAAAAGGAAGGTTTCAAGCACTTCTTTTTTCAAAAGAATTATATATAAAACTAGTTGCCATCATAAAAAGTTCCGAGAAAAAAAGATAGCAGAAGTATACTGAGCTCACTATTATCACCACATAAAAATTTTATTTTTTACCAACTTCATGAGGATTTAGGAATATTTAGAAAGTTTAAATGTTTATTTGTTTACTTTTATGCCACACCTGGGCCCTGAACTCACAATGTAGGAGCTGTCACTGAGCTTTCTTGATAAAGAATCGCTTTTTGCTCAAGGCTAATGCTCTACCCCTTGAGTCACAGCTCAACCTCCAACTTTTGGGTACTTAATTGGATCTCATAGACTTTTCCTGCCCAGATTGTCTTCAAACCACAATTAGATCCAGTTCCCTGAGTAGCTACGGTTATAGACTTGAACCACTGGAACTCATTCATTTTTTCTCTCTCTCTCTCTTGTTCCTTTCAGCTAGAAAATTTCTGTAAACTCTGATATTATGACTAATATAACATTACAGATTAACATCCAACAAAATATTTGTACCTTTGATAAAAATTAATATATAATATCAAAAATTTTACTTGATATATGCATATCTTTAGGACTTATTCTTTATAATTTCGTCCACAAATATTTTTATTTTGAAAGAAGATGATTATTCCCATTCGATGTGGTTACTATTAGAAAAGCAAAACTGTTAGTGAAGTATTTATTTTTCACTATGTAAAAAAAAAAGAACAATCATTCATGGTTATACATTTTGGTACTTACTGCTATGAAAATAAGATCTCACGCTAACAGGAACTTTGGGAAATTATCTCTATGATAATGGAATTGCATTGGCTCCAGAATTGTCTGAATGAACAGATCTACAAAGCTATACACTACTCAAACTTAATCATTGCCTCCACTTTGCTTTATATGCCCTGGCTTCATATCAGCACAGCTGCAGCAGTTTTAGAGATCACTCCATGCACAGGAAGAAAATGCTGTTTCTTTGAGACTCTTAATCTCACTAGCCACGACTGAGCTGTCCAACTCTGAAGTAGTTACTATCTTGTAAAATGATAATACAATTGGACAAATAGGACATGTTACTGAAACTGTTTTAGAAATAACCCTGGGGCAGAGAGTTGAGGAGGGGAAGGCTTGAGATCTGAAGCGAGAGAATAAGTATTGTATAGACATCTTCACGACTCTGTTCTCTATTACTAATAACACATTTCCACAGATGAAGTTTGAAATAAAACAAGTTTATTTTGGCTGGTGTTCACAACTCCAAGACAAATGGGCTACCTTGGGTGATAATTTTCCCATTGGTAAAGTTCCAAAGCAAAACAATGAATCACATTTTGATATATGTGCCTTCTTTTCTCTCTCCTTTTACAAATGCATTGTTTTAGTCAATAAACCTTGCCTCTAATTATATTAACTAATTCTAACATGTTTCCTAAATTCCATGGTAAGATGAAATGTTCAGTTTATTTATTGTGGTTTTTGGTGAGAGTCTTGGTGATGAAAATCACAAATGAGTATTGAGGTATTGTGCTTTAGAACTATCATTAACTAAATGTCTGGTCATATTATATGTTATTAAATAGCAACATATTAATCCTTTTATTTTATGTGAAAAGACATTTGGCACATTTCCTCAGTACCCAACCAATAACAAGAATACTGTTACCATAATCTTAGTGCATCACAAACACTTGGAAAAGTAATTCCTATATAAAATATATGCCATGATAGCACATTATCTCAAAATCCCAAGTAATTTGAAACTCTGGAAGGAGTAAATCTGTAAGAAGCAAATCACATACTTATTAAAAAAAAAGAAGCAAATCACATATTTTTTTAGGAAAAATAATAGCATATTTCCAACCGCTTTGCATATTCTTTCACATTGGTTTTCCTTCCTCTTTCATACAGTTTGTATTAGCTGGGATTCAAAAGTGGCTGTATCTTGTGAGTTGACACGTCTTACTTTAATTTCTTATACCTCCATTGAGTTATATAAGAGTTCTTATAAAAATAAATTGAAGCAACTCTACTCAGATACACTTGTATATATAGTTTTCATGTGGTTATAGTTTTACCTTTGCACAATTTGAGTTTCTGAACATAATACAGTTCATCCTGTTAACATAATCACACAAATGTTTCATCTGATCTCTTGTCAGTTTCTACATAGATGGTAGGGCATAAGTAACTGCTGATATCCTAATTTTCCAACCTGCATTTAGAACTGATGAAATAATGCTGAGGATTATTTCTTGGGATAGCTTGACAATATTCAAAATATATAATCATTCCAGGTCAGTTTCTCATTTTGTCTGATTGACTTTCAAAATTAAAATCATTTTGTAATTTACTATGAACTTGTGAGCTTTCAATTTTTCTTTTAAATATAATACCTAAAATGTTTTATGTAGATAACATGTAGTTTCTCTTAAGATTTCATAACAAAATAGTATTTATCTATAATGACAAAAATGAGTTTTATTTTCTAAAATTCCCACCTATCATTATCCTAGATAAGATTAGTTATCTATTGAGCTCCCTCACTTCTTTTTTTTTATTTTTATTTTTTTGGCCAGTCCTGGGCCTTGGACTCAGGGCCTGAGCACTGTCCCTGGCTTCTTCCCGCTCAAGGCTAGCACTCTGCCACTTGAGCCACAGCGCCGCTTCTGGCCGTTTTCTGTATATGTGGTGCTGGGGAATCGAACCTAGGGCCTCGTGTATCCGAGGCAGGCACTCTTGCCACTAGGCTATATCCCCAGCCCTGAAGCTCCCTCACTTCTGAAGTTCCTAAAGTTGAGTTTTGACTTTTATTTGCATTCAAGGTAAAATTTATAAGATCATGAAAGCAAAGAAACAAACTATAGGCATGTTAACTTAAAACATACAGAGAAACAGACATATCAAGCAACATAAGGCTGAGCATTTTTAATATATGAGAAGAGAAAGGAAAGATATATTGATATATTTGTCTTCTGAAAGAAATTCTAAGGCTGCTCATTACCTTTTAATTTTCTGAAATGAAATGAGAATCTAATTAATCAATTCAAATGTAAAAGTAGCTATCTGAATATAACTAAATTATCAGTTAACAATGTTTGGCCTCAGTGACTTGATTAATATTATACTTGAGGTATTAGTGAATGTAATTAGATAGAATAAAAATGCAATAAAACAAGAGATAAAAGGAACAGGGAGAAAAAGAGAGAAAGGGATGGATAAAGAGAAAGAGAGAGAGGCAGAGAAGGAGGAGTGGTGGGCGGGGTGGGAAGAAAAGGGAGATGGGGGGAAAGGGTGAGGGGAAGGAGGCTTCCTTTTTCTAAATCAAACCAGGTTTTGTGGGTACGTGGTCCAAGCTACTTAAGATGCAGAGGTAGGGATTTGTGTTCATGTAGTAAAGTAGATACAGAAAGTGTCCGCAATTAATTCTCCAGTCCTAGAAAATAAAAATAGCCTATAAGTCACCACTACATTTCCAAAAAAAAATAGTATGAAAAATACAGTAATTATTTTGTGGAAAAAAATGTTCAATAATAAATACATTCACAGCACAGTTATGTATTACTTTCGCTTTGATTTTCTGACTAAACAAATCAACTTAAAATAATAAAGTTAAAATTGCCTCCTCTGCTCTTTGGCTGAGTTCATATAATTACAGCATCAATGACTTTCAGATCTGCTATTCCTAGCAAAAATTGTCATTGGTCTTAGCACAGTGAAAACTGTGAGAGGACCAGAGCTGCCATTTAAGGTAAAGTGTACCTTATCATTAGATGTGTGTACTAGTTATTCAGACAGGTTGTCAGCTCATGAAGTGATTTGAGAAATGTAAACAAAAACAGAAAAGGGTGTATCTGTCAAATATTTTACTTTTGTGGTTTTATTGTTCAGTTTACCATCCTAGAATAAAAGATAATGTGCAACTCCTTTTGTAACTTTACCCAGAGTGTCCTATGGATTAAAAAGACATCACTAACAATTGAAGATACCTGATGGGGACATAAGATTCTTTTTTTTTTGATATATATATATATTTTTTTTTATTATAAAACTGATGTACAGAGAGGTTACAGTTTCATACGTTAGGCATTGGATACATTTCTTATACTCTTTGTTACCTTGTCCCTCATACCCCCCTCCTCCCTCCCCCTTTCCCCCCCTGAGGTGTTCAGTTCGCTTACACCATACAGTTTTGCAAGTATTGCTTTTGTTGTTGTTTCTCTTAATTTACCCTTTGTCTCTCAATTTTGGTATTCCCTCTCAATTTCCTAATTCTAATACCAGTATACACGGTTTCCAATATACTCAGATAAGATTACAGAGATAGTGTAGGTACAATCCAAGAAGGTGATACAAGAACATTATCAACAGTATAAACTACAGATCCACATGAGATGTTGAAAGTAGTTACAACTGTGATATAACAATCATTTCCATAAAATGGAGTTCATTTCACTTAGCATCATCTTATGTGATCATAAGGGTATTGCTATTGGGCTCTTGTGATCCTCTGCTGTGGCTTGCCTAATCCTGTGCTAATTATTCCCAATAAGGGAGACCATAGAGTCCATGTTTCTTTGGATCTGGCTCACTTCACTTAGTATAATTTTTTCCAAGTCCTTCCATTTCCTTACAAATGGGGCAAGGACATAAGATTCTTAACCAACATTATTCTCAAAAAGTAAGGTTGCTAAGAGATATAAAAATACTTGTCAGATGGTATATTTTTACTATCAGTTTGTGTTTTTTAAGTACTCATAAACTTGTTGTAATTATTTACTGAAATTATAATACTGTAGAATAGTGGGTAATTTTACATTTATTTCTGCTTTATTCCTCAGAACTTTCTGTTCTGCATATTAAACAACTAGGAAAGAGTGAGTCATAGCCACAGGAGTTCAAAGAAGTAGAGAAATAAAAGAGGAAGTAACAAGAACTCATTCAATCAGTAATAGTGATAGCACAGGAGTAGAAGTTTTGGTAAGTAAAAATGCATAATTTTTAAAGGCTATTCTTAAGAAAAGACATGCACATTTATTTTTTAATTATCAACATGTACATGGTGAAAATTAATTTCAAGATACTACATTCAGGAATTTTGAATTTGTTTTTACTTAAAATAATTAGTGCATGTAATTGATACTCTTCAAAAATGAAAGTGTATGTGATTATGAGGAGTTAATTAAATTAATTTTCATGATGGGAAGCTATAAAGTCTACCTGGGCCATCAGCAAATGTGAAATCTAGTAGCTACTCTGTCCTATAAGCTGCATGTCTGGGAAAAACAAAACAAAACAAACAAACAAAACAAAACAATGATGCATGCCAGTGCAAGGAGACAGGGCTGGTAGTTTGCTGGAGAGTGAGTGATGACAATCTGTTCAAAATCTGGAAAATTTGGGTCTTATATCCATAGACAATGCCTACCAAGACAAATGCCTACCATATGCCTACCATAGACAAAACCCTACCAAGTCATGAAGAATCCTGTGTGTGTGTGTGTGTGTGTGTGTGTGTGTGTGTGTGTCCCCATCATTTCACTCACCTATTAGAAGGCTTGAACGGACACACAGAGAACTGTGCTTTTACTGGTTTTCTGGGTATCTAAATCTAGCTAAATCTACCAAATCCCATTTGCCATCACTGTGGATTAAGTAGGCTCATCTCTGTGGCTTTTGGTTTGCGTTTTTCCATGCTCGTTGATCTTAGATATCAAGCTAGACAGTCACGTTAAATCAAAGGATGAACACAAGATTCCACACCCAAAGTGGGATGAATGAGTGCGGGAGTGTCTGAAGAGTAGGGACAAAAAAATGAATCTGAAAGAGACATAGAGTTAAAACTATAGGTGTAGGACACAGGAAATAATTCCACTATGTCCTGAAAGAATTTTGATATATACTGTTGAGAAATCAAATGAGGTTAACATTACATTATTGAAAAGACAGATTATTGTAGCTACTATAAAAGTAGTAGGACCAAATCCCCAGGAAGGAGTGAGCAGGACAGTACAGAAAACATTTGCTGTCTCTAGCACAGAAACAGAGAGAGCAGAGAACACTAATGTAAAAAATGGCTCAGATATATTTTTTATTAGATTGTATTTTTTGTTGTTTCCAGAAAGTAATGGCATACCTGTAATACTGATATCAGGAAACATCTAAGAACTAAAGTTGAAGACAAAAGAGTAACATCAAGTAAAATTGTGGCATCTTTAAATTGATGTAATAATTGTTCTTACTGTTTTGCGAAGCTACCAAAAATGAGTTACAAAGAAATTCTATTTAGAAATAACCTACTATTGATATTTCCATATTCAGAAAGATTATAAGAATCATGCCACATTAATTTTTGAAGTTTCACAATATCTTTTGGACTCAAATATATTTTTCTTGTTTTCATTTAGAAATTATCTGGTGTCCTATTTTAAAGTATATACATATTCATACTGTTTTCTGACTTTTAGTAAAAATAAGATGAGCATTCAGTCAAAAGTAGAAATCTTACATTAGAAGCTAAATTATATAATGGCAATTCCTGTCACTAAATTGAGTGTTACAGATACTAAACATCCTAAAATGCCAGTCTATTAAAATAAATATAAATACTAGCAGTAATAAAAATGTATCACATGCCATGATATAATGTTTAATTTATACAATTATATAATGAAAATATTAACTTTTATGTCCTTTAATCTTACAAATATATGTGAACATTAATCCGATAGACACTTTTTATCTTGCTTATACATACATATCTTGCTTGACATATATAATAATTCCGTTGATTATTTATATATACACATTAATATTTATAGGAATTTTTATTGTTAACATTAGAGCAAGAAAATAGACACATTTTTATAAATAAAAAGTAAATTATTAGTGGATTTCTTTGGTTAGTGTAGAGTAACATCATCAGATTCAATAAAGTCTTAGTTTCATTTTCTATACTAACTTCTCCTTTTAGTTCTGAAGCTACCACCACTAGACTATAAACATTTTTTTCAACATTGTCTACCTAGATTTAAGGGCTATAACATCAATAACGTTTCTCCCAAGAGAAATTAGGTAAACTAATTTAGACTCCTTTCATACAGAAGCCTTAAAATAATTTCATATCTATTCTCAATATTAATAGAAACACTACTCAAAACACTCAATGATTCAATACACATATACACAATATCCAAGGTATTAAATCAGATAGAGTGTTATCAGGGGTAAAACCAAGGGACAGAAATACAGAGAGAGAGAGAGAGAGAGAGAGAGAGAGAGAGAGAGAGAGAGAGAGAGAGAGAGAGAGAGAGAGAATGGCACAGTTTCACATGGCATGTTGAAAATAACAACAACAATGTATTAGAACTAGGGAAGGGAAAGATAATACTAAAATAGAGAGACAAAGGATAAAAATATATGCAACAGCAATACTTACAAAACTATGTGATGTAAACCAACTATACAACTCATGAGGGCTAGAGTGAGATGGGAGGAGGGAGGAGGGAAAAAAGGGAGGAGGTAACAAATTCAATGAGAAATGTACTCAATGTCTTATGTATGAAACTGTAACCCCTCTGTACCTCACTTTGAGAATAAAGAAACTTAAAAAACTCAGTAATTTATATTTTGTAATTTTAATTTTGCTTTCAAATATTAATATTTTTATTTTCAAAACATAGAAAATCTACTTTATTTTAATGTATTTGAGAAATATAAAAGAGTAAAAATATAAAGAGGTGACAAAGTAAAAGTATTATTAGCATCTGTCATTTACAAAATAACATTTATTTGGTAAAGAATACATCTAGAATATAATGCTGCCATAACTGTACAAGACAGAGGCTATAGATACATAGTAATATAAGACAAAATTATACTCATGTTTAATATGTGTATGTATTTGAGGGAGAGAAATTTAATTTTTACAAATTGTATTGATGAAGTTTTGAATCATTGTGTCGAATAGACACATTTCCAAAATCTTATCTCAAAATATATACATCCATATGAACATATTTTCTTTCATTTTTCTCATCAATTCCTGCCAAAGTTTATTATGAAAAATAGGAATAAAGCTACTTTGGCTTTTCTTTTCATTCTTATAACCCTTTTGCACTTATGATTTAAAATGTCATACTTTCACAAGTTTGACTAATTTAAGCATTCTTATATTTGTCTTTTGTTCCATAACAAGTACTTCACAATTATATTTCTTTATATAAAAATTTTGTAAAGGCTATATTTCCTTAATTCTCTGATATATCTCCTTAATTTTCTGATATAATTAATCTTATAATAGGTTATGATAATATAGTATAAGATTACAATTATTTTATTATTGAATAATATAAAAGCAGCATTGTAAATTTACAGTACAAAATGAATTATAAAGCCAGTTTCATTAGAGCTATGATGATATTTTTAAAGATTTATTAAAACTGACACTAGTTAAAATTTAGAATGTGGACAAAATAAAATGACTACATGTGCTACTGATTCAACTATAATTTGTACATGTATCTTCATCTCATAAACAAATACAATTTTATAACATACATAACCTTATTATAAATATTAATTAAGACATATGATTTTTCATTTGATTAATATCCGTACCACAAACATTATCACACAACTGAAGAAAATATTGACACAGATATTAAAAATTAGCAATCTATAAATTATAATACTCTTGCTATTGCAAACTTTGATTTTTTTGTATAGATTTCATAATACATTTCAAAACTTAAAAATATAATAATATATTTGTCGTGGTAACTTGAACTTAAATATTAATTTCTGGGCATCATTTGTATGTATGTTATTGAAGTGATATTTTCCCTAATACTAATGTTTGAATTTTACTAAACTTTCCCTTGAAAGCAAAAAAAAAAGCAATGAAAATGAAAAATGAAAGGAGAGAAGTTGAAAGGAAACATGGAAGAGAGAATAGAATGAGGAAGCCAGAGAAAGAAGTAATACCATAATTATCTTGGTACGTTGACTATCTTGGTAGAAAAAAGTCTAAAATAATAGATCAGAATTTTATAAAACAACAAGGTCTCTTATAAAAGCATTGGCAATGCATAATGTAGTTATTTTCTAATAGAAATCTAAGAGGAGCCGATTTTAAAAATTAAGTATTCTTACATCTCCACAGCTCAACTGATCATATCACAAACCTCATAAAAATACTGTTTAATAACACTGAGCTACTAAGAATGTAGTAAAATTAGAATCAATTAAATGTTTCAAGTTCTTAAACTATTTTCATTGTTACGAAATGGAGTGTAAACGGAAGTTTCAATGTAGGCTGAAATGTAATCACTACTGAAGTAGGATTCTGGGGTAAGTGGCAGCATCTTGGATAGGTTGGGGATAGGGGATTCGGTTTAACTGGTGCCATCTTCATGGTGGAGGAAGTTGAAGTCCCACCTCCCAGGTAATGAGCAAGGCTGAATTCCTAGAGACAGAGACAGGGATTTGGAAGACAAGTTACTGGACCTCTCAGTCCTGTGCCTTGAACTTGGGGGACTCTCAAGGTTCCTGTGACCCTGTGCCATGACTCTCACATTATTTAGGCCCAGACCAGCTCAGACACCAAGACACCATCCTCATGTACCCTGCCTCTTGTCTCTCCTGTTTCCCTGCTTTCCTTCCTTTGCCATGGCTTCCAGCTCTCCATTGGAGCTGATCTTGTTTGCTTGGTATTGTTTTTCTGCTCTTTCCTTTCTCTCTTGCTCTCATGACTAACTTTTCTGACAGTGCCGTGCTGCAGGTCTTTGTGACAAGAGTCCACTTGCAGATGCCAGTTTTCTAATAAAGATTCCCAATTCAACTTCTCAAAATGCGGCTTCTCTGTGTTGTTGTGACTGGATTCGCAATTGAGATTTACCTTACAACACAACATAATTTAAATTCCCCATTTTCATCAAGAAAACTTAATTGGTCAAACTTATAGAATTTGTCATAAATTCAATTACTACTTCTCATGCAGCTAACATCTTAGGCAACAGTATGAATACTTTTTTATTGTTTTAACTTTTGTGCTCACTGTAAAATTTGAATTCAAGGACTAGGCACTGTTCCTGAGCTTTTGTGCTCCAGGCTAGTTAGTGCTCTATTAAGTGAGCCACAGTTCCACTTCCAGCTTTTTTTAATGTTAATTGGAGATAAGAATTTCACAGACTTTCCTGTCTAGGCTGGCTTCAAAGCATAATCTTCAGATTTTAGCCTCCTAGTATTTAGAATTACATGTGTGACCCTCCAGTGCCAAGCAATATTTTATTTCTTATGTAATGAAAAAAATCATTTCATCAGGTCACATTAGCAGGAGCTCTTTTGCATAAATTTTCTCTGGATATCTAGCTGATATTTTTGGTTAGTTATTTAGCAGATTTATAATTAAATTGTTTATTTCTCTTTTAGTCTTGCCTTTCATTTCTTAGATGTGACATTCAAGGGAGCAATGAGACATCAGCATCAGTGTCGTAGTGGAGGAATGTACAAAAATAGGCCAACATAATTTATTGATTCATGAATTCAGTGTCAGGGGAATCTGTGAAAGATGTGTAAGGTTCTCTGTCATGTCCACCTTTAGCTTGTACTTCACTATCCAGCAGAGCCATTGTAATGCATGTTCTCACCTGTGAATTAGCCAGGCTGAAAATGTTTTTGAGAGAGCTTTTTGAGCCAATAATAATTAGCTCTTTGATTATATATCAGCCAAAGTCACTTAAGCCAAGCCAATATAAAATGATGTATGATGATAGGCAGCCAGGTAGAAAATATATAAAATTTAATAATAAATGTGACTTTACCATTTAGAAAATATAATCCAATCAATCCTGTTTGCTTCACCATTCTGTCTTTCTATGTATTTTAACTCCTTTCATCAGAAAAACCCTATTCTTTAAATGTATTCTTGAGCAATAGTTTTTGACAAGAGTAACTTGTGCCTCTTGTTGCTCCGTATTACTTATCTTCATTACCTTGGAACCTTGCCACATTATAGACAAATAAGGGTTGTCTGCAAAGAACAACAAATTGTATGGCTGGTAATATAATTAGCAAATTTCACCCAGACTGGGGCTGTAGAGAACAGGTGAAATACCAAAGAGCATGAGGACATCCATCCTCCTGGTGTAGGTTCAACTTTGAATTCATAGAGAATTCAAAATAATATCAGATGAGCCTTCTAGTGAAGAAAATCTTACATTTCACACCAAAAAAATTCAGAATTTATGGCCTCAAACTGCTAAGTTTTGTCAGTCTTACACTGAGTAGAGCCTACATCTTTTAACAAATTCTTACTTAAAACATGTGAGATGTGTGTTAAGTTTTGTTTGAAATATAACTTTTATGTATGTTTGCTACTTCTTTTCATGCTGCTTTATAAGAAAGAAAAAATTTTTACACCTGTAGTACAGAGTAATAAAAGTGGAAAAAGACTTATAGTACTAAAAAATAATCTTAAGGGGAAGACAATATTTCTTAATAATGTCCACAACAAGAGCCAGAAGAAAAGTTTAAGAGATGATGGTATTCTCAGCAGCACATAGGAAACCATACATTATGAAAAACTATTTATAATTTATCTGCATGTATGGAGAGATGGTGTTTAAATGAATGGGAAAACAATGAGTTTAAAGAAAGAAGGGAATAGTCTCAGACGCATTCTGTGTTACCTTTAGAGAGCCCAGTTTTCTAGATTTCTCTGCCAATTATCCATCATATAGAAAAATAGGAGCAGGTAACAATAGACAAGGCATTGGGGCAGATGATATATTCTTTGGTTTTAACATCAGGGTAATAATGGACTAATATCACTAATTAGGAAGAATTATTCTTCTATCTTTCAGAAGAATATATGAGAATGAGTTCTACTTAAATATGGTAATTCAATAGAGGAACAACATGAATTGTACAACATATTGGAATTTCTTGTTGAAAACTGGACATTTAAAATTGTCTTATGAGAATATTTCAAAAACAGATAAATTCTTTCTCTTATTATTGCTATTTCTTTAGCAATTCCACTGATTTCTTCCTTTTCACTTAAATTTTATTTTAAAGGAAATGGACAGAGGGGTTACAATTATACAAGTCAGGTAATGAGTACATTTCTTTCTGAACAGTGTTTTCTTTTCCCTCACTTTCTCTCATTTTCCCCTACCAACACCCCTGCCTACCAAGTTGTAAAGTTCATTTCTAACATAGTACTACTATCAATCCTGAGATGGTTCACACTTTGCCCCACCTTTTATGTGCTTTCCCTTCTGCTCCCCAAATCTGATAAACCTATATACAAGACAATGGGTAAAAATATCTGGAAATAGTGACAAAAGGGACTTGTAAAAAATTGGATTAAGCAAAATAAGCCACACCCAAAGAAACATAGGTTTATAACTAGAGTACATCTCTAAATGTACAAGTTCATCTAATGGATAGTAAATGAAAAAATAATTACACTAGGACTAATTAAACAACACTGTCAGCGTTCTCACATTGAGTACAATGGAGGATATTCTCAGGAAAAGATCACAGTGGCTCAAGAGCTATGTGCATATGAACATATAAAATGATGCTAATTGAAATGAACTCTAAGGACTGTAAGAAGAGGTTATTTATTGTGTTAAATTATTTCTTTAAATGAATATTTATTCTGATATTCTCTATGAAGTCTCTGCTCATGTAACTTTATGGTTAGCTGTTGAATAATCAGAAATTTCATTAATAAGCTCCCCTCACCCTTCTGAGGTCCTGTGTGCCAGTGGAGATATGGAAAGATCATTGATCTATTTGACTTACATTCAGTTCCTGCATGTACAGTATCTGGCATCTGAAGCCCAGCTAGAGGGTTTAAGTATAGCACCTCTCATAACAATATCCATAGTTATGATCCTCTGAACAGCACTGGAAGTGTGGGTGTCTTTTTCAAGTAGAGGAATATGCAAACTAAGATGAACAGCCATATCATTCTTCATCTTTGTCTTTCAAGATTTTTGTCTTTTATGGCCAGTGATGTAGAGCACTTTTTCATATGTCTCTTGGCCATTCTCATTTCCTTATCAGAGAAGTCTCTTTGCAAGTCTTTAGCCCACTTGATGAGGGGGCTATTGGTTCTTTGCGGTTTTGTTTTGGAAGAAGGTAATTTTTTTAGTTCTGCATATATTTTAGAGATGAGGCCTTTGTCCGTTGAAAGCCTGGTAAATATCTTCTCCCAGTCTGTGGGCTTTCTGTTTATCTTGCGAGCTATGTCCTTTGCCGTGCAAAAGCTCTGCAGTTTGATGCAGTCCCATTTGTCCAACCTTTCTTTGATTTGTAGCCTTTCTGGGTCATTGTTAAGGAAGTTCCGTTCTGCGCCAAGGAGCCCAAGTGTTTCTCCTTCTCCTTCCTTTAGTCTTTTCAGGGTGTCTGTTTTGATTTCGAGGTCTTTAATCCATTTGGAATTGATTTTGGTGCAGGGTGATATATAAGGATCTAGTTTTAGTTTGTTGCATGTGTTGAGCCAGTTTTGCCAGCACCATTTGTTAAAGAGGCTATTGTTCTTCCAAGCTATTGTTTTAGCTCCTTTATCAAAGATTAAGTAGGCGTAGTTCTGTGGGTTCATTTCTGGGTCTTCAATTCTGTTCCATTGGTCTTCAGGCCTGTTCCGGTGCCAATACCAAGCTGTTTTTATTACTATAGCTTTATAATACAGCTTGAAGTTGGGTATCACTGGCCAGAAAATAAATGCAAATCAAAACAACATTGAGATTCCATCTCACCCCATTACATAAGAATGTCATATATCAAGAAAACTAACAATAACAATTGTTGGAGGGGATGTGGCCAAAAGGGAACCCTACTTCATTGTTGGTGGGAACGTAAACTGGTTCAGCCACTCTGGCAAGCAGTATTGAGATTCCTCAGAAGGCTAGATATAGAACTCCCCTATGACCCAGCAGCCCTACTTTTGGGTATTTATCCAAAAGACCACAAACAAAATCACAGTAATGCCACCAGCACAACAATGTTCATCGCAGCACAATTTGTCATAGCAAGAATCTGGACCCAACCCAGATGCCCCTCAGTAGACGAATGGATCAGGAAAATGTGGTATATATACACAATGGAATTTTATGCCTCTATCAGAAAGAATGACATTGCCCCATTTGTAAGGAAATGGAAGGACTTGGAAAAAATTATACTAAATGAAGTGAGCCAGACCCAAAGAAACATGGACTCTATGGTCTCCCTTATTGGGAATAATTAGTACAGGTTTAGGCAAGTCATAGCAGAGCATCACAAGGCCCAATAGCTATACCCTTACGAACACATAAGATGATGCTAAGTGAAATGAACTCCATGTTATGGAGACAATTGTTATATCACAGTTGTAACTACTTTCAACGTCCTTTGTGTATCTGTAGCTTCTATTACTGATGATGTTCTTGTATCACCTTCCTGTGGTTGTACTTACACTATCTCGGTAATCTTATTTGAGTATATTGGAAACTGTGTATACTGGTATTGGAACTAGGAAATTGAAAGGGAATACCAAAATTGAGAGACACAGGGTAAAAAAAGACAAACAACTACAAAAGCAATACTTGCAAAACTGTTTGGTGTAAGTGGGAAAGGGGGAGGGGGGAGGGGAGTTTGAGGGACAAGGAAACAAACAGTACAAGAAATGTATCCAATGACTAATGTATGGAACTGTAACCTCTCTGTACACCAGTTTGATAATAAAATTTTGAAAAAAAAAAAAAGAAAAAGAAAAAGAAAATATTTTTGTCTTGTCATTTGATTGCCCCAAATGTGATTTGTGATTGCCACAAATCAAGCAGGAATGATGATAAACAATTCCTTATAATTCCTTGATACAAATTCCTCTAGAGGAAATACTTTCACTGAGTGAACTTCAAATAATGTCCCAAACAGAGATCTCTCATGGATTTATCTGTAAGATCCAATAATCCCAACTTTGTGGAACTATGATTTGAGAGTAATCTGATCCTATTTGCTTTCTCTGTTGACTGAGATTCTGTTTTGTTGTTTTTTTTGTTTTTTTTTTTTTTCCTTGCCTTTTTTTAAATGATTGAAACAGAGTTCAGTGCCAGGGCTACATCAAACTGAAAATATAGGGTATAAGAATACATTAAAAAAAATTCACGGTGTTGACAAACTTTGTAAAATTCCCAAAGTTCTGACTTGAATGTTTGCTCTAGAAAAGACACTACATACTTTATATAGTGCTTTTAAAAGATTGTTGAGGTGTATTCAAGATTATAAGACAATGAAGTGGGAGGAACTTAAAGAATACTTAAGTAGCAATTCTTTTTTTCAGTGGCAGATTCAAAATAAATCTGAGGCTTTTTCTGTGAGCTTATTATTTCAATTTTTTGTATGTGAACATTGCATTTTTCTTTTGTTCAATAAACACTTTTCAGTGACAATATTATGTTGTTTTAAATCAAAACTTTAGTTTGTTATGGCGGTGGTTTACTGTTGTTTGAGTGATACTGAGATTTAAGCTGAAAATACTGTGAAGCCAAAACCACAGATCTCTTTTGCTAGCAAGTTTAGGATATGATCTTCTTTGACTGGGCTATGACTTAACAACAATTAGGCCTCACTTTCTCTATGAAATTACGGTCACAAACAAGCTTCTTTACCTATCCAACAGTTTCTAAGATTTTTATTTTATTTTATTTTTTGCCTGGCCTGCATCACCATTCTCCCAGTCTGAGGCTCCTATATACCTTTTGCAGGGCAGGCATTTAACACTGTACTTGGCTATGTGTTGAGAAAGGATATGTAAGCCTTTCTGACTGAGCTATCCTTGATTTATAATCCACCTATTTCATAATCCTCCTAAGTATCTAGGATTATAGGCATGAGCCACTAATGTCCTGCTTCTGAATTTTACTTCTTGAAATATCTGAAATGTAATGAATTGTAATATCACTTACTGCCATTTACACATGTTGTGTACTAAATAGAAGTAACTAAGAAAAGATGGTGGCTGAGGATCCTGGAAATATATGGCAATAAATATTTGAATATATTGAAGGTTAGTATTCGCTGGTTAGTATAATGAAGAGATGCTAAAAGACATGACATTGATTAGAAATGAAATGCTGAACTAAGACTATAGAGTATTGCAAGGTGTAATGAGGAGCAATTGATATCTATACTTATATTAGATATACTTTTAGGTAATATGAGACTTTGTAAAGCATATAAAGTTTAGAAAGGAGAAATGGAACATGCACAGGAGAGCATTTTGCTCTCTCTACATCAAAACAAATGTAATTGATAGGAAGTGTGGAGATCTAAACATCTATAAGGGCACTTAACTAAATTCAGGTTGACACAGACTCCAAAAGTAAACACATTTTAGAAAAGTATTTTATTTTCATTGTAAAGGTGATGTACAGAAGTATTACTATTATGTAGTACCACATAATGAGTACAGTTCCTTTCATATAGTGTATCCCCTTTCCTCACTCTCTCCTAGACTCTCCCTCCCATCCCCACCTGCAAGTTGTACAACTCGCTATCATCAGTGTCCAATGAGCACCACTACTACATTGTTTTCCCTTTTTCCTTCAAGTTCTGAAAGCCCCAGTCTCCCAAAGACAGACAAATGAATAACCCTAGGAAAAGAAAGAAAACAGAAACAATAACAACAAAAATTCTGGTTTCCAGAGTTTGTTTTGGTATATGTATTATTTTATATGATAAGAGGCACATGTCCATTAATTTTTTTGCATTTCTCCCCTAAGAGTATACTAATATGGTCTCACAGTATGTGAGACATCAAATCCGAATAAAATAATTTGATATAAGAATTTTTTTGAAAACGGAAACTATAGGCCTGGAAAGCAAAATTAGGAAGCTTAAATAGTAATTGTAGAAAAATAAATGCAAAAGTAAAATTGTGCTAGTATTCAAATTGGTTGAAAATAAATGCCTTCAAATTCTACAAGGTATTGAATTACATATATATATATATATATATACACGTATATATATATAGTATATATATATATACGTGTATATATATATGTAATTCAATACCTTGTAGAATTTGAAGGCATATATATATACGTATATATACGTACACGTATATATACGTATATATACGTATATATGTATATATACACATATACGTATATATACATATATACGTATATATATACATATATACGTATACATATACATATACGTATATATATACATATATATATATACATATATATAAATGGCAGCAATAATAATGTACTTCATAAAAAACTAATATCTTACCAAACTCTACTGAAAATTTAGTTTTGATAAAATAAAAGTCTTCCAAGATTTTTTTTTAAATCAGAGATGAATCCTTAGTCACTTAAAATCAGAATTTTATCACTTCCTCATGCATATACAATTTCCCATTATTGTTAAAAATTATATTTAAAAGCATTTTGCTATGGATGTGGCATGGAATATTCATAACTCCTATTACCTAGTTCCATTTAATTTATCCTAATTTCTTTTCTCATTTTCTACAGTTTTCTGTGTCTGAAAGTCTTCTTCCTGAAACATATTCCCTGTTTTGCCTTCATATTTTCTTTCATTAAAACTTGTATCCCTTTTTAAATGATGCAAATGTCCACACACTCTTCTCTACCTTGATAGTCTAATCATTGTGTCTCTCACTTACATTAAACTACTTACAGTTTATTTAGAATGTTTGTGCTTTGTATCTGTATATTACCTCAGTTTTTAACATTCTCACTTCATAATTGGCATAAATCATGAAATATAGATGTAAATAATGTTTATACATATGGTACAAATTATAAATAACAAATATTTTCTATAATTCTAGACAATGAGCTCTATATGCACTGTTTACTGAAGAGTTATATTTTAGATTGTAGCATACAGAAGCCAGAACATTGTAGCTATATTCTGCTTCTTATTTTCTAAAACTTGAAAAATACATTAAAATCTACTCTTTTCTTTCTTTTTTTTCTCTCAAATTTTTATTATCAAACTGATGTACAGAGAGGTTACAGTTTCATACGTTGGGCATTGGATACATTTCTTGTACTGTTTGTTACCTTGTTCTTTTCTTACCATTTTCATGGCTGCCACATCAGTTCAATCAAAGATATTATTACCTCTCATTTTATTTTATCTAGATTAAAGTGAGTGTCTCTTATCTAGTCTCTCATATACTACCTTTGCTGTCTTTTTTTCTGACAAGACACCAAGAATGATTCCTTTAAATCCACAGATATCAAACTCACTGCTCAAAGTGTAATAACACTGTGAATGTCTCAACTGGTATAGGTTGTCGATCTTTCAATAGTCTATCTGGCTCTTTTTGGTGGAATTAAATTCTATAAACAAAATTTGTATATTTTCTACAATAGAAAGACACAACTGGAATAGTAAATGAGTACAAACACTCAGAGAAATGCTTACAAAATTCCAACTAAAAATGAAGCTAATAATTTCACATGGGATCATCACACCACCTGATATTCTTATAGTGCAAGTATCAATGCTAGAATATATAGCTGTTCTGGATGCTGACTGCCTTTGTTTTTATGAGATATGGAGAAAAAGAAATAGTGGTTTTATTTGTTTTTGTTTTTTTTCTTATTTATTGTGAAAGTGATGTACAGAGAGGTTACAGTTTCATACATTAGGCATTGGATACATTTCTTGTACTGTTTGTTACCTTCTCACTCATTCCTCCCTCCCCCTCCCCCTTTTCATCTCCTCCATGAGTTGTTTAGTTGGTTTACACCAAACAGTTTTGCAAGTATTGCTTTTGTAGTCATTTGTCTTTTTATCCTGTATCTCTACATTTTGGTATCACTGTTGTAATTACTTTAAACATGCCATGTGAAACTGTAGCTTCTATTGTTGATGATCCTCTTGTATCCCCTTCCTGTGGTTGTACCTGTAAGCTTATAGATGTCACCCAGCCCATATGCTTACCCTTGGCAATGTGACTCCGCCCCTAGCTACCTGAGGGGCAGGTGGAGTACCTCCCACCTTAGTTGCATGAGGCACAGCACCTGGCACAGCAACTCACACTCCACGCAGCTAAAACACATATCATAGACCAGGGAGAAATCCTCCAGACGGGGACTGAGCACGGACGGGCTGAAATCGCAGAGAAAGCATAAGTACCCCACGAAAGATATTCTTACTCGCGCCCACAGAGCAGCTTCTGGAAGGCAGCCCTTCCCCCACCACCAGAGCAAAGCGCCGTCTTTGCCACTGGTATAGGGTCAGACCAGATTGGAACTAAAGCAGGCCTGGGGAAAGCGAGGTCAAAGGATCCATCTTTGAAAAGGGGAAGAGGGACTGACCAGTGAGAGCCAGCTCCGCCCAGGAGAATGCCCCCTGCCCTGGTGGTAGGTGAGTCCTGGGCCTTGGCTTAGCCAGAGGTGCCCTGCCCTGCCCACCAGAATTTCGAAATTTAAAGCGAAAGCGGCAAGCAGCTCCCAGAGGCCCAGAAACACCAAATGGGGAACAAACAGTTCCTGAGACAGATAAATAGTCCTGTCACAGAGGAAGCCCAATTCCCAGCTCGGAACGGAGCTGCATCCCATAGCCACCTCCGCCAAGGAGGCTGCCCTGCCCAGGAGGGAGGAGCATCCCCCAGGCAAGCAACTCTCAGCTGGGTAAACCAGGCCAGAGGCGCCCGGCCCTACTGAGTCCACAGCCTATTCAAAGCCAGGCATTAAAGGCTGCTGTCCCACAGCAGACAGAGGAGCCACGGTTCCCCAGACTGCTCAAGTCCCCATCTACAGAGGATGCCCAAGGCCTACCTGCAAGCTGTGTGAACCACAGAACCCAGGATTGCACCAACAGGGGAGAAGGGTCAGAACAGATCCACAACCAGATAACTGAAATCAAGTCAAACCCAGCCAATCAGGAAAATAGACTGTAGACCATAGCAAGGAAACCAGAGACTGGGGAAAGACCACCCAAACAAGGAGCACTCCATTTTTTTTTTCTTTTCAAACATTTTTTTTTTTGGCCAGTCCTGGGCCTTGGACTCAGGGCCTGAGCACTGTCCCTGGCTTCTTCCCGCTCAAGGCTAGCACTCTGCCACTTGAGCCACAGCGCCACTTCTGGCCGTTTTCTGTATATGTGGTGCTGGGGAATCGAACCTAGGGCCTTGTGTATCCGAGGCAGGCACTCTTGCCACTAGGCTATATCCCCAGCCCTCTTTTCAAACATTTTTTTAAACTTTAATTTTTTTTTTAACTTTTGAAACGTCGTCGGTTTTTTTTGTTTTGTTTTCCATTTTTACCTGTTTGTAATATCAAGTTTTTTTCTTTTTTGTTTGTTTGGGTTGTTCCTTTTTCTTTTTATTTATTTTCTTTTTAAAATAATTTCTCTCTGTTTTGTGCATCTGTATTCCACTATTTTTACTTTATTTCTCTCTTTGCGTTCTCTTTCTTTAAAAATTACTTTCCTATGAATAACAGCTCCACTCTTTTCTGCTAACTCTCCATTGTCTATCATTTTAACCTTGTTCTTTCTACTGATTCTACTCGTCCCCACAATTCCACATCACTGAAACTAAACCAAAATAACCACCCCCCTCCCCAATACATTTTACTCTATTCTCTTTACTACCTCCAACTTACCCTCCTGACTTACTGCCTGGACCTCCAGTTTCCATTGACTCCTGATTATTGGATAGAGGTATCCCAGCTTAATCCGAGTGAATCAAAGGGGTTCATAGAGAAAGCCAGTCCTAAAAGAACTTACTATAAAAACAAGAATTGCTTATAAGGTTGTAACAGTAAATAAGTAACTACTGAATACAGGGACCAGGATTGGTTGTTATATTGAAATTGTATTCTTTAGGAACACCAAATCTAATTTTATAGACAGGTATACAAGGTATTTGTACATAATTGTGAACTTGTAAGATTTACACAACACTTGATGAGGGCTGATTTGGGTCTCAAACGGTGCTCACAGGTGCTGGTAGACTGGCATTCCCAATCCAAATGGGCAGAAGGAACACAAGAAAGATGGCAACCAATGAAGTCTTATCCCCCACTCAAAACAAGCAGGAAGCAGAGCAGTCAATCAAAGACATAGAAGAGAACCCCGAAACTTCTCTACAACGTCTACTGAAAAACATGATAAATGAAAAGTTTGAATCTCTTCAGTCAATTATTCTAGAGCGTGAGGAGGCAAAGCAAAAATTAATGGAGAATTTCATGGCATCCACAAATAGAAAGATAAATGAACTTCAAGAGTCAAACGAAAAGATAGCTAACCAGCTTAAAGATTTGAGAGACAACATTCAAAACCAAAGTAATGAAGTTAATGAAGTAAAGAAGTCCATACAAGACCTAAGAAATGACATGGAAATCATCAAGAAAGACCAGTCAGAAGGAAAAGTGATTCAATATCAAGTAGCAAGCCTACAGTCCCGACAAACTGAAGAAGAGTCCAGTCTAATCAACAAAACAGATCACTACAGGAGATTCATGACAATCAGGAAGCCCAATTTAAGGATAATGGGTATCGAGGAAAACTTGGAGAAAGAAGTTAATGGGATAGGCAACCTATTTAACAGAATATTAGCTGAGAACTTCCCAAATATCCAGAAGGAAAGGCCTATACAGAAACAAGAAGCATTTAGAACCCCAAACAGAACAGACAAGAGTAGCACATCCCACCGACACATTGTGATCAAGACAGGATCAGTAGAGTACAAGGAAAGAATCCTTAAAGCTGTTAGGGAGAAGAAAACAATCACACATAAAGGAAAAGCAATCAGAATAACCCCAGACTTCACAGCAGAGACTATGAAAGCAAGGAGAGACTGGAATGAAGTATACCAAACACTAAATAAAAATAACTACCAACCAAGAATTCTGTACCCAGCCAAACTCTCCTTCATAGCCGAAGGTCAAGTAAAAGTCTTCCACAGGAAAGAAAAACTGAAACAATGTATCTCCACCAAACCAGCTTTACAGAAAATCCTCAAAGATGTACTATACTGGGAAAATAATCAAGATCCCAATACAGACAGAGAAATGAACCCTAAACAGTAAATATCATATCAAGAAATGGGAAGACACAGCTTTAAACAAGATAGTGATAATGAAAGGCACAAACGATCATCTCGGAATCCTAACTCTCAAAATTAATGGACTTAATTCTCCACTCAAATGACAGACTTATAAGCTGGATCAAAAATCAAGATCCATCTTTCTGCTGCCTCCAAGAGACATATCTATCCAGCAAAAGTAAAAATCTTCTAAAAGTGAAAGGCTGGAATCAAATCTATCAAGCAATTGGCCCCCATAAGCAGGCCGGAGTTGCAATCCTAGTATTAGACAAAATAGACTTCAAATTAAAAAAGGTAAGAAGAGACAAACAAGGTTACTAAATACTAGTAAAGGGATCTCTCCTACAGGAAGATATAACCATTCTAAATATCTACACACCAAATGCAGGAGTACCCAACTTTATCAAACAAACACTACTGACTCTAAAGTCAATCATAGACCCAAACACATTGATAGTTGGGGACTTTAACACTCCACTATCACCTCTGGACAGATCATCATGCCAAAAACTGAACAAAGAAACCACAGAAGTAAATAATTGCATACACCAACTAGACTTAACCGACATCTACAGAATATTCCACCCAGCAACAACAGAATACACATTCTTCTCCACAGCACATGGAACATTCTCCAAAATAGATCACATCTTAGGGCACAAAGAAAATCTGTACAAATTCAGAAGTATCCAACCATTCCTGCATTCTCTCAGACAACAATGGAATAAAATTAGAGCTGAACTCAAACAGCCACCACAGAAAATCCTACAATTCATGGAGACTAAACAACACACTGCTGAAACATCAGTGGGTCATTGAAGAAATTAAAACGGAAATTCAAATGTTTATGGAATTCAACCAAGTTGAGGACACAAAGTACCAGGTCCTTTGGGAGACAACAAAGGCAGTACTCAGAGGAAAATTTATATCTCTGAGTGCATACATCAACAAACTGGAGAAACAGCAACTCAGTAATTTAAGGAAGCACCTTAATTTCCTTGAGAGAGAACAACAAGCCAAACCCCAAGTCAATAAACGGAAGCAAATAATTAAAAGCAAATCAGAATTAAATCAATTAGAGATGAAAAAAAACATAAAAAAATCAACAAAACAAAGACTTGATTCTTTGAAAAAATCAACAAGATAGACAGCCCCCTGGCAAACCTGATCAAAAAATGAAGGCAGCACACTCAAATAAACAAGATAAGAGATGAAACAGGTAACATCACCACAGAAATAACCGAAATTCAGAAAATAATAAGGGACTATTTTGCAAACCTTTATGCCAACAAATTCGAGAACTTGGAAGAAATGGATGATTTCCTAGAAAACATTCATATCCCCAAACTTAACCATGAAGATGTAAACCTTCTAAACAGACCCATATCCAGTATTGAAATGGAACTGGTAATAAATGATCTCCCATCCAAGAAAACCCAGGTCCAGATGAATTCACTGCAGAATTCTACAAGGCCTTCAAAACAGAACGCACACCAATATTTCTCAAACTCTTCAATGAAATTGAAAGAGAACGTTCACTACCAGATTCATTCTATGAAGCCAGTATAACTCTCATCCAAAAACCATGAAGGGACTCATCACGGAAAGAGGACTATAGACCGATTTCCCCGATGAACATAGACACAAAAATTCTCAACAGGGGCTGGGAATATTGCCTAGTGGCAAGAGAGCTCGCCTCTTATACATGAAGCCTTGGGTTCAATTCTACAGCACCACATATCTAGAAAACGGCCAGAAGTGGCGTTGTGGCTCAAGTGGCAGAGTTCTAGCCTTGAGCAAAAAGAAGCCAGGGACAGTGCTCAGGCCCTGAATCCGTGCCCCAGGACTGGCCAAAAAAAAAAAAAAAAATTCTGAACAAAATTCTGGCCAATCGACTTCAACAGGTCATCAAAAAAATCATACACGACGATCAAACTGGATTCATCCCATGGATGCAAAGTTGGCTTAATATACGGAAGTCAATTAATGTAATCCACCACATCAACTGGAGCAAGGTAAAGACCCACCTGGTTTTATCTCTGGATGCAGAAAAAGCGTTCGATAAAATCCAGCACCCTTTTATGCGAAAAGCCCCAGAAAAACTGGGATTCCAGGCAACATTCCTGAATATAATCAAGGCAGTTTATGACAATCCAACATCAAGCATAACTAAATGTTGAAAAACTAAAGCCATTCCCTTTAAAATCAGGAACAAGGCAGGGATGTCCACTCTCTCCCCTACGCTTCAACATAGTACTAGAATTTCTAGCCAGAGCAATTAGGCAAGAAGAAAATATAAAGGGGATCCAAATAGGAAAAGATGAAGTTAAACTTTCTCTCTTTGCAGATGACATGATCCTATACCTAAAGAATCCCATAGAATCTACCCCCAAGCTACTAGAGCTGATGCAAATCTTTGGCAAAGTTGCAGGATATAAAATAAACCCTCCAAAATCAACGGCCTTTCTCTATGCTAACAACCCAAAGACCGAGGCTGAAATCAGGAAAACAACTCCTTTTTCAATAGCCCCCCAAAACATAAAATACCTAGGGATAACCTTAACCAAATAAGTGAAAGACCTCTTTGAGGAGAACTTATAAAACTTGAAAAATAAAATTATGTCAGAACTAAGGAAATGGAAAACCTTCCCATGCTCCTGGATTGGGAGGATTAATATAATCAAAATGGCAATATTGCCAAAGGCTATCTACAAATTCAATGCTATACCCATTAATATCGCAACAGCAATTAATGAAATAGCAGGAGCAATCCAGAAATTCATATGGAACAATTAAAAACCTAGAATAGCAAAAACAATCCTAAGCAGAAAGAACAGTGCTGGAGGAATTACCATACCCAACTTCAAGCTGTATTATCAAGCTATAGTAATAAAAACAGCTTGGTATTGGCACCACAACAGGCCTGAAGACCAATGGAACAGAACTGAATACCCAGAAATGAACACACAGAACTATGCCTACTTAATCTTTGACAAAGGAGCTAAAACAATAGTTTGGAAGAATGATAGCCTCTTTAACAAATGGTGCTGGCAAAACTGGCTCAACAATGCAACAAACTAAAACTAGATCCTTATATTTCACCCTGCACCAAAATCGATTCCAAATGGATTAAAGACCTTGAAATCAAAACAGACACCCTGAAAACACTAAAGGAAGGAGTAGGAGAAACACTTGGGCTCCTTGGCACAGGACAGAACTTCCTTAACAATGACCCAGAACGGCTACAAATCAAAGAAAGGTTGGACAAATGGGACTGCATCAAACTGCAGAGCTTTTGCACGGCAAAGGACATAGCTTGCAAGATAAACAGAAAGCCCACAGACTGGGAGCAGATCTTTACCAACCATTCAATGGACAAAGGCCTCATCTCTAAAATATATCCAGAACTAAAAAAATTACCTTCTTCCAATACAAAACTACAAAGATCCAATAGCCCCCTCATCAAGTGGGCTAAAGACTTACAAAGAGACTTCTCTGATGAGGAAATGAGAATGGTCAAGAGACATATGAAAAGGTGCTCTACATCACTGGCCATAAAAGAAATCCAAATCAAAACAACATTGAGATTCCATCTCACCCCAGTAAGAATGTCATATATCAAGAAAACTAACAATAACAATTGTTGGAGGGGATGTGGCCAAAAGGGAACCCTACTTCATTGTTGGTGGGAATGTAAACTGGTTCAGCCACTCTGGCAAGCAGTATGGAGATTCCTCAGAAGGCTAAATATACAACTTCCCTGTGACCCAGCAGCCCCACTTTTGGGTATCTATCCAAAAGACCACAAACAAAATCACAGTAATGCCACCAGCTCAACAATGTTCATCGCAGCACAATTTGTAATAGCGAGAATCTGGAACCAACCCAGATGCCCCTCAGTAGACGAATGGATCAGGAAAATACACAATGGGATTTTATGCCTCTATCAGAAAGAATGACTTTGCCCCATTTCTAAGGAAATGGAAGGACTTGGAAAAAATTATACTAAGTGAAGTGAGCCAGACCCAAAGAAACATGGAATCTATGGTCTCCCTTATAGGGAATAATTAGTACAGGTTTAGGCAAGTCATAGCAGAGCATCACAAGAGCCCAATAGCTATACCCTTATGAACACATAAGATGATGCTAAGTGAAATGACTTCCATGTTATGGAAACGATTGTTATATCACAGTTGTAACTACTTTCAATGTCCCACCTGTATCTGTAGCTTCTACTATTTTTTTTTCAAATTTTTATTATCAAACTGATGTACAGAGTGGTTACAGTTTCATACGTTAGGCATTGGATACATTTCTTGTTATTGATGATGTTCTTGTATCACCTTCCTGTGGTTGTACCTAGACTATCTTTGTAATCTTATCTGAGTATATTGGAAACCATGTATACTGGTATTAGAAGTAGGAAATTCAATGGGAATACCAAAATTCAGAGACACAGGGTAAAGAAAAGACAAACAACTACATAAGCAATACTTGCAAAACTGTTTGGTGTAAGTGAACTGAACACCTCAGGAGGGGAAGGGAAAGGGGGAGGAGAGGGGGGGTATGAGGGACAAGGTAACAAACAGTACAAGAAGTGTATCCAATACCTGACGTATGAAACTGTAACCTCTCTGTACATCAGTTTGATAATAAAAATTTGAAAAAAAAGTAATATATGAAAAATGTAGATTTAAAAATATATATTAACTTAATTTTCTGTTCAGAAATTAACATTTTTGTCACCAAAACTAATATTTCCAATTACTATTAAGCATATAATTTACCCAGAAACAATCAACTCACTCATAAATATTTTGATTACGGAGAATTTTTAGTAAAAAATCAATTTCATAATTTTAAAGGAAAATAGAAAGAAGTAAAAATAAAAATATACAATTTAATTGTTACAAATTTTTAAGTTTCTAATTAAATTTTTTGTAGGAAAATTGAAAAACATGCCTCAAACCATCAGGATTTTTGTATGCTAATAAGAGATTTTATTGTGTGCTGTCAAATAACACATAAAGAAAAATTAAGCATACCTTTACTTTCAAATGCTTGTTTATTATGTATTTACTAGAATTATAGAATAAATAGTAATTTTAATTACACTTACACATCAAAATTTAGATGATATATTTTAGTCACTGATAGTGGAGGCAACATTTAATCAACCATAGGCATAATTATTATTTTTTACCCTATTTTTTGAAATTTTTAAGGAAAAATTTTTCCATACAAAAATTAAATATACCCCATAAATCAAGCCAGCTGTTATTTCTTGTATTTAATATACAATATACAATAAAACACTTTATACAATATTTACATATATAGTGTTTTTTTCAAACATGTAATTCTAATTTTTAGTTCATTCAAATTTTTTAAAACTTGGAAGTAATTCAATTTGTAAAGTTGCAGCATATAGTCAAAAATTCCTCTCAATGAAAGACTAATTTTAATCATCAGTATCAGTAAAAATTAATAATAACATTAATATTTAAAACACTATTAAGTTACAATGTGATGTTCATCAAGTTTTTATTTGCTAGTTCTTTGGCTGTTTTTTGTCTTTTCTCTTTTCCTTCAACACTATTGGCCTAAGTAGCCTTTGCAGTAATCCATATTATTCTGACAATTGTTTTTAAGTAGCTATATTTGCTCAGTATGATTCTGAATGAAGACAATAATTGATAATTGACTGTGATTCAGTGCTTAACTAATACATTAAAATCTTAAAGTAGAAATGGTATCTCACAATAATTATGAATCACAGCATTGGATATTCAATATATGCTTACCTGAAACCTTTTCCTACATAAAATAGCTATGCTTATTTAAAATAAGAAAAAAGCAGGAATAGGGAATCGAATTTTACTGTGAATGTATCATACAACGTACTGAAATTTATGAATGAGTCCCTGAGATGTTCCTGTTCTGGAATCCTCTGTAATGGCTCAAAGTTCCTGCTGTGGCTATTTGACTTCCCAGAGTTCCTGTGACACTTCTATTGCTGTGTTCACCGTTCACAGGATACAGAAATACAGCTATAAAGAAATTATTTCCATGTTAATCTCTGTTTTCTTCCCACAAAATAACCACTAAGGGTCTAACATACAGCAATTCTGCTCTAGAAAATTGAATAGTTGTAAAATAAAATTTTAAGAATTATTAGGATTTATTTCCTTTAACAACACTGAGACTTATGTAAAAAGATTCTCACGGTGTTTAAAATTATAATCCAATAAGAAATTATCATTGTTGTTGTGCTCTCTCATGCCCTGGGCATTTTTGATTAAACTAACTAAACTTGCAAATAATCTACCAGTCTTGATGTTGCTTTGTAAACATTTCTCTACAAGTTAATTGTATGATGAATTTACATGAAAGTTTGCAAATAAATTAAAAATTTGTATCTAGTGAAAGATGTTTTTATTAACTACATGCCTGCAAAGGTGGAAGTAACTTCTAAATCAATAGGCAAACTATGCCCAAGGTGAACAAAATGAGGGAAATAATTCCATGACTGCAGATAGTATATGAATATTAATCTTTTTCCATTTTTATATTTCCTGTGAAATACAATGTAAGCAGGATAGAGTAATGAAGAATGGAATTTAAATTTGAGAAACACAAAATTTGAGAAACACAAATTTGAGAAAGTGTTTGTGCTTATTTAGCACTAATTAAAAAAAAAACAGTAAATTACAGTCTTCTGTAAATACCAATGTCTGTAGACTGAATTAATTCAAACCAATCATACTGAGGAATACTCTTGTGGTACTCTGTAGTTCTCAACTTTCTACCACCATTCCAAGCATATCAGAAAAGAGTCTTATAACTTCAATGGACCCATTTCTGAATATGTGCAATTTACCAAAATTGAACTCCAAGACAGAAAACCAAAAAGGCTACTAGTATATAGTAATATGGAAGTAGTAGTCAAAAGTTCCCACATCGAAATATCCCAAACCATTTGGGTCAGTTAAGAAATTCTCCAAAATTTCAGTGAAACACTAAAATCACTTCTCATTTCAGTTCAACACTTGGAAAGGAAGAATTTCTTTGAAACTCATTCTACAAGGTCCATATTACTCTCACAAAAAGCAGACACAAGCATTATATATGAAAGAATACTTGAGAGAAATACTTCAAATGAACATGAATGCAAGCATTTCTAACAAAATATTGTCAAATCAGATTGTTCATTATAATTAAGTACATTTATTCAGTGATACAAGAGTACTTTTGTAATATGGAGGTCAGATCTGGTCCATGCCATTATGGCCACATGGTGAGTTGTACTACCTGGCATCTTCTCTTGATGGGTGTGCCTGAATTCCTAGAGGAAAGGAAGTCCCATTACCTGGGGTTGAGTATTCCTGAATCCCATGAGACAGGGGTGGGCACATGGCCTATAGGTTACTGATCCTGTCAGTCAAGTGCTTGGGATTGGGAGATTTTTGTGACCCTGCCCCCTGACCTGACCCTGGCCAGCTCAGGCTTCATTATGCCATGCCACATGTCTCCATGTTTGCGTCCTGTGTTCCTTCCCCTGGCTTGTCTCCGGTCACCATGCTGTCCCAAGTCAGCTCTCCAAAGGAGGTGGATTAGTTTGTTGGTGTTATTCTTGTTTCTTTCTTCTCTGGCCTGTTTCCTGCTAGTATTTCTGGGCTGCAGGCCTTTGTAGCAACTGGCTGCCTGCAGACTGCTAATGCTCTAATAAAAACTCCATGATTGGATCCTTCAATATGTGGCTTCTCAGATAATTTAACATATAACAGTTTACCCTAAGCAATTCAATAAATATAATGCAAAACATTAATAAAAAGGAAAAATAAAAATATATGGTTATAATTGAAGCATACCAAATAATAACACAAGTATCTGTAGAATTCCATAGCCCAAAGCAACATGTCTGAGAAAGAAATAACATTGTAATACTTAATATTACTTAGAAACAAACTTAATTGATAGAGTAAAACATCTCTTCATGAAAATTAAGTAAAAACACAATATGTGAGAAATTAACAATAGCAAGGAAACATTTAAAAAGTTTATGAAATGGAATAGTTAATATTGACAAGGTGCTTGTATTACCTAGAGCAATTTATAGTAGATAAAACACAGCATAGGGCTGGGAATATGGCCTAGTGGCAAGAGTGCTTGCCTCATATACATAAGGCCCTGGGTTGGATTCCTCAGCACCCCATATACAGAAAATGGCCAGAAGTGGTGCTGTGGCTCAAGTGGCAGAGTGCTAGCCTTGAGCACAAAGAAGCCAGGGACAGTGCTCAGGCCCTGAGTTCACGGCCTAGGACTAGCAAAAAAAAAAAAAAAAAAAAAAAAAAAAAGCATATAAGACATAAATATGAAATTATAAGAAGAAAACACTTTTAGACTATGATATAGGTAATAAAAATATTGTGGTGAAGTTCCCAAAAGCATAGACTATAAAAGCAAAGTTGGTTAATAAATTGTAATCAAACTAGCAAGTTTCTGCAAGAAAAGGGAAGAACTGGCCATGTACAGATTGGGAAAATACCTTCGGAGTATTCATATGGACAGGGATTAGTATTCATAATGTGTAAAGAACTAAAAAACTGAGTAACAAAAAGTGATCTAATAAAAATGAGTGAAATATATGAATGTATCTTTTATTATTATTCTTAAGTGGCTGTACAAAGGGGTGAAGTAGGAGGTGAGGTCTGGCCTATGCCATCTTGGCCACGTGGTAAATTGTAGGATCTGCCATCTCCTCTTCATGGTGGAGGAAGGGAAGTCTAACCCCCAGGTGATGGGCATTCCTGGATCCCTGCAGACAGAGGTGGGCACTTGGCCTATAGATTACTGAGCCTGCCACTCCACTGCCTGTGACCCTGCCCCTTACATGACCTATTTAGATGCAGACCTTCTCAGGTGCCATTACTCCATGCCACGTGTCTACTGGCTGGTCTCTGGTCACCTTGGCGTCCCACTATTGGTTTGTTGGTATTGTTTTTGTTCTTTCTTTCCTCTGATATATTTCCTAACAGTGTGAAGGGTATTACAGGCTGCATGCCTTTGTAACAACTGGCTGCCTGCAGACCCCTAGCATTCTAATAAAGACTCCAAGATTCCATCCTTCAACATGTGACTTCTCTTGATAATTTACCTTACAAGAGGGGATACAAGTAAACATGTTGGTTTGTGAGTAATGAAGTTTGACCAATGTCACCCCTTTCAATCTTAACAAAAGAGATGAAGTTTAGAATATTCAGTATACTATTTTAATCAGTAAACAAGCTATGTTTTACACTTTTTGGCTTACTTAGAAAGTTCGTCATTATCTATAACCTTAAGAAATTTCTAACAATATATTTCGGTTACAAAACTTTCTTGTTTCAAACAATTAAAATTTCATTTGTTCTTCAATTTTAAGGGATATTTTCTATAGTCATAATATTTCAGAGTAACATTCTCTCAATTTTTCTTTGCTTCCTCATCATTGGATTATTTCATTGTTTTAATGATGTTCATCTTTGCTTTGTTTGTGTTAAGAAATCTCTAATGGATTATAAGTTTTTTAAGTCCTCTTCATTTTTTGAACAATTTGACCATAAGATAATGGAGCATTCACTTTGTAGTTATCTGATAATACATCTCCAAATTTTTGAGGGTTTTAACATTGTTCTTTCTAAAAGTGACTTTTCAATTTTTAGTAAAGTTTCAAAAGTTTTGTCTCTCTATTTAAGTAACTTTATGTTCCATTCTGACCTAGTCATCCCTCTGGGACTTGCATTTCTTCTAATTTCAGTATAATATTATATATACTACTAAATTTTTGCTTGTTTCTTTTTCAGGTTGTATCCCTCTTTTTTTTTTTTTTTTTTTCCTATTTCATAATAGAAAGGTAGGAAGTGGCTCAGTGTGTTACAGTGCTGGCCTTGAGTGAAACAGCTCAGGGCCAGCACCCAGACCTGAATTCAAGCCCCCAACTGCCCAGCAAAAAAAAGTAATGTAGGAAGGGTAAAGTAAGCTATGAAATATTGAGTTTATTGAATCATTAGTAAATTAGAAAATTAATAAGTGTCATTTAAAATGCTAGATATTAAGTATATATTTACAGCAGAAAAATTACATAAAATGATAAGCTAACAAAAAACGAATAATGACAATGGACCATAAGTAGAACAGTCATTTAAAAAAATCATTAAATACTAAGCATAATAATATGACTGGATTTAGAGTTATTGGGGTCAGCTGCACATTTAAGGGGCCACAGCTGACCTCAGCCTGTCCCTCCCCTTCCTGTCTTTAACTGGAAGAGAAGGAAGTCTGACATCACTTAAGGGACAGTTCCTTGGGACCAATCAGGGGCCCCTCTCTTGTGCCCGCCTTTAGGGTATATCTGGGGGGTTCCTCATTTGAATAAATAGAAGCCCTAATGGCTTTCTCCAGGGGCCCACGCGTCCGTGTCGTTCTTGGCGGCTTTGGGGCACCCTGCGACCACACGCCACCGAGGCTACCCGTGGCCATCCCTCCCGCGTGAGCGATCATGGACCACCCGGGAAGGGGCGGACGAACCCCTTCCCCCCCCAAGCGAGGGGAAGTTGAGAGAGAGAGACGAGGCTACCTGGGGCCATCGCTCCCACGTGAGAGCGATAAAGGGCCAACCCGGGAAGGGGCGGACAAGCCCCTTTCCCCCCCCCCAAGCGAGGGGAAGTCGAAACAGCCCACAAGAGTGAGCACATTTGTTGTATTAAAGATGAAAATACTTATTAAAGGAAATTTGAATGAAGTTAATGAGCTCTGAGAATACTAAGATATCAGTGGTGACTAATGCTTGGGTGTTTGAATCAAAGATCCTGTCAATAACTCCAAAAATAGATGTAGGCATATACACAAAGTAAAAAGGCTTCTTTATTTTCATTTGAACTTTAAGTATATTTTTCTTACTAAGATGATTGTTGTTTGTCTCTCACTCATTTGGTTCCTACTTTCACAGGGGTTGTTTTGTCATTAGATTGGGAAGAAAGAATTCTGCCCAAATCATATTTATATTCTGTTTGATTTCCTGAGATAACTTGTATGGACGTGTTCTGTAACTAAGTCCTATTTTAGAAATACGCAGTTTTTCAATAAACTACGTATCCAATCTAATTTTTATAGTCCTTATTTACATAGACAGTCTCAATCTGTTTGAAATAAAATGTAATTCTAGAAATAGAATCTGACATTGGAATGGATAATTGAGAAAAGATTCAGCTTAATTTGCATCAACAATTAAAATGTAGCAGAAGCCCAGCTCATTCAGTTTCATACTTTAAATTTCTTCGCTTTTATATTTAGCAGTAATAGGATTGTATTCTTGAATTAGGGATTTTTCAAGAATACAATTTCCTCTACTAAAGAATAGTTTGCTGAACACTATTCACCAAGAATTGTGACTGATCTAATTAAAGGTATAATAGTCCAGTCACACTGTTCAAACAGTGCTCCTGATTAGCCTTTCAGGTAGTTTTCTTTGCAATATAGCAAGCTACGGGCAGGTCTGGGTTAAGGAAAATTGGATTCATTATGACAGTGATGACAAATTATCTTCCGCAAGAATTATTTTACACAATGAGTCAGAAGAGAAGAAACTAAACAAAAGAATAAAATGGCATGAGAAAGGAAAAAAAAAGAATAAAATTACATATTTAAAAATGGAAGCAATAGGAGAAATTTTAAAAGCTGAATCAAAAGACAATGTAAAACTATAGGTATAATAAGCTTTTCTTGTTATTAAAGGATATTACAATTTCATTTCTTTTATGATCATACATAGAAGCCCCGGGCCTTAAGATATTTCAATATATTGAGCAGAAGCAGTATATGCAAATCACAGGAAGCTCTTAGCTTTGGAACAATGGCTTATCATCAATAATGAACCATTAATTGTCTTTGGCAAAAGTTGATAGCACTTAATGTAGGTTTAAGTTCAGCATGACCCATTTTGTTTCATTTGTTCAAAGATGAAATTCATTACTCATTATATAAGCACTTTCCTGTCATCCCATGATATATTTTGCCAATATCCAAAGCAAGAAAAGTATTTTAATAGTTTTTGACAGTTCCATGTTATTCACAAATTAATGAGAATATTAAATCCAGTTTAGGATAAAAACCATACCAAGCAAACATATATAAAAACGATTTCCATAGATATTTGGATTTGGTTCAGAATAATATTACAATGTTAGATTTAGAACTCCTCATACTGTGGTGTTATATGACTCTAATTCTAGTATGTAGACATCAGAGGAAGAAGTACTGGGAATTAAAAATTCATTCTGCCCTACAGGGAGAGTTTCAGGCTACTTTGTGCTATAAAGCAAGTCCTTTTCTCTAAATTCATACATACATGTATGCATAAAACTATTATGCAAATAATTACTTGTAGACATTGTGTAGTACCTTTACAATGACTTGTGAAGAGAACATCCTTATTGCTAAGTTGTGAAGGTTCCAAACTTCATCCATCTAAAAATTCAAATTTTAATTGATTTTTTGTAAAATTACCAAATTTTCTACAAGTAAAATTATGATTATAATATGCACAGGAAACTGTAACAGAAAATAAAGGATTCTGGAAATACACCTAGGTAAAAGTCTGACCTTTAAAAACAAAGACACATTCTCAAGAGAAAAATAAAACATTTGTGGATATTGTATTTTCATACAACTTTCATATAATTTCCATGTCATACCAAAGAAAGTTACTGACCTTTGAACTACTTACAACATAGTTACAGGCTGGTAGAATCTGCTTAGATAATGTCAGGTTGGACAAGTGCCAATGATGAACAAAAGAGGAAAGTCACACCAATATCTAAATTATTTTTCATTAAGAATGCCTGTACACACGTTTTCTAGAATTTCACAATCATGCAGCACAAATTGGAGGTTATTGATGAACATATTTCTTTATCCATTGACCAATTGTTAAAATAATCACAGGAAGGCTAACAAGATGAACAGAATCATGATGGAATCATTAATCAATCTGGAGCTATTCATAACTGAAATTAGCAAAGCAGAAAGATCAATTGCAGTTATATGAGATCCTTATTTTCTTCTGTATTTGGGCTCCTTTAAATTATGTTACTTACATTTAACATGGTACTGTTGAGAAGAAGAGTCTTACTCATGTTACTTATTTAGGAAACGTATTTTTAACAGGTATATTTTTATCAAACATCAATAAAATTATAAGTGCAATCATTAGAGGGTAACAGAAAATAATCTTTTTGATGATAATGAATCTTGTATTACTTATTAGAAAGTCAAAGTGGTCTTTTTTAATAGAAAAGATTCTATTTAATGAATCTTATGGTAAATAATGGAAAATTAGTATCTTGAGAACAAAAAAAAATGACAACAAATGACAATGTAATGAAAAATGAGGTGTATTTATAATCAACAAAAAAACATACATTACCTAAATATAGAATAAAGATGTCAGGTAGAGATTATTTGATAACTACATAGGAAATATCTTGTTCTTCAGCCAGATAGTACCTTAGAGAACAACAGAAAAATATGAGCTATGTTCTAATAATATGTCAAATAATACACTTTGTTACTTACAAAATAATTTCAGTATTTTCCTGTAGAATTTTAAGCAGACTAATGGAATCTTGTGTCATCTTTGCATTGCATGTCATTCTTTTCCTAAATGGAGCCCAATGTTGATTTGCAACACCTAGTTTCAATTATGCCTAATAATTTTGTGGTATTGAATTTTTAAGATGAGATTGGAATAAATAATTGTGTTCTTTTTATTATTATTTTTTTCTCAGATTTTTATTATCAAAGTGATGTACAGAGAGGTTACAGTTTCATACGTTGGGCATTGGATACATTTCTTGTACTGTTTGTTACCTTGTCCCTCATGCTCCCCTCCCTCCCCCCCTTTCCCTCCCCCCCCAGGTGTTCAGTTCACTTACACCAGTTTTTCAAGTATTGCTTTTGTAGTTATCTCTCTTTTTGTACCCTGTGTCTCTCAAATTTGGTATTCCCTTTGAATTTCCTACTTCCAATACCAGTAAACACGGTTTCCAATATACTCAGATAAGATTACAGAGATAATAATTGTGTTCTTAAAAGCTGACTTTCTCCTTGTTAAACGATCTCCAATAATGAACCTAAGAAAACAAAATTTAATGGAAAATAAAACATTACCAAAAGTTGCTTTTTAAATTTCCTTTATGTTCTTTTTGATCTGTATAACAGCTTAATGTCATAATAGTAAAATGACTTACAAATCAGTTTATTTTTTAAACTATGAAACCTGAGGCAAAAATTATATCTGAAATGCTGGTTTCCCAAAGAATAATCCAAACAATTTATTTCTCATTGTTATTTTATGTTTGTAGTACATTGAAATTTTGGTATTATGAAACAGTGCTTTTCTGTTTTACACATTCAAGATTATCCAGCTTGATCATTTATTCATATCCATCTGGCCAAATGATTGTAGCCATTTCTTTCCAATGCAGTTTTCTCAACAGCTGTTAAGATCATATCTAGGTGTTATTAATACATAAAATTAAAGAATGCAGATTTGAGTGTCATTTGAATCAAAGTGAATAAATTAAATTATTAATTCTTATTGTTCTCCTCCTTTTCCTTCTCTTTCTTTTTTGAAACTACCTAGCCCAAACTGGCTTTATATCTGTGATTTTCCTGCCTAGCTCCTTGTATGCTGGGATTAAAAAATCTAGGTCACACCTGGATAATAATGAATTCTTAGTGTGAAACTATTGGTTATATTATTTTTCAGAGCTCAAAGTGAATAATACTCCTAACCTTTTAAAAAGTAATTTGAAGCCAAAAACTGGTGGCTAATGCCTGTAATTTTTATCTGTTTGAAAGGCTGAGATATGAAGATCTTGACTGAAAGTCAATCTGGGATATTCAAATATAGGACAATTTTTAAATCTGATTAACTACCAAAAGGCCAGACTTGAAGCTGTGGCTCAAGTTATGGGTATCTATCTTTAAGCAAAAAAGCTCAAGGGCAGAGGCCAAACCTGAGCTCCTCAATTCCAATATGGCCACATGGACACACACACACACACACACACACACACACACACACACACACACACACATATTTGATAGTTATTACTTGAAAGTAATATCTGATGGCCCAAATGATAAAAATTCCTGCAGAGAAAAGCTGAAAGAATTAAAATTAGAAATCAGTAAAATATGGAGTGTACAGAAGTGCCTTCCCACAATTGCTAGCCTTTTTTACCCAGTTTTTATTACATCGATTTTATTGCTAGTTCAATCATGTTTCAACTGTACCTCAACTCATGAGGTACAATATTTAATGATGAAAAATTATGCCTAAGTTTCTAATGCTGGTGTTGTTGAGTTAAAATAAAAACACAAAGCGGCATGGAGGTTTTTCAGAAGGCCAAACATAGAGTCCCCCGATGACTCAGCAGCCCCACTTTTGGGCATCTACCCAAAAGATCACAAGCAAGAACACACTAAAGCCACCAGCACAACAGTGTTCATCACAGCACAATTTGTCATTGCTAAAATATGGAACCAACCCAGATGCCCCTCAGTAGACGAGTGCATCAGGAAAATGTGGTACATATACACAATGGAATTTTATGACTATATCAGAAAGAACAACACTGCCCATTCATAAGGAAATGGAAGGATTTGGAAAAATCATACGAAGTGAAGTGAGCCAGACCTGAAGAAACATGGACTCTATGGTTTCCCTCATAGGGAATAATTAGTACATGCTTAGGTTAGTCATAGCAGAAGATCACAATAGCCCAATAGCTATCTATGCCTGTATGAACACATAAGGTGATGCTAAGTGAAATGAACTCTATATTATGGAAACAAGAGGTATGTCATTGCTGCTATTATTTTTAACACGCCATGTGAAACAGTTTTTTTTTTTCCTCTCATATTCTCTTCCGGTGGTTTTACCCCTGCGATCACTGTATCTATTCTTAGTACCCTGGATACTGTATATAAGTGTATTAGAACGAGGGAAGGGAAAGGGAATACCAAACTCTAAAGACAAATGATAAAAAGACAATCCATTTCAAAAGCAATACTTACAAAACCATTTGCTTTAAACAACTGTACAGCTCATTGGGGTGAGAGGGAAAGGGGGAAGGGGGAGGTGGTGGTAAAAATGAGGGAGGAGGTAACAAGTTGAAAAAGAAATGTAGGGCTGAGAATATGTCCTAGTGGCAAGAATTCTCGCCTTGTATACATGAAGCCCTGGATTCAATTCTTCAGCACCACATGCATAGAAAAGGACAGAAGTGGTGCTGTGGTTCAAATGGCAGAGTGCTAGCCTTCAGCAAAAAAAAAGCCAGGGCCAGTGCTCAGGCCTTAAGTGCAAGCCCCAGAACTGGCAAAAAAAAAAAAAAAAAAAAAAAAAAGTACTCACTGCTTTACATATGAAACTGTAACCCCTTTATACTTCACATTGACAATAAAGAAAAAAGTAAAAACAAAAAAAGATTGTTTTTTGTTTGAAAGCATATGGATTTAATTCATTAAATAGGATTGCAAACACTTGAAAATATTTTCATCTGTTACTAATGATGTAGAAGTATTACTCTGTGAAAAGAGGTATAGGAATATTGGAGTAGAAATGTTTGTTAAATTTTTCTCAGGAAAAAATTAAATGTTAAACAAGTTTTCACTCTCACTCTGGAAAGCAGTATGCAGGTTCCTCAAAAGAATAAATATAGAGCTTCCCTATGAACCAGCAATCCAACTTCTGTGCATTTATCCAAAGTATCATAAACAAGGCTCTATAAAGCTACCAGCACAATCATGTCCATTGCAGCTATTTACCATAGCTAAAATATGGAACCAACCCTGTGTAGATGAATGGATCAAGAAAATATAGCATATATACACTACTAAATTCTATGCTTCCATCAGAATGAATGACATTGCCTCATTCGCAAGGAAATGGAAATTTTTTTTTTAATAATAATGTTTAGCATGTTTGGTCCTTGGTACCATTAATAAAAGGCATTCGGGTTTATGAATTTGTGGAGAGAATAGGCATGCAAGACAGAATTAGAGTCCTTATCTATTGGCCAGGCAAATTTTAAGTATGTTTCAAACCCACACTCAGGTTTATTTATCTTATTCATATAGTGACATTCTTACGTGAAGCTATCTTTAAATCAAAGAATCATTCTGTAAGGTTCTGTTTCCATAAGTGATACTTTTGTGTATGTGTGAATGAACAGATGTCATCATTTTTTATATTCAGGATGAAAATAGAATATACTATTTTGAAAATTATCTTTAAATTTTAGAGTGTACTCTTTTGAACATTAACATTGAATATAATTACCATATATTTATATACTTTATATGTGTGTATTAATGTATACATATATACATATATCTACTCACATTTGAAATTACAAGAAATGTATTGTGTGTCAATTATAACTGTAATTGCATAACAGATCCCTGATAGTCTTCAGTGATATCTGCTTGTCTTTCTTGGCCAAGGGTAGATGGATGGGTAGATAGATGGATGATTTTGGACTTAACCAAATTATTTTCATACATGATTTTCATTTACCGTTAGATAGTAGTATTTTGTTTGTATGTAGTTTCCTTTCTTAATCTCATAGTTTCTTCTTTTGTTCTGTGCCAACCGTGGACTCCACAAAACCAGTGTTCATGATCATCATTAGCCTACTTTTCTGAAATAGACTTTTCTATAAAATATACTTCTCTACAGTATACTATGTATATCATTTTCATTGTTTGTTAGATATGGTATAAGAAATTATTTCTATGCATTGTTCAGGTTTTTTGAAAACACAGCTACCTAGATACACTTAAAATGAGTGTTAAACTTAAGAATATTGGAGCGCATAATCACAATCACAGTGCCTGGATACTTAACATAATGATTTTTGTATACTTCATGTATTTATTTTCACAAACGTCATTATAATTAACTTACTCAAAAGTGTTTCTTAGCAATCATGTTTCAACCTTTGATATTTTAACTTAATAATAGAAATACTTATTCAATCTACTTCTCTCACTATAATAATCAACAGTCAAAGTTTTAATAATACTGCAGAGAAGAATACATGTAAATAACATACACATATATGTTATATTATATTTGCTATATATTTTATATATATTTGCTATATATATATAGCATATACATATATATATACACACAAACATACACATATATCTTATGTATGTTCAGCCCTCAGTTAGATTCCAAGGTCAAAATCAGATTGCCTAAGAGTAGTTTTGCAAGCACACGCCCTATGACTGACAAAAAAAAAAAAAAAAAAAAAAAGAACAAAAAAAAAAGAGAATAGTTTCTCAGGGATACTATCTTAATTTTACTTTTCTCTGAACTGCCTTGTATTAAGATTTTCATGAAAGTTATTGCAGATATTATCATGAACCTGGAATAATGAATAACCTCACCTTGAAGCTAACTTCATTAACAGTGAAGAGTGAAAACATAAAAGTCGTAAGTACTAAGTTTTGTCATAGCAGTTATTTAGCCATACTCCTACCTCCCCTCAAAAATGATGTTTAATTCTGTATAGTCATTTGGACTAGTAATAGGCTAAAAGTGGACTTTTTTTAAATCAATGGTGCTTATTGACAATGTTTGAATTGTTAAAAAACATCTGGGGGTTTATAATACCTGGTTTCCTTCTAGTTGTGGAATATACAAGTTTTTTTAAATTACAAGTGATACTGTATAGCCTATGCTGAGCATGTGTGTAAAATACTTAAATACATATAAGAACTGGAATTAAGCAAACAAAATTATTATGATTGATGATGGGCTGATAGAATCTTGTGTACAGGATCATGCTTCAGGACAACTTGCTTAAGACGCACCCCCCCCCCATCGAAGAGAATGATGTAGGGGTTCACGGATTGCTATAGTATTTTTAATTACTCATTAGCATCTTTTTAGGAACTTCATTCTCATCTTCAAAAGTACCATCCAAACAATCAATGTGCTATAAAAAAGTGATTTTACACAGAAAGGAAATCAGTTAAGGATATATTTTAAACCTGTAAACAAATGGAATTTTGAAAAATGGAAATGGACCTTAATAGGATAGCAAATCTTGTCATCATCATAATTTATAAATCATTATATCATTCATAATATATTCAATAATACATTTTATTGATTTGGCCACACTTTTTATACAAATGGAACTATGATTGAACATAGAGTTTCTGTTTACTCAGTTTGACAAAATTTTAATTAGCAAACATCAAAAAACCTGGACATGCATTTTTTTTAACAAAACATAAGCTATTTTATGACAAACCCTAACAAATATTTCATCTTAATTTCATATTCACCACCAGACAACTTCTTAGCTGGAGCCAACCAAACGTCCATGTCATCTACCACACATCATTTGTGGAGTTAATGTATGTGAAAATAGTGCAAAATTATCAAGTGTTTTGAAGTACATTTGCCATCACCATAGCTATGTATCTGCCTTTATTATCTGTTAAGCCTTGCAGATCTTTTCTTCTGTCTCTCAGGTTTCCTCAGCTTAATTCTAGATTCATTGATACCTGACTTATTCCTATGCTTCTATGTGCATATAAAAGCCAATATATGGAGAATTTAAAAGTATGACATGATAAAAAGAAAACAAATTACCAATGTTTGAAATGATTTTACTAAAAACTTGATGACTATGCAAGGATCCTGTGATCAGGAAATCTAATAAATCAACCACAATAACTGTGAATTTATTGGTCCAATCTAATTAATGCAAGCAAATCAATAAAACAAAAGTCCTGTGAATCACAAGAGAAAATACAACTGTGTTTTACTGATACTGGCAAGCTAAGGAATTTGAGAAACCTGAATTTTCATTTTGCACATATCAAAGATTGAGACTTCTTGTTAAATTTAAACTAATAACATGTGGATTAACTTACATTCTCAAATGTTATATTATAATACTGTATCTATGCAGAATTAGACTATATGTACCTTAACATAAAACTCTAGGGCATTTTCTTACTTCTGTATGTAACCATGGTTTCTGAGGCTTATGAAGCATTGATTACAGATGTGTAGACTTCATAAATTGTATTTCTTTGGAGACAATATATGTGTGATATAAAAACAAGTAATTCAAAGGAAGATAGCAAGTGGTATTATTTAAAAAGATTGTGGTTCACCTTTTCCACTGTTGGTGGGAGTGCAAATTAGTACAACCACTTTAGAGAACAGTATGGAGGTTCCTCAAAAATCTCATCATAGACATACACTATTACCCAGCCATACCACTCTTAGGCATCTATACTGAGCAACAGGTCTCAGGATATCATAAAGACATCTGCACATCCATGTTTATCACTGCACAACTTACAACAGCCAAAAAATGGAAACAACCCAGATGCCCCACGACAGATGAATGGATACAAAAAATGTGGTACCTATACACAATGAAATACTATATAGCGATTGGAAATGATAAAATATTGGTATTCACAGGGAAATGGTCAGAATTTGAACAAATAATGTTGAGTGAGACAAGCCTAGAACACAGTGAACAAAGGGGCATAGCCTCCTTGATATATGACTGTTAGGGTGTGTGTGTGGGGGGAGGGGGGGTGAACAGTGGAGACCAGGCCTGGGAAACAACAAATTTCTTTTCAAATGGTATTTCCACATGTTTGGTCAGCAACCTTAGATTTTGTATCTAAAACCAAACAACTACTAAACATAAAAAGGTCTAGAATAAACCTATCAGTGGATCACAATAGCTCAACAGCTATCTATACATGATCATTTAAGACAAGGATAAACAAAAACAACTCCAAGAGAAGGACACAGGGGGATTCTATTGTTGACATTACATTTAAAGTTCTAGGTGAATTTCCTGTGGCATACCCTACGTGGTTACTGTATATGATTTTGGTACACTGGATATTGTATATATGACTACCTGATCTAGGGAAGGGAAAAAAATGAGGGTGTAAGATATCACAAGAAATGTACTCACTGCCTTATTATGTAACTGTACCCCTTTTGCACAACACCTTGTCAACAAAATTTAATTAATAAAATTTTAAAAAAGATTATAGTTCAAAGATATCAAGGCAATTTTTAAACTGGAAATCTTACTAGTCATAGCAAATTTAGAATAATATGATATTTATAAATAGCTCATGAAGTTGGTATGTTTCAATCATGTAAATTATTTTTTTAATCATGTAAATTATTTTGGTTTTCAAAGCTGAAAAAATTGTTTTTAGTTGATACTCAAAATTTCATTTTAAAATTCTTACCTTTCACTTAGCAAATATATCTTACAGATAGATATATGTGTTCAAATGCTGTATTTACAATATGGAATAGAAGATAAAATACAAATTTTAAATAACTTACTTGTTGGAATATTTTTGTTATTTCATTTTTCTTTTCTTGGAATATATAAAAGCTACTATCAAATTAAGTCACAATCAAGTCACGAGGGAATTGGATTTCCATAGTGACACATAAGCTGTTCAGAGTTCATTGATCCTGTGAAATATTTAGACTGTTGAGATATAATGAAATAAATAAAGGTTTGTAATTATGAGATAAAAATAACTTTTTTTTTTAAAAAAGTCACTATATAATCAATATTGGCAGCTGTAATAACTGGCCAAAGTTAACATTTGTTATAGACAGTTTCATTTATTTAATTTATTCTTTATTTTCTAAGCTAAATATTCCTAGACTAAGAAACATACACATAATGACTCCGTTTGTATTTACAGAGACCTCCTAGTGAAAGTGATGTGAACCTGGACTTACCTTTTAAGACTTGCATATTTGTTTAATTAGCAGTCATTTATTTGACATTTCCAGTATTTACAAAAAATAGAAAATATTTACATTTCTTAAAGTCCTATTTAATTGTAAAAAGGCATTCATAACATCATAATATTATAATTATTAACAATATAAATTCTTTGTCATAGAGGCATAGAATTCCATTGTGTTTATGTACCACATTTTCCTGATCCATTTGTCTACTAATTTACATTCCCACCAAAATACACAAAATTTATTTTTCTCTAAGCCTGGCCAACATTTAATGTTGCTTATTTTCTTCCTGATTGTCATCCTGATTGGGAAGAGATTGAATCATAGTATTAGTATTGTTGTTGTATTTTTTTCATTGCTTAAAATATTGAACATCTTAGTATTTTATGATCATATGAACATATTTTACATATGATATAAATAGATTATGGCATACATAAACATATGTGTATATGCTTTAAATATGAGAGCATCTACTATTTTAGTATCATCTAACTGTGTAGAAAAGCATGAGAAAATAACGTTATAATACTACTAATATTTTTATTTTTATTTCTCAATAATACTGGCATTTTTATATAATTGTAAATAGAACCCTAAATAATTTAAGCAATGGCAAAAAATTATTTTATAATATTAGTATGCTATTCTTATTCAGTTGAAGGTGGTATTTTCTTTTTTTAAAATAAATTGTATTGACAAGGTGTTGTGCAAAGGGGGTAAAGTTACATAATAAGGCAGTGAATACATTTCTTGTGATATCTTACACCCTCATTTTCTTTCCCTTCCCTCGATCAGGTAGGCATATATACAATACCCAGTGTACCAAAATCATATACAGTAACCATGTAGGGTATGCCACAGGAAATTCACCTAGAACTTTAAGTGTAACATCAACAGTAGAATCCTCCTGTGTCCTTCTCTTGGAGTTGTTTTTGCTTATCCTCGTCTTATATGATCATGTATACATAGCTGTTGAGCTATTGTGATCCACTGATAGGTTTATTCTAGACCTTTTTATGTTTAGTAGTTGTTTGGTTTTAGATACATATAAAACATGTGGAAATACCATTTGAAAAGAAATTTGTTGTTTCCCAGACCTGGTCTTTACTGTCCCCACCCCCCCCACACTGCCCCCACACACCCTAACAGTCATATGTCAAGGAAGCTATGCCCCTTTGTTCACTGTGTTCTAGGCTTGTCTCACTCAACATTATTTGTTCAAGTTCTGACCATTTCCCCGAGAATACCAATATTTTATCATTTCTAATCGCTATGTAGTATTTCATTGTGTATAGGTACCACATTTTTTGTATCCATTCATCTGTAGTGGGGCATCTGGGTTGTTTCCCTATTTTGACTATTGTGAATTGTGCAGTGATAAACATGGATGTGCAGATGTCTTTATGAAATCCTGAGGCCTGTTGTTCAGGATAGATGCCTAGGAGTGGTATGGCTGGGTAATAGGGTATGTCTATGCTGAGTTTTTGAGGAACCTCCATACTGTTCTCCAAAGTGGTTGTACTAATTTGCACTCCCACCAATAGTGGAGAAGGGTTCCTCTTTCCCCACATCCCCTTCAGCATTTGTTGTTGCCTGAGTTCAGAATATAGGTCATTCTTACTGAGGTGTGGTGGTATCTCAGGGTCGTTTTTATTTGCATTTCCTTTACTACCAGGGATGTTAACATTTCCTCATATGTTTGTTTCTTTGCCTTTTTTATCTCTTCTCTTGGGAAGTCTTTCTTTAGCTCCTTTTCCCATTTAATAATTGGATTACTGGGTTTGGAGGAGGTTAGTTTCTTGACTTCTCTATAGATGACAGCTATTAGGCCTTTGTCTGTTGCTGTGCTGGTGAAGATCCTTTCCCATATGGTTGGCTGTCTTTCTAGTTTAGTGGCTATGTCTTTAGCTGTGCAGAAACTTTTTCTTTTGTAGTAGTCCCATTTGTTGAGTTTCTCTGCTATCTGTTGTCCCCCTGGGATTATGTTCAGGAAATTCCTACCTGCGCCTATAAGTTCTAGTGCCTCTCCTACTCTGTCTTCAGTAGTTTCAAGATTTCAGGTCTGATGTTGAAGTTCTTAATTCATTTTGAATTGATCTTAGCACATGGTGATAGATTAGGGTCCACTTTGAGTTTTCTACATGTGGCTCACCTGTTTTCCCAGCACCAATAGTTGAAGAGGCTATGTTTTTTCCATTGTATGTCTTTAGGTCCTTTGTTCAATATCATCTGACTGTAAGAATGAGGCTTTATTTCTGGGTCTTCTATTCTATTCCATTGGTCATCAGGTCTGTTTTTATACCAATACTAGGCTGTTTTTGTTATGATAGCTCTATAATAGAGCTTGAAGTCTGGTATTGTGAGATGGTAAGGTGGTCTTTTCAAGTACTGTAAAATTACTTTTTTCCCTTTTCTCATTTCTATCCCAAACTGTACTCATTCTACTAACATAAGTAGAAAATGCAATTTAATCAAGTGGACATTTTTAATAAAAATTAGAATGATCTTGTTTCTTCTTGTCTCCAGGAAATTATAAGGGAAGTATGGTTACCTCCATTTCCATGTTAGATAAAAATCTCCAATGTGCAAAATATTTATTATTCTCTGGTTGACTCTGGCCTTGCAATTCAAGACTTGTCCTTCCATTCAGAGGTATTAACCTAAACTGCTAAACTTCCATTAAAGAAGAGCACTAGGAATGCTCAGAGATAATTTATTCACTGACTACTAGCATGGTTCTAATCATTAATTAACACATTTAAAATCTATTTCCTTTTATTTCAGGAGGATAATATATGTTTTCTTCCCAAATCAATTATCTTCTTGTCAGAAAGCATCTAATGTATGTTATTATTCAAGCTGTAAAATTTCATGGAAACTTGTAGTCAGCCTTTCAGGAAACTCAACTCATAATCCTCAAACCACACTTGAGGAAATCAGTTGTCAGTTGTAATTTAGGGGCTAGTTCTCCCCATATTTAATCATATGCATGGTATGGTGTTACTTTTCTTCATTAGTTAACTAACTACAATGTTGTTCTGACTTAACAACCTTTTCTGAAACTTTGCATTCCAATTTGGGAATAGCAGTTGGTATTGTCCTACCATCAGACATATAATTAGTTTCTCTTAAAAAGTGTAGCATTTATTCTTTAGTAAATCTAAATAACTGTAAATATTCCATCAAATTTATGATTTTTTAAAGTTGGTTCTGGGCCTTGAACACTGGGTTTACAAGCTGTCCCTGAGATCTCCAACTCAAGGCTGGTGCTCTATCACTTGAGCCACTGTGCTATTTATGTTTCTCTGGTGGTTAATTAGAGATTAGAGTCCAATGGACTTTCCTGCCCAGGCTGGCTTTGAACTGTGATCCTTAGATCTCAGCCTCCTGAGTAGTTAGGATTACAGGCATGAGCTATCAGTGCCCAGCTCAAATGTCTGATTTTCTAATCATTTATTGCTTAGTCAAATAATTTTACTATGAAAGGGAATATAAAACCTAGTATATACACCTCTCACAAATTTCTAAATTACTACACCTTTGTTTTATTTCACCGACTTTGAATTTATATTAAAATATAAAATATTAGGTTGTTTACATGAATTCTTATTTAACTAGGAAGTAGTAAATTAAGAAATCATATTCCTTATAATAACATCTAATATGTAACAAAATTAAGCAAACAACTGAAAGTTGTTAAATGAATGAAATAATGGAGAGCTTTTTCTTTTTTATATATTATACCTCAAGCTAGCAATTTACCTCTATAATCTACAATTGTATTAGTAGCTGTATTATTTACCTTTTATCTATTTTTCTCTATTCTAGAAGAAATCAAATTAAACTAGTGCTTACCCACTATTTTAATAAATATTCCAAAAGTCTAGAAGCACATAGGGTACTATATACCGTGGAAATCTTTGCAGGCTACATTCTGGATTGTGTATTTTTTATCTCTATAATACTGAAGAGTTATGTAAGTCATTGAAGTCAGAGATTCCTGATTAAAGGTAGAAAAGTAGATTTTTCAATGACTAGTGACTTTTGTGGTTTTCATGTGTGTGCGAGAATAAAGCGTAAATATAGCTTTTCAGAACATGGGATTTTAATATATGCTTTGTGACAGGATGTAACCAAAATGGTGGCCATTCAAGTTCCTCTTCCTCCTCCTCCTCCTCCTTCTTCTCCTCCTCCTCCTCCTCCCCCTCCTCCATCTCCTCCAGCTCCTCCTCCTCCTCCTCCTCCTCCTCCTCCCCCTCCTCCAGCTCCTTCAGCTCCTCCTCCTCCTCCTCCTCCTCCTCCTCCTCCTCCTCCTCCTCCTCCTCCTCCTCCTCCTCTTCCTCCTCCTCCTTCCTTAGGGTACTCTTATTTTGATCTCTTCATCAGAATTATATTGAATTATTTTTCTTGCTCAATGTAATCTGGCCTTACAATTAATTGCTAATGATCAATATGATGAGGTAAAGTAATAGTGTACTCTTTCAGAATCTGTGTCAAAATGGGCATGTCATTTTTACCTGGTTTTCTTAGCACTCTGGATGTCATGAGAATAAGGTTCGAGAGATTGTTGGCACTTACAAGTATCTGTTTAGGAAAATCTACAAATGTTCAGGAGGCATAAAGTTCACTTGTAAGATGCCTGATTCTCTTCTTCACAAGGCTGCCTAAATCTTGCTAAATATATGTCCCATTCCAACAAATTTAAATTTTAGAATTTATCATTTAAGATCAATAATTTCTATCTTTTGGGGATGATGATACCATGTGCTTTGGGGGAGGTATATGTTCACAAAATTAAGGACAGGTAAGCACTAAGCAGAATCTAAAATCTAAATGTCTAAAATGACAAAAGATTCAACTTTTCAATGTCTACTAAATTATATAACATTGTATGAATTTAAAATTTTTCTTTTATATAAGCCACATTGGAACTTTTTTTCAAACTGGGGTTTGAACTTAAGGATTTCTGTTTGCTTAATCTTGGCAAGTGCTCTGCTTGTTGAAACATACTTCCAGTGCTATATTTCCCTTGTTAATGCAAAGGACATTTTGTGGATTTTACTGCCCAGGCTACTTTTGACTGCATTCTTTCAGATGTCAATCTCTTGAGTATTCAGGATTACAAGCACTAGCCATTAGTGCCTGACCTTTGGGTATTTTTATTTCTAGGTTAAATTTTTGCCTGGGTTGAACCTCCCAGGTTGTGAACTGCCCAATCTAATTAGTTTAGATTATAGATTATAGATTTGAGACACTGAACACCAAGCTAAGATTCAGTAAATATTTAAGGATTGTCTTTCATTTATTAAGTTCCTACTAATCAGGTGCTACTTGGCAACACAAAAGAAAAACAGTCAACCAGTTAAGGCAAACTTGTAGATACAAAAAGGATTTCCTCATATTTGAGCTTTTTTCCTGGAAATTTGAACATTCTGAGAATGTCATATTGAAATACTGTTTATGGAACAGTTGGGGTTTATCTTTCTACCAAGAACTTGCATAAATATATACATACATACACAACACACACACACACGCACATGCACACACACACACACTCACACAGTGACTCCTGTTAAGAGGACCTCTGTTTAGTAACCAGATCACAATTCATGTGGCAATGTGGTTCTTGAAGATTTGAACTGGGGAAACAGATGTTTCTATGTTCTCCTGGATGTTAACAGAATTCACCATAGTATAACTGGAGACCAAGTCCTATTTTTCCTGCTTGCTGCCAACCAACCATGTCTCTTGGAGACATTGGATAATTTCCTGCTTCATACATCCCATAACATGCCATCTAACCACTTCAAAGCCAGCATGGGATCTCCAGCTAATATTCTAAGTTAGATTCTCTTATATGACAATCTCTCCATGAATCACATATTCCCTATAATATAGCCATATTATAGCAGTAACATCCTATCACATTCTCTATAATCAGTGGGTTTAGAGCCAGATGACAGGTTCCTCCCACACTCATCCCAGAAAGGGAATTACTCAAGAGGAAATCTTTGATTTTTGTCACCCTATGGTACAACAACCATAAGTGTCTTTTGAAGAACACATTCAGCCACATAAAAAATGTGATTAAAGACACAGAAATAGGCAGTGCCTGATGTCAAAAAGGAGCACTTGAGAGTATACCAAAATAATTCTTAGAAATTATTTTTTCCCTGTCTAACTTGTTTGAATGAGTAGATTTCAAGTTATTATGATCACTTTGTATTTGGGTATTCCTAAGTGTCTAGTATCATCTTTTGTAATTTTTAATGTTTTAATTCTCATGATAAATTTATGCAGTAAGATTTTATCTATGTAGTAAGAGTTTACTAATTTACTTAAACTCACATTGTTAAGAGAATATTGAGATTTCAAGACTGTGGATATTCACAGAAATATATACTTCTTGTTTTTATAATAGCTAAAGATTATCTACATTAATTTTGGTTTAATATATTGCTTAATTGTTAAAACATCACATAAAATGAGATAAGTTGTGAACATTTAGTAAACACATATTATTTCCCCTTCATGTCATTGAAAATTACTGACATCTGTCCATCATTTAATCCAACCATCTATCCATCCATCTATCTATCTATCTATCTATCTATCTATCTATCTATCTATCTATCTACCTACCTACCTATCATCTATATATCTAGCTATCTATCATCTCTCATGTATATCTATTATGTGTATCTATGTATGTCTCTCTATCCTTCTATCTAAAAATGAATCATTTATGATCTATCTTTATCTAGAGTAGATAGATGAGTAGATAAGTCAATGATGACAATTAATGGATAATACACAGAGTAGATAATACACACATAATATAATACACAGAGTAGATAGTCCACATATAAAAGATAACACACAGACACATATAGGCATAAATATAAATATAGACAGTCATATAGGGAGCTAGATACAGATATAATATATATATGATATAGACATGACTGCTGTGAAAATGAGGTAACAGCTATGAAACATAACTTCTGAAATGACTGCAAGCTCATTTTTGCATCAAGCACTCTCTAATAGTGAATGATGTAGAGAATATAACATTATAACATGTATAATTTGTCACAATCTGACCTTTATACCACCTATTAATAGAGTCAGTATCAAACAAACCTGTTTCCTACACTGCTTGAAAATGGATTACAACATATTTCTTGACCTTTTGACTTTCTTTGTGAATTTTAACTGCCTGTACAGTTTCAGTCTGTTTCTTTTTAAAGCATTGTTAATCTTTTTGGTTTCCTCTTTTCTCTGGCCTGGGTTATCTTGTCACTTTAGTAACATCATCCATGACTCATTGAATCTTTTTAGCTCTTAGTTTGTTGAGCTCAGATCTCAAAGTTTCTCACTGTCTCTTTTGTACCTTTCCTTCTTCCTCTCTTCATTTTTTTACACTTCTCCTCTACCTTCTACTCTTTAAAGACATATGTTGTAATTACAAGATTTTTAAAAGGAGGGATAAACCAATGTCTGTTGATAGGTGAACCCTAGTGATGGGTTAATATGACTGAAGTTTTCTACATTTACTTGTGAGAACAGAATTATGAAACTTATTGTGATTGGTATAAGAAAGCAGGGAAGGCTGAAGGAGAGTGATAGAGTAAATTTGATCAAGAGACATTGTTTTCCATATATATTTATATTACATGAACCTTCATGTATAACTAATATATGCTAGCAAAATGAAAAAATAGATAAAAAGAGTAGAGCCAAAAGTAAAATATTTTTCTATCATGACTAAACTTGCTGTATGGAAATTAAGTCACTAAATTCCAAATGAAGTTTGTATAGCTAAATTTCTGTGGACTGACTATGAAAGTACCAACTCTGATTTTTTTATGTTTGTCTTTGTTTTAATTTGTGTTTAGAATCATATAACTTTGGAAGCACTATGACAGAACATAGCCTAGTGCACTGATACAGAAGACTAATCCCTTGTACCTTGTACCTGCTACTTAGAGATCCTTCACATAATATAGCAGTCTAGTGTGACAGATTCTCCCTCTTTTTATTGTTTTCCTATTATTAGCAGAAAACATTTGAATGTAATTTTGGAGGTAATTTGAGCATGTTTCAAGCCATGTGCAATCCTCAGTTGCTCTCTAATAGATTAATGATTTTTTGCTTCCTCTAACAATGCATTGTCTCATTTAAAATACATTTAAGAATTGGCTAAGTTTCTAAGATTCATTGAAACAAAAAAAAATCATTGATATAGACTTTCAGAAAATAAAGTGAAAAGAAACTACCATTCAAGAAAATATGGTAAAGAACCTGAACAACCATTGTACCTCCATTTTGTAGCTTGGGCCTGACCGGGCCCTGAAGCTTCCTGGAATAACTACAGAACATGTCAATGTGAAAATGCAGTCTAAAATAATGAAGGTAGCCAGAGAGACTTCATTTGACCAGAGGTCAGTTAAAGTTAGAATGCTTTAGCCATTGTAACACAAAGGAAATGTATTGAAGTGTGGCCAATGGGTTTTGTGTTCCTGAAACATGGTTAATGTACCCTGGAGTCAATCTGACGCCCCTCCACAATTAATGATGGCACTGGCCAGATCTGACCTCCCTATTACAATAAATATGATAAGCATTTTACCTTTAGAATATTTGCATTTTATGCTTTTGTTCACATTTCAAAACCTTGGATAATATGTATTTATGACATTTCAATTACTTTTTAAAATTTACTATTTAGATTGAGGCTCAGACTGTTATGCTTAGACCACCAAAGACCACCAAGGAGCCACTTGTGATACAAATGCATGAGATTCTTTATTGCAAGCTCCAACCTAGACTCCCAACCATCAATGACACAGCGGATATGGATTCAGAGCCCTGACCCTCAGATAGGCAGGGTTTTTATTGTGATTACAACAGGGGCAGGGTATTTCCAACTTGGCAGATACTCGATTGGATGGCATTTAGCAAGAAAGTCTTGTCCTATTTCTATTGGCTATCTATCCTTACAGTTATCTACTTTGGCTTTGATATTGGGAACTGGCCTCGATATCAGGAACTGATAACTGGTGATCAGGTCAAGTAGCACAGGGGGTTATTGCAGGGGGTAGAGCAAGTCACAAATGGGTTAAGCAAGCCGTTTACAAAAGCAGAATTTTGTGGTCAGACTGATCTAGTACCAACTTTATTTTAACAATTGCCACCATGTTTTCCCATTACCACTAAGCAAGCTTGAGTGGGGTAAAACAATCCAGTACTCAATCATAAGTAAACCAACCCAACAGTTACCATGGCATTTCTACTACTATTATGTTTATTTCTATATTCTATGACTATGATAATTTTTTACTGTACATTACCATGGTTACTACCCAGGTACAGAGGGGAAGAAGGGCTCCCTATATTTTTAAATGTCAGACTACCAGAAACTAATCTCATAGGTGGGGGTGCAGCCCTCTATCATGGAGTCATCACCAGGGTTTAGAAGAGGTAATAATTTTAACACTAAAATTTGTATTTAGTCACTCAGGTTCTCAGGTTAGCCCTTACAAGGCTAATATAGCAGTTAATTTAAAAAATATATTGTTTGTTGGCTTTCTTTTCCTTCCTTCTTTCCTTCCTTCCTTCCTTCCTTCCTTCCTTCCTTCCTTCCTTCCTTCCTTCCTTTCTTTCTTTCTTTCTTTCTTTCTTTCTTTCTTTCTTTCTTTCTTTCTTTCTTTCTTTCTTTCTTTCTTTCTTTCTTTCTTTCTTTCTTTCTTTCTTTCTTTCTTTCTTTCTTTCTTTCTTTTTTTTTGCCTGTCCTGGGCCCTAACCTCAGGGCCAGAGCACTGTCCTCTACCACTGTATTCTACCACTTGAGCCACAGTGCCACTTCTGGCTTTTTCTATGTATGTGATGCTTAAAAATTGCTTCATATGGGGCTGGGGATATAGCCTAGTGGCAAGAGTGCCTGCCTCGGATACACGAGGCCCTAGGTTTGATTCCCCAGCACCACATATACAGAAAAAACGGCCAGAAGCGGCGCTGTGGCTCAGGTGGCAAAGTGCTGGCCTTGAGCGGGAAGAAGCCAGGGACAGTGCTCAGGCCCCGAGTCCAAGGCCCAGGACTGGCCAAAAAAAAAAAAAAAAAATTGCTTCATGTATACGCGGGAAGTACTCTACCACTATGCCATATTCCCAGCCCTGCTAATTTTTTTGGATACATTTTTCTGCAAAATAAATTTAACTTTCCCTTCAGTAATGTTAGGCTAATCAGCTAATGATCAGGCAATAAATTTGCAAGCAGAATGGCTCAATTGTGATTTCCTTGAGAGACAAGAAGCTCAAATATTGTTAATTCTGAGCATGTATATGTTCTTCTAGTGATTGTGGTTGATTGTAATATTGAACAAATACATATTTCCCTCCAAACCGGCTTTTAGGATTTGAAAAAAAATCCCCTGTGAGGTTCCTTTGCAGTGAATCTCTCCATAGTACAGAATCTTACTACAGAGGAGTACTGGAGTTCCCTGGGGCCTTGGGATATGGGTTAAGCAGTGCTAGAATCCTGTTAAATATTGTTCAAGCAATACTAATGCCAAGGACAGGCTTTTATTGCAAGCACCCTTTTCATGTTTGATTTTCTTTCAACAAGTCATTTGAGGACTGGAGTAACTTTTACTCCCTAACTGATCTTTGTTGGACCCTTTCTGGTGTGGGTGGGGATGCTTTGAGAAGATGACCCCCAGGCAAGCAGGCAGTCATCCAGCCAGCCAAAGCTCCTTTGCCCACCCCAGAGATTCTCTGAGGAACCTACAAGACAATGAAAGCTAGTGGCTGAAGCAGAACTCTAGTAGCTTGGAAAGGCACTTGCCCAGCACCCATCTTATCATGACAACCCTCAAGAAACTATCTCTCCAGGCCATAGTGGTAGCAGAAAGGCGGTTCAAAGTGAAGATATGTGACTACTGTAAACACAATTCTTAATTTGCATAAGAGACTGATGTGACTGGCATAGACACCCTGGTCACTTCCCCTTTCCACTATATTAATCAGATTGTTCGGCTACCTTTGTTAGTCCACAAGAAGACACACTCCTGAGTTGTCCATCCATGTAAGACATTAGGCTTAATAAAGTCTTCTCTCATTCATAGTCTTTTTCTTAGGAAATCCTTTATTATTTGCAATTTTATACTATTTTGAATCTGTTTATTATATGATTGTTGGATTGACAAATATTTGTTATATATGTGTGTGTGTATATATATGAATTCCATTTGTTTAGAGTATCTTCTATTATATCTATAGCCATTTATTTCTTATCACTTACCACAGTAGATGATAAATGGGCCTAGAAATAGACAGATATACATGTTTGTTTGGATTATATACAATGCTTGGTCTCACAGACGGATTGCTTTAATTCAGTCATCAAGCTTCTCTGTAACAGGGAGTTTTCCTTCCTTATGCTTCAGTTCAGAGTACTAGGTATATATTAAGGCTTGTATGATTAAGTTGTATATATGTGCGTAGTTTTAATTTTCCAATTATCTTCACAAATGAGTACCTAAAAAGCTAATGAATCCAGTCTAAAGTTTCTTTTAAAAATTTACTTTAGTTTATTTATTTTGTTTTGTTCTAGTTGGTTGTGGGGCTTGAACTCAAAAGTCTGAGAGCTGTCCCTGAGCTATTGTGCTTCAGGTAGTACTCTACCACTTTGAGCCACAGCTCCACTTCTGCTTATGGTTTACTTATTTTTACATATAGTTATAGTCTACAGAGAGGTGAATGAAATATTTATTGTATATATATATATTTATATTTATATTACCAAAAGTAGACCTCCAATTTAAATTAATGGCTCATCATTACTGATTTTTAAAAAATGAATTTCATGATATATCCATGCTGTCTCCTTAAGAATGTCAGAATACAAAAGAAGTTAAGAAGTACTTGGAAACTCCTGCATCAGAAACCTTTCCTAGCAAGCCTTGATTTCATCACTTCTCTTTCTTTATTGACAAATTTGAACCATGAACATGTTTAAAATTTTGGACATTCTGGCTCAGTCATTATTATGATTATGGATTGCCTAATTGGTGCTGTAGCTTACACCGTTATTTTAGTTGAAAGATGGCTTATCTATGTTTTTTCTATCCTAAATGGGGAGAATCTTAAGTAATATTAATAAAATGAGAAAGAAGAAAATTTGGAAGTGTGGACTGCAATCTACTTTATACTCAAAATGGAATTATTTTATCTTAAACCACTGAAAATTTCAGAGAGAATTACGTTTTTCAGAATCTTCTTTGTTATCTAAATGAAAGTCTGCACCCTCAGCAACTGCCCCACACTTCAGCTGCAATTATCTTGTTTGTCTCATAGATTGCTGCCTTGCTGAGAAAGTTTTCCCTGAATTCATAAAACAATGTTGGCATTCTTTTTGATGTCTATTAATCTTGTATAATTATATCCTATTCTCCTGCCATCCAATTTATCTCCATAAAGCAGGACACGTTTGTTTAGTTGCAAACATAAGAATATTATTCCAAAACAACAGTCAATTAGTTGCCTTTCATTGGTAATTTGAATTTAAGGTAGTTAAAATAGATGTCACTATAAGGTGTATTTATTAATTTTCATTAAGTGCCCATATTTTTTCCTGCATATAACTGATCTCTAGGCACTACTGGGCACAACATTTTATCAACATATAATAAAAGACTATTTTGCATGATTTCATTTTACATGATAATGAACAGGGAAATGCTCATGCAGGCAGAAGTGGTAAAGTACAATAAATTGAGGGAATGAAAGAGTTAAACATTATTTCCAAATATAGGATGGATTGTATACTTTAAAATTTTGGAAACATTTTCCAGGACAAACCTTTTATCATTAAGGACAAGAAAAACATGCATAATTAATTTCCTCAAGTAAAATATTTTAATCTTTCCTTCTGAAACATTTTATGTAACTGCTATTAAAATGTAATGTATATGTATTTTTGATGTCTAAAATTTTATGAGCATGTAATTTTATTTTTTTTTATTTTTATTTATTTATTTTTTTTTTTTTAATTTTTTGGCCAGTCCTGAGCCTTGGACTCCGGGCCTGAGCACTGTCCCTGGCTTCTTCCCGCTCAAGGCTAGCACTCTGCCACTTGAGCCACAGCGCCCCTTCTGGCCGTTTTCTGTATATGTGGTGCTGGGGAATCGAACCTAGGGCCTCATGTATCCAAGGCAGGCACTCTTGCCACTAGGCTATCTCCCCAGCCCCATGAGCATGTAATTTTAAATATACTAAATACTTATATAATTCACAAGACACATGTAAGAGCATACAAGTAAAGAAAAATTGAAAGAATAATTCAGCTTCTAGTTACGAACATAGTATTACAAGTAAAGATTCATTATTTTAATGTTAAGACTGACAAGATCTTCAGAACAGAAATTGAACCCAGTGTCACGTAAGTCTAACTTCACTAAAGACTCCTTCAGAAGGTCATGTGAGGTGAAGGAAGCATCCGATCTGAATGTGGGCTCCATCTGTCCCTGTGTTACAGTAAACACAAGACTCTGCTCTTACATTTATTGCTGCATTATTATTAATTTTAGTATTATTTTTCATTTCTAACATGTGTCATCTCATTTCCAGATCAATTGGTTTCTTCATTTTGGTGTTATAGTCAACTCTTGAAAGAATATCGTATGTCATGTGGGAGCAAAAGTGACATTAAAAGGATGAGTGAAAAGCATCATGCTTACAGAGACATAGCCATTCATAGCCACTTCAGGAGCAATCTGTGCAAAAACCTTGGCTGTTGATCACATATCCATGGGCAATGGGCCTTTTCAGCATTCTTTCACAGGGAACTCTCTCTAGTCTAGATGATGGGAAAGTCAATGGTGTTGTTTAAGGTTCCATAAGTGATTCTTTTTTTTTCTCCTATACTCATAATAAATCAGAAATAATTTTGAAACTGGCTGAGATTTTTACAGTACAGGCTGAAATCATGGTTGTGTACCATACATGAGCCACCTTCAGCCTTTGGATCATTTGATACATCATCCCATGGTAAATCAGGCATTCTGATCACTACTGAAGGTAAACTAGAAAGCCTGCTTTTAATGATTTCATAATATAGCAGCCATGTAAATTAGCAATCAATGTATGGATTTCTTTAAAAGGTGAATGATTATTAAATTAAATGATATGGCAAGAGTATATGTTGATCCTTAAAAAAAATCTACACTTGTGCATATAAAAACTCAGAACCTCCATCTAATGTAAGAGGCAATTAAGATTTAGTCCCAATGATTTCCTTAATTTCTTTTACAAAATTTCTGAAAGGAGATGTTAGGTAGTTGAGGTCCCATGAGTGTGAGTCCTCTGGCTCCAAGTGAGAAGCTGCTGTGTCTGTTCTCAAGGCTTTCCTTTATCTATAGCTTCTGCTGTTTCATTCAGGCCATCAGGGCAAAGGGTCTCCTTTAGTGTATCTGACAGGCGCTGACATTTCTCCATTCCCTTCTTGGTCTCTTTAGTCACTTTGTCAGAACTGTCACTGAATCCCAGGGTGCTGTAGCATCTACTCAGAGGGGTGATTTCAAATTCTCAAGCACTGGAAGTTCTCTCTGGATCTTCTTCCTCACCCTTTAGCTGCTCCCTTGAAAAAGCTCCAATGAAAGGAACATTTTCACTAAAACAAACAAAAAGCCAAGAATTAACACTTCTTTACCCAAGTTTGTCTTTTAGGAAAAAGTCTATAGTCAATTTAATACAAGAAGGCCTGCCAGCTTCATGGAAGAGGGGAAGGTAAGATAAGGAATACTTGGAGCATAAAGCACTATTTCATATTTGTTTTCAATATAATAATAATTTAATTAAGCCAATGAATATTTAATAAGTTCAAGCAATTATAAAGGTATAATGAACTTGCAAACTATGATGCAGAAAAGATTGCCAGATGACAGCAAAGACAAAGAAATCTCCTAACTCCTGACCTGAGGGAAGTCAGGGAAAGAGGTAAGATTGATGCAGGTGGGTCAGCTGAGTCCTTAAAGACTGTGAGTGAAACCAGTGTTTGAAGATGGGGTTTATTGCAAGCAGGAAAAACAAGCACAAGGAGTGAAAGTTCTGATCTATTTAAGGAACTCCATTTAGATAAGAGCACATTGTGTGCAAGATGAAGAGAATAGCACGAGAAAGGGGCCAGGAAATTATGGCTAGAAAATAAAGGTCCCTTTCTACTCTACAGATGTATATTTATTTTTATTTGTAAGGCAGTGAGCCAGAACAGTATAATCTTATATGGATCCTTTATTTTTACTTATTGCTTTAATTATTGTACTTTCCTACAAGTATTCATATACCTAAGTTAAAGCTGTGAGAATTTTAAAGAGAACATGCAGTAACTACAAAACTTAATTACAATGCCATTGAAATGGAATTTTGCAGTGGCTTGATAAAAATTTCCACTTATTTGTATTATGGCTTTGGGATCATTAATTGTTTATTTTACTTAAGCCCTCATTTCTTTTCCCAGGCCAATTTTATTTATTAAATTATATTTACCTGTTGAGATAATGCTAAGCTTTACTATTGTTCTCAGTTATAGGTTTATTTATAGCTTAATATATAACCCCTTTTAAGAAACATTTCTTAGTTTTTCTTTTTTGCCAGTCCTGGGTCTTGGACAGCAGCCCTGAGCTCTCTGTCCCTGGCTCTTTTTTGCTCAAGGCTAGCACTCTACCTCTTGAGCCACAGCGCCACTTCGGGCTTTTTCATATATGTGGTGCTGAGGAATTAAACCCAGGGCTTCATGTATGTGAGGCAAGCACTCTACCAGTAGGCCATATTCGCAGCCCATTAGCTTTTATTTTAAAAACAGAAGGTCTATTATGGAAGTAATTGTTGGAAAGTTTTATGATTATTTCAGGGAAGATTTTTCAAACAGGAAAGAGTATAAGAAAAACCTAAGAGGGGCTGGGGATATGGCCTGAAGTGCTTGCCTCCTATACATGAGGCCCTGGGTTCAATTCCCCAGCACCACATATACAGAAAACAGCCAGAAGTGGTGCTGTGGCTCAAGTGGCAGAGTGCTAGCCTTGATCAAAAAGAAGCCAGGGACAGTGCTCAGGCCCTGAGTCCAAGCCCCAGGACTGGCAAAAAAAAGAAAAAAGAAAAACCTAAGAAAAAGACTATTTTTTGTGACAAGTACTATGTTGAGTCAAATGTAGTTTCAGATATAATTATAACTAGCATTTAATCATTTAAAATCACACTCACTACAAAAATGTGAGGACTTTTGTTAGCAAATGTAATCAAAATATCATTAAATAAGAAACTGAAGAGAATATCTGCTTATTTAGCATAACTGAGATTATTGAACCTAAATAGTGCATATGACAATAGAGTATGGCAAAATGAAAGGAAATTTTCATGGCCATATGTTATATATGTTGTTCTTTGTCATGTATAAGATTTACCCATGCAACCTGCTCATATATTTCATTGATTTCAAATAGTAGAGTCTTTATTATGAGAGAGGGTAAATGCAAATGAAGCAGTAAAATGAGTGCTAATGCTACTACACATCTATGCCTTCTGTTTTTCCTAACTAACACCCTTCTACTCCCTTCCATCTGAGCACACAATGAAACTATAAGTAGCGGTAAGCATGTGGTCCCTTTTAAAGAAACTTGCTGTCTTTGCCAGAACCTCTCTTGCCATTCCATCCTCACACAAGAAGCCACAATGCTACTCACGTTCATTCTACACCAGGTAATTTGGTTAGGACTGCACTAATAAAACTGATAGCCTCTACACAACTTCTGTCACACAGAAGTCAAAATTATCTATAAAAATTCAAAAGACACTTTGGGAAATATAGTTTGTATATTCATGGTTTATAATGCTCTTCGAGGTGTACAGTAATGGAAATATCATAAAGGTATTCGAGGCTATTGTTTAAATGAAAGAAAATCTTTCATACATTCTTCATAAAGGTTTTTTTTTTTCCCAATGGACCACAAATCTCTGTTACCTCAATGGCCAAATGAAATTAAACATTTTGACATTTATTCTGTGTGCTTGGGAAATAAAAATAGCAAGAAAGTAGTAAACAAAATTACAGAAGCCATCCAGAATGATAGTGACTTTATTTTTTTTTTGCACAAATCCTTCGTATTTAATCTTTTAATACTACTTCCCCATCTCCTCTTCAACTAGTCGATAACATAATTACTAAATTGCTTGACTTGTTTTATCTCTTAAGTGACACTGGAGATTGTATAAATTGTGTGGCTAATTCAATGATTTAATGACTAAAATGATCACTCTTCTACCTTCTTTTAAAGTATAATGACATCTTCCTAGTATAAAAGCAAATTATGTCAGAAAAGACCTATTATTTAACTCCAAGAGCAAAGTAAAGCAAGTGTTTTGATAATACTTTGAATGTCATTTTTTCTCAAATGATTTTTTATCACAGGCAATGCTTAAAATAGGAAGATAATAAAACCTAAAAACACATTTATGTCTTGCCCTACATAAAGAACAGGTAGCCTTGGCCCTATCTCATCACTGCCTTGACTTGATTGGTTGGGGTTAACGACATGGCCTATCATATTCATAACATAAATAACAAAATGAATAAGCGAATGCACTTGCCATAATAATCTACTCACCATTTAAGGGGAGACATGTACAGCCTACCATCAAATATCTTTACATTGATGTCATTCAGAGCTTGATGAGAACTGGAATGAAATTGTTTCTGTAAGGATTCATCATTTCCATAGAATTTCAACAATCAAAATTATTTTTGTATAGACCGTATTTCGTCTTTCAAGGCTGACTTACTTTCGAGGAAGAATCTTTCAATTTTATTTTTATTTTTTCTCATTTTTTCAACTATACTGTTGACTAGGTAAAGCATAGCTTCTAGGTAACCCACTAGTTCAGTCACTCCTGGGGACTGAAATTTCTTCTTCAACCTGCACATGAGATTGTCCATCATTTTTCTTCAACATTCTATAATATTTAAGTATCTACACCATGCATTCAGAGTTGGGAAGACTAATATCTCTTTTATTCAAATATGTTGAGTTCCAGGGCTCAAATAAATTGGGAAATGAAAAGGTTACCATTTGATTAATACAGCTTTAAAAAATCTTCAAGAAGGAAAAAAGTCAACAATCTATTATGATGCCAACCTTATCAATCAAATAAAAACTTAAATAATAATTATTTTATTGGCTTCTGTCTTTGTTTCTCAGTAGATAATCTCTTTTCATGTTAATTTATGTATCAGAACTCTTTGGGGAAAAGCGTTTTGATTTTTATTATGAATGTTTTTATTGAGAACGTTTTATTATTAAAGTTTTCTTAATTTTTTTCTTCCTGAAGGATTAACATGTACTGTAGTGGAACATGGGTTTGGATAAAATAATTTGCTTCCCACCATGAGTCTCCTGTACTCAGGCAATACTCTGAATAGAAAGAATAGGGATTTCTGCCAGCAGATGGGGCCCAACTGAAACCCACCTGTGAGTTTTCCCCATAGTGCTATAACAGTACACATTCTGACTTTGCAATCCTTCACAACTATGTGAGAAAAATCTGTTGGTCTGTCTCTTTCTCAGTTGGATGATGGAGCATGTTTGTGTCTTTGTAAGCTACACTGGTTTCCTTGCTATGTGAATAAAGTATATATACTGTAATTACTAAATTGTATATACCTACAATTTCATTGAGCACAGATGCTATTCATGCCACAAAGAGCAGTTTCACAGAAAGCTCAGGCTTTGAGCTATGTGACGTCAGTCAGACCTCTAGCTAGAGATGGAGTCACACAAGCCGTGGTTCAATGAACCATGCAAACTAACAAATAACTAATAATGCAAACTAACAAAAACTCATAATGCTGAGTCCAGTTTCACTGATTGTTTAATCCTCTTTGAGTATGGCTGTACATTAAGGACATTGGGAAAATTCTTCTCTAATATTTACATATACAATCCTTCCTACTTTTGCCTATGCGTCTCTTCTTTGGTCGGTTTCTACATTTTGCTTTTATTACACTACAGCTTCAGAAGTAGAGCACTTGTACTGACTTTTCTGTGCTTCTCTATTAGGAAGTGATTGACCTGAGAGAAATTCTGTGGACCCCAAATTTACAGTTGTGTGCAATATGCATTTCCTGACTCCCCTCTGAACTTGTGGTTAGTATCTAAATTAAGGTGGTCTTCTGGAGGACTCTACCTCTAACTTTGATGTGGAAAAACCTCCTTGCAAGAAGTAATCTGCTAAGCATCTTTTTAAAGAAATGTTCTGAATTATAAAGACTGAATCAGGTTTTAGGCTTCATGTGCTGCTGTACAAGTGTATGGGCTTAATAAAATCTCAGAGAGCTCTGACTACAACCTATCTTTAATGGTTTATTTCTCACCTTGACTTAAACACTTGTGTTTTTCCCCCCTATATCCTTACTCTCTGTCCTTCCCTGAAATATTAATCTTATGTAATACTGTATTTTAAACTCTAAAAATGGAGATAACATCTAGAAATTATTTGGGGACTAGTTAACTAATGTGTGTATAGTATTAATTAACTATTTGAATGAAGATAATATTCTGATGAATGTCCAATCAGAAGACATCTTTCTGTCAATGCTTCGTGATATAGTTCTAACTTGCAACTGAAAACTTAAGTCAGTAGTCAGGCATGGTGACTAATGTCTGTAGCTCGAAGTATTCTGGAGACAGAGATCTTAAAGACTGATTGAAGGCCTGCCTATGCAAAAAGTGACTCTCCATCTCAAACAATAAGATCCATATGGTGACACAAGTTTATCACAGATATATGGGATGCATATATAGGAGAATAGTGAGGGCTCATGCTGATCTGGGAAAAAATAAGACTCTATATAAAAATACCCTACAGCAAAATGAATGGACATATTGCTCAAGGGCCCTGTTGCTTGTCTAGCAAATGCATGGATTGCATTAATATCCTAGCATAAATCAAAGAGGGAAGGAAAGAAGGAAGGCGGGAAGGAAGGGAGGGAGGGAGGGAGAAATGGAGGAAAAGAGGAAGGAATGAAGGAACGAAGAACGAATGAAGGAAGGAACAACGGAAGGAAGGAAGGAAGGAAAGAGAGGGAGAGAAAGAAGGGAGGAGATAAAGGAGGGAGAAAGGAAGACAGGAAGAGAGGAAAGAAGGAATGAAGGATTTCAATTAAGAATAATATCTTTTTTCTTATACAAATGCTAATGTTAAAACTATAGAGATAATGTTTTGTATTAGTTAATAAAAACACATAGAGTTAAATATAATGAACTTTCATAGCATGAAGCAATGATTGACAATATATGCAGGTCCCAAAAGAGACAGTGGCCAAGATGACCTGTTCTATTGTTTTGGACACTATGCGAATGAGTGCTGTAGAATTTCCAATAATTAATTGTTTCTTTATATATATTAATTAGGACTCCATTTGCTTCTGAAATTCAAATGAGTTATAATCTACTAACATCTTCCACCTCTTCTAAGTTGTGTCAATTTGAGTGGCATCATCTCTTTATAAACACGTGTGCTTCTCTTCACATTAATTGTTCACTTTATAATTCATCACATGGACAAAATAACTTTTTTGTTTGTTTGTTTGTTTTTGCCAGTCCTAGGGCTTGGACTCAGGGCCTGAGCACTGTCCCTGGCTTCTTTTTGCTCTTGGCTAGCACTCTGCCACTTGAGCCACAGTGCCACTTCTGGCCATTTTCTATAGATGTGGTGCTTGGGAATTGAACCCAGGGCTTCATGTATACAAGGCAAGCAGTCTTGCCACTAGGCCATATTCCCAGCCACAAAATAACTTTTTTTTTCATCTTCTCCAGGGTTTCCTTTTAACTGTTAGTAGTTTGAGTATAGTAATTTTGTTTGACAATAGAAAATGCATTTTAAAAATCAGCAGTTGGCACTATTAATATAATTTCTTTATTTAAGCTTCTAGAAAATGATGAAAAGTTAAACATGGAAAGACTTCATTAAAGTGTCCAAATGTATTTCAGTTTCAGTTGCTACTAAGAACACTTTCAACTAAAAGTAGAAATCATTTTAAAAATGAAGGAAAACATATTACCAGGTTATTTGCATTTTATTATCAATTTTACTTTGAAAAAATAATTGAATTCCTTGCTAGAACATGGTTGTACCTTGCATTAACTACATACTTCATATTGCATACTACTACATTACCAGAGTTGTGAATCTTATTATAATAATTTATATTCAGCTGAAAGGTGTGGTTATATAATCCACTCTTTTTCCATTTTGTTTTCATTGAGTTACATTCAAGACTTAGTTCTACCTTTTGGAATAACCCTATATCAACCCTTGCAAACTAGCACTAATAATAATAAGTACAGATGGTTTTTTATTATTCTTACTGACTTCAGTAGAAATGAAATCACCATATTGAATAGAGCAAAAAATAAGAACCATGAATATTTTCAGAATAAACCCTTATAATTCAGCACTTGAGTTATACAAAAATATCTTGGTAGGCTGTAAATGGTCTTACTGCTAGACTGACTAAACATAAATTATTTCTGACCTCATATAATTATTTATTTTTGCTTGAAGTTGTTTTTTTTTGTTTGTTTTTTGGAGAGATATCAATGTCTTGAAAAACCCACAGAAAATTACCAATCAAATATATCAACAGGAATAACATAATACTGACATCCAGTGGTCATTTAGGCTTATTGCAAAGATATATTTCTTCCAGGTTATTCAAACTTCAGTTTTAGTTAAAAGGTTTATATTGATTATTTACTTTGACTTATCCATGTAATAAAGGAATTTCCTTATTGATTATAACATTATAAACAGATATGAAGCTACAGATTGGGGGCTATTGTTTTCTTTTTTTCTTTTCAAAGTAGTGTACAGAGAGGTTACAGTCACATACGTAAGACAGTGAGTATATTTCTTCTCAAACTTTATACCTTCTCCTTTGTTTTTTTTCCTACCTTTCCCCTTCCTTGGTTCCATCCCCACCTTCCTCTGAGATATATGATTAGTTTACACCACATTGTCTTGTAAGTATTGCTGTTGCATTGGTTTGCCTTTTACCCTTCATCTCTCCATTTTGGTATTCCCCTTCCCTAGTTCTGATGAACATATATATATATACACATACAATACGCAGTGTACCAAAGTCAGTTACAATGACAACAGGGGTAAAAAACATGGGGAAGAAAGACAAAAGAAAAAGTCATAATTTCATAGGGTACATTAGAAATAACAACATCAAAGATAAACCACTTATTTCCATTTCTTGTAGTTCATTTCACTTAAGATCATCTTATGTGATCATATGTACATTGCTATTGAGCTAAAATGCTCCTCTGATAGGGCTAACCTAGACAAGTACTAATTGTTTCCAATGAATGAAATCATAGAGTATATGTTTCTTTGGGTATAGCTCACTTCACTTACTATGATTTTTTTCAAGTCTTTTCCATTTCCCCACAAATGAGGCCAAATCATTCCTTCTAATAGATGCATAATATCCTTCTATAACAACTCCCATATCATTAACAAATTTCCAGGGTAATAAACAGAAAATCAAAAGCATCTGATCCAAGTATCCCACTGGCTATTTCTATAAATATATCATGATAATTTCCCAGTTTTCACTTGGTGGTTAAATTTTGATTTTTAATTGGATTTGAAGGACTTTTTTACAGGTTGGTTTAAATAAAGTAGATCTCAGAATACTGTGTTTATCTTAGGTACCTTGGGATAAATATTTCCACCGATTTAAGGGCAGGTAAACACTCATCAGATCACAAGAATTAAAACACAATGGAGGATAACATGGGAATGGCTGATAGGTTTTCTTGTTCTGACTTTGTTTTTCGATTGGTTAATTGGAGATAAAAGTCTGAGATCTGCTTGTCTAGTTTGGCTTTAAAACATGAATTTCATATCTGAGTTTCTTGAGCAGATAGGACTATAGGTATGTAGTATTGGGGTATGGACTTTAGATATGTTTTAACACAATGTTTATTTTTCGACCATGAATTCCCACAGATTGTGGGTAGGAATTAGCTAACACTCTGTGTTTCCATTTGTACCTGAGGTATACATACTTCAGCCAGGGTCATGGTGTTAAAAAATGAAATCAGCACCTATTTTTATTACATGCAGTTATCTTCATTGCTGTTAGCAGAAAATTTGTTATCATTGGAGTTATTTTTGGTTCCAGGCACTAAGAGCTGCTGGCATCATGAATTTTCTATAACAGGTAGAGAGGAAAAGAGAGAGAACCTTAAAGAGAATCATCGGTCAGTTAAATGCTATGATTCATTGATGAAATGGATGCACTGACAAAATCAACCAAGAAGCATCAGGGGACAGTTGTGTAACCTGCAAGTTGTTCTTACCATGTGTCCAAGGGGTGAGAAAATGGATAAACATTAGAACATGGAGTTAATACTCTGACGCTTTTCTTTTACTTCTTTCACTGTCCTTCAATATTCTTCAATGTTCCAGCTTTTAATATTTTAAATCAGAGTTAAAATGATATTTCTTCTAGTTGTTCTTAAAATTATGATTTTGACTATGTTTTCATCACTGCAGACTATAAATTAACATTTATTTAACATAAGCATTTCATGCTATCAAACCTCTCACATATGTAGTGACTCTCTTAGAAATTTTGATAACACTTCTGAGCATATTTTTCCTTTCAAATATTCTTGATCCTTAAAAGGCATTTTTTAACAGAGTTAATTTCACTGAAACCTAGAAATAATCTTTGAAAATGATTGCTATCACTGGAATAAAACACGTCTGTGATTGATGTTTAGCCACATTCCATGCACACAGTGGAAGATTCTGAAGTTCGTTTTTGGAACAATCTAAGAAAATAAAATAATTCAAATCCCACGTGCAGTGCTACGATAGTTATCTCTGGTAAGTCTTGTTAGATTAGAACTTGCAATACTGAAAACCTCACCTACAGCCACTCATGCTACACACAGACCTGAAATAAAATGTGCTGAAAGACATATACTAAGAGAAAAACACAAAAGTAAAAAAAGAACTTATAAGCAGATATCCAATTATTCTACTTGCTGCAATTTTTCTATGTTTGAATATGACTATAGATTTAGTTTTCATTTATATGTGTCAGTGCATTGCATCATTTTATAGAGGGCTGTTTGATTTGATGTTGTATCATTCACACTTAAATAAACTATAAAAGAATTGTTGTATCATATACACATAGACACATAGCTTTACAGCAGTATTATAATACTTAAACATAATGTATTGATTTTTGCTGCATATATATGGTATTGTTACAATATTTTATAAACTAAGATATATATGTACATGTATGCAAACATTGAAATATTTAGGATATTTAGTATTAGAAATGAATATGCATATAAATGTGTGTTTATGTTTAAATATGAGAGATTTTTCAAGTAAACATAAAAAGAATGGCTATTAATTAAATTCTTCAGGATTTGCAGCAAAATTCACTGTAAATGCATATGTTTAGGAGGATTTGAATGCATTTTGTGATTCTGGCATCTATTTGGGGGAATTAAATTCTTGTCAAGGTGACCATTGTTTGTTTACACTGGCAGTGCTTTAAATGTACATGCATTGCCTGTCTGCATTTGTTTCCATTAATACATGCATGCTGTTGTTACTTATCCACATATAACCTGTAAAAGTTCCCGGATTCTAGCTGCCTAGGGGATGGCCTGTTTATGCCACACCAACATGAGCCAACACAACCAGGGAACTTTTTGAATTTCTGAAGTGAAGGCAGAAGTCATCTTCTGTATCCAATTTTATGAATATTTCTTTCCCCCTCAGTCATTTTATATTAGTTGTTGGGTTGTTGAAAAAGGAGCTGAACTAGGGAGAATATTTTAAAAGGATACCCTGGAAAAGGTTTAATAAAAATTTATATGAGTTTCGGTTCAAAATGTTTATCATTTAGACAGGCTTAAGGAGCTACACTGCCTTCCCCCAATGTGATTTTAGCTTCACAGGGAAAATAAAAACCCACAGCTAGCACAAGGCAGATCAATTTTGTCTGGTTGGTTTTTTAAGTTACCCAAGGGCCGCAAAATCCTGGTACCTGAAAAAGTATTCTCTCTCTCTCTCTCTCTCTCTCTCTCTCTCTCTCTCTCTCTCTCTCTCTCTCTCTCTCTCTCTCTCTCTCTCTTTCTCTCTCTCTGTCTCTCTCATCCTGATGCTGTTTCTAAAACATTATTCTACAGATCTTGCATTTCTGAATTAAAAGTTCATTATGGTTCAGTCATCAGCAACTGACGAAATAGAAAGGCTGCTACTTACCTACCCTCCAAATCTAATATTAATGCTCCTCACCAATAACTTAAAAATTACAAAGGAAAAACTTGTAGTTTCTTCTTCTATTTAAAATCGATTATTTTATTCATCTCTAGGTGCCCAGAAATCCATTTTACTTCATTAGCCCTTTCACAAGTAAAATGCAAAAGATAAATAAAGATAAAATGACAACATGAAAGAACTCACAAAACAATTAGATCATTTGGGGGTAGAATCATCTAGCTTATGTTTATTGGAAGAGTAGATTAATAAATTTATTTGTTTATTCATTTATTTCTGTACTGTTGGTTGTAGTGCTTGAACTCTTGGCCTGGGCACTTTTCCTGACCTCTTTTGTTCAACCACTTTGAGCCACAATGCTATATTTTTAGTTGTTGTTGCTGTTGTTTTGTTTTCTGGTGGTTAATTGGAAATGAGAGTCTCATAGACTTTACTGCCTGGGCTGGCTTTGAACCATGATCCTCAGATTTTAGCTTCCTGAGTAGCTAGGAATATATAGATATGAGCCACACGTACCTGGCTAAATTACTAAATTTATCAAAGTAAAAACCTATCAAAGTAAAAACCATGTGGGTAAACGTCTTTGATAGAAATTTTACCTACTAAATTCCTTAGTGAGGTTTTCTTGAGTATTTAGCCAAACAAAAATTTTGTCTAATTGCCCAGAGTACATAAACTAGTGACCAATATGATCTAACCACTTATTCAAGACTCTTATTATAAAATTGATTACCTGCAGGAGTTAAGCTAGAGACTTGGCATCAATTAGTAATTATAATTGAAGCTGAGTATAATTAATTATTTAATTTGGGGATGTTAATGTGAAGTCCCATTCTCATTACATGATGAAATTGCATCATTATGAAGGATTTACTTTAAAAGGAGTAAAACTTATTTAAAGGACGTTAGGTATTTTAATTAAAAACAACAACAGAATTATTTGTACATGTGTAGTACATGTCAGGCAACTATTAGCTACTTCATAGGTAATGGACAAGAATCAGCCTTTGTATAATCTTGGTTCTGTATTCACATACCAGAATACATAATTGGAGAGACCAAATCTCTAAGTGAACACAGTAATTCTGAATACATTTGACATATCTTCACTGGGTTTTTGAAACTGTTCTTTACGTTTACCCCTTCATTTTGAGTAATGTAATACTGGACCTTTGGGGAAAAACATGTTTATTAGAAACAAGAGTGCCTACCTAAGTTTAATTCTTGCTAAAAGGTTTTGCTTTCAGGTGGTTTTTTTTTTTTTTTTTTTTTTTTTTGGTAAACCAACTAAGCTCTGCTGAAACCACTAATGGTGGACTTAAAATTGATCATTTATATGTTAAGTTGCCTTAAGAAAAAAAAAAGAAAATTAAATAAAAAGGCAATAGTTTTCTTTCGTCACTTTAAGTTAGACGATTTATTTCATATTCCATAGAGTACATTTTGAAGTATATTATTAAAAGTAATTATAATATCTTACTCATACTTGGGAAAATAATTTACAATAGATGTCTACTTTAGTATACTGCTACATCTAGGGCAATATTTTCCAAACATGCTAGTGACAATTTATAGTAAAATATTTTAAGTAGCATTTTGCCTGTCACTGTTATAAGGCAACAGGTAATAAAATGGTTGTAAGTAATATAATTTCAGTAATCACTAAAATAGAGAGCTTCTTTGCTACTCTAATATCTTATTTTTTAATATTTTTATTTATTACCTCATATGTGATACAGAGTTATCCATTTTTTCTTATTAGAACTTAAGCTTCAGTAAAGTTTTCTCTTTTGTTCTTGCTATACTTATCTGTAAATAAAATATTTCTTCAGATTCCTGAAGAAATATGTGTTTAATCAAAATGAAAAATATTCAAAAGTTTTAATTTATATCGAATTCCATATATACTGAAATTTTAATAGTGTTTTAAAGATCGGAGATGTAGGAATATTCTAAAAAAATAGGTCTAAATAAAGCCTACTTGTTAAAATCTAATTAAATATTTACACTTATTAAATGATTAAACTTATCTGCTCTCATAAATATAACAGAAAATGTTTCATGCAATAAACTTTAACTGCAATAAACTTTAACTTTGAGGTTAAAATATAACAGATAATCTAAAATAGGACAATCCTATAATTTTCCTTCTAAACAAAAAATAAAATGCACAGAATAAAAATATAACTCATGTATTCATTTTCATTTTCTTATACTAAAGGTATATTCAAAACACACCAGGTAATCTGCTATGTATGTAATGACTTCACAAAAATATCAGTTCTGTTAGAATGTATTAATATTTAACATAGCCAAGACTCCTATACAATTATTATTTTGAGGTCTACAGCTCTATTCAATGAAGAGAAGAGATTGGATATTTGGCTACTTAGTCTGTGACACATGTTCACCTCAGGTTAATAGGATTGTTTTTAAGCTGCAGTTTTAGCATGGCCTTTTTTTGTTTCCTTATCACCTTCATGTTCTATCCAAAACTGTGTGTATATCCCTGATTAAAAGCCTTGAGAAGAAAGCTCCAGTCTAGAAAGTGAGATTTTTTTCACCTGAGTTGCTCTGTCATTGCTTGTTTAGAAATTGTTTTGCTTTATGAAATGAAAAAAGAAGACAAAGTAGAAATTAGTTTAGGCTTTTTGTTTTTATTTTTTTTTGGATGAAAATATTTACACTACCATGTTTTGTAGGTATATCCTGCTGTAGTAAGCAGTAAGGGAAACCAAGGAAAGCTTTCAAGAAACCCAAGTGGTGTTATGATTTCACATTGTCTTTGTATATTTAAACACTGGTCAAGAGATCAATTCAGATCATGGAATTTCTTTCAACAGTTTGCTGACATTTGCAGGTAGAATGGAAGGCAACATAACTCATGAAAGATGCATACGGTCCCATCTTTGGAAATGAAGTTTTTCTTGTGGTATCATAGGATAACGAAAGTTCAACTTGAATTAAAAATGGAGGGCTGGCGATCATTGCCTGTACATTATACACTACACAGGTTCTACCTCATAAGCTTTATAAATAGGTGAGATGTCATTTTGTCCTTGGAGGAAATAGCATGCTTTCTACTGCACATATCAACTTTTTGTTTACTCGGTGTATTTTTTACTAGTAGATATGCTTCTCCTGTTACTTTTATGAAGTGGATTTCTGAGTCTCAAAAGCTTTTTAATTATATTTTGCTAACAATCTTTTCGTGGCTGTCTTCTCTCTGGCTCCACACATGCCATTTCCTGTATGTTTATCTGTGTCCACATTTCCCTCTAATAAAAATAAGAATCACTGTGTTAGTATGCAATGATCTGATTTGAACATTAATTAAAAAATAACTTGCTGTCAAATGAGTCATATTCATAGGTACTAGAGGCTGAGAACACAATATTTTCTGGAGTAGAGAACAACGGATATACAATATGAATGTGAATTGACAGAACATAGGAACCAGAGCTCTGAGCCAAAAACTTGATTCCAGAGTCAAGTTTTAATTATGTCAGGTTTGTCCACTTCCTCCAACACACCAGGTAAAGAGAAAAACAATGGTAAAGTTTTAAAAACAAGTTTTAGTAAAGCATTGGTCCTTAGGAGGAGCATAGAAAGCATTTCTAGTAGGAAAAAAAGTAAAATATTTAAGATCCAGGCTCCCAGGACAGAATCTTGGCTTAACAAAGGAAAATCAGATGCAAAAGAGATATTATTTCAGAATATTTTGCATCTGCTCCTCCCAAGCCCCATCCTACCCTATGAAGAGGTTTACAGTAGGAAACTTATGAGGAATTAATAACTAAACAGAATGTGATGGGACCTCACCAATAAAATGCTACCATCTCAAACACCTAAATTATAATAGGAGCAATCAATCATAGCACATCCTGGGATATAAAACCCCCTAAATTGAGGGCTACAGAGGGAGTTACAAACGGACAGAAGCAGACAGAATTACAGACAGACATATGAAGAAGAGAAGATGGACAACTGACTGAGCAGCAATGGCAGTGATCTAAACACTTCATTTCTAAATACAGCTCTTCACATTCAGCCTTCATTTGTTGAACTTCTGAGACAAAAACCTGATGAGGCTACAGCAAAGTTAGCAGTGGAGTTGCAATACTGGCAGGCATCTTCTGCTTCAGAGCTGCAACATTAAGCCAGCATTGCATGCCACAGGGCTGCAACCCTAGTGGTCTTCTCTAACTGCTGAACTGAAAAGTGTGTGTAAACTGTGCTCAAAGAGCAACAGAAGAAAATTCAGTGCCAATGCCATCTTTTGTTTACTGACATGAAGTTTTATGTTTAGACAGAGAAAGAATTGCAGCAAAATCTAAAAGTATGTATAATTAAGCTCTTCCAGACACAGTATGATTGGGTTGATTATTATTTCCAGAAGTTATCTTTGTTATCATCATGTGACAGGAACAATTTGGTTTTCATGTTATGATTACTTCCACTCCAATCCATGGCTTTGTCTTTACAGGTCAATGTGATCATTGGTATATTGGAGTGTCTTTCTTACTGAATTCTGCTTTTTTTTTTTTTTTTCTGATTAGTACAGAAGGTGTGGCTCAGTTCTGTCATTGCTGGAAACTGAGGTGACTGTTGAAAAGAGCCTGAGTTTAGGAAACAGGTACAAAATGGAATCAGAAATTGGGAACATCTCTCAAGCTTTTAGTTAGCTTGTCCATCCAAGGAATGACCTTTATTTTCAAAAGCAGTTCTAAATACGTGCACACCAGTACTGCACGATAATGCATTGCTGAATAGGACTCTTTAATATTTGCAATTTGGAGAATATGTCATTGAACAAAAACTATGAATTTATTCTGTGAGACCAATAGATCATATGCTTGGTATCCTTTTGGGTTTCTAGGTCTGTTCTGTGCATCTTACTGTATTCCCAAATTTGACTTTTATATACTGAAGTATGTAAAAAATCACATGAGTATACAAAGAGAAGTAGAGAAGAGTTAAAATGGTAGGAAGACAAGGTTGAATATTCATTATCATTCTAGTTACATTCTAGAACTCCAGTCTCTTTACAAAAGTTAGAAACATCTCAAAGTGTTTATCTTTTATGAGCATTGTTCCTGACTTAACTGTAATTTCCTGTGTAGTCCCTTAGTTGAAAAAGCCATGATCCCATTGCTGCTGAACTGGGAGTTCTAACATGTAAACTTGTAATTTTTCATCACTCTCTTCAGATTTGTTATACACCTTTAAACTATTCTTATTTTCAAAATTCTATTTTTATGTATTGTAAAGGTTTTGTACAGTGGGGTTATGTTTACATAAGTAAGGTAATGAGTACATTTTTTTCTTCTTTAACTTTATTTTTGTTGGTGGTGGGGCTTGAACTCAGGGTGTGGGTGCTGTACCTGAGACTCTTTGTGCAAAGGCTAATACTTTATCACTTGAGCCATAGTTCCCCTATGAATATATTTCTTGTTGAACATTTTTACTACCTCCCTCCTTTTCTCCCATTTTCCCTCCTCACCTCCCCCCAAGTTGTAAAGTTCATTTCCCAAAAAGTGTCTTTTGGGTATAGCTGATTCTTATGTTCACCCTTTGTCCTTTGTCTCACCATTTTGTGATTCCCTTCCTCGTCCCCAAATCAGATAAATGCCCTTGCCTTGTATATATGTTTATGTGTATCCTGTGTCTATTATAATATTACTTTAACCATTTATTTCTGATTATTGTTTATTTCCTAATTCAAATAATTTCTCAAATCTCTAAATCTTCTACCTAAACATTTTAGTATGTTATTTATTCTACTTTTATCTCAGGGTGAAAATAAGGCTTTACCTCTTCTGCAGAATAAAATGAATAAAATTAATTACTTAATATTTTAAAAAATGAGGGAGCCTAATGACTAGCTGGTTAAGTTTAGAAACTGTTCTCAAGAAGTTCTTTGGCTGAGGATACAAAAGAATGTAATGAACTGGCTAGACACACACACACACACACACACACACACACAAGTGTTATGAAAGGTGCACAAACATTGTAGTGGAGACATGATCTAAGCCCTGTGACATCATCTTGATTTTATTGCAAAGTGTTCATCAGTTTCTATTCAAATAAGAATTCATTTCATATAGATTTTCATTCTTCCTGCTTCATGGTCACATGACCTGTATCAACAAACTCAAGTTGTTTCTCAACAGACTCTTTTCTAAAGAAGCCACAATGTTTCAATCTCTTTAGTTTGATCAGGGATAAAACAATCACAGACTTCCTAGGAGAAAAAAAAAAAAAAAAAAACACCTCATTTTTCTCCTCTTGATTACAAAACAGCATGATTTAAGACCAATTTTTTTTAAATAAATTTCTTTATTTTGTATGGCTTTCTCATATTATCATATTTATGTCATTGGACCAATTTCTAAGAAAAGTGTCAATTAAAATAAAAATACATTTAAAGAAAATAAAATTAAGCATTAAAAGAGGCAAAGTAATTTAACAGATTGGTTCTCTTTTCCTTTCTAGCTTAACTTTTTTCTTATCAATTCAATTTGTATATTTTTTTCCTGTTACTTCCAACAATGAGTACAAGTACCAAAAAGTATCAGTGAGCTATAATTTTGAGCTCTTCCTCTACTACTTACTAAATGTTTAATTAAAGTCTTCTTGTTTTCTGTTTTGGGAAATATGCTTGAGTAGCTTTGAAATTTTATATGAAAGGTTTTGTTTCATCTCATCTAAAACAAAGAAGAAAATTTTAATTAGCATACAACACTATTTGATAACAAGATTTTCCTACATCCACTTGCATTCCTCATAAATAGTGTCAGTCTCTTTAAAAAGTACTTTAATGAATTATGAAATAATATAATAAATTCATGAGAATGAACTGCAGGTTAAAGCTTTGCAAACAATGTAAATGAATGAGTGCATCTATTTATAGAGACTACAGAAAAAAATCAGTCAATATTTTATCAAAAGTATCAATCATGACCTCAAAATCCTGAGTCAATTTTATTTATATATTTATTTTGTAGGTAAAATTAGTTCTATTGATTAAATTATAAGAGTATATTTTATTCCAAAGGATTTTAATAGTGTTACTCTAACTGAATTGTTGTACAAAAGTGTTACATTTCATTAAGTCAAGTTATGAGTATAATGCTTCTTGGTCAATGTCACCCCTTTCTTTGTTTTACCGCACTTATGTTTCAGTCCCTAAACTCAAGAACATTTTTATATAACAGATTTGAGGTTTTTTTCAAAAGCTTAAGAGTTTTGAATGTATCTGAACACTATCTTTCAATAAAAGTTATATAATGTAGACTTATAAATGAATTTATTTTAACCTCAAAATCATCTCACCTTGTGGAAGAAAAAACTACAAAACCATGAACTTAAAAAGTAATAGAAATATGCAACTATTTCTACTAAAAATAAAAATTCAAGTTTTTTGTTAGTCATGGGGTTTGCACAGAGAGCCTGAGCACTGTCCCTTAATTCTTTTTTGCTCTTGTTTGTTCTGATTTTAAATAAACTTACAAGGTTTCAGATATAATTCCAATTAATTATTAAGTGCGTAAAATATCTCATCTACTTCTTTATGACATTCCATCCCTTGGGTTTTTTCATCTGTTTGGTATATTAACAATATAGCAAAGCAATCTTCTTATTATAACAAAGCCATTGCTAAATTTTAAGTAGTAAATGATGATCTGCTTATATTGAGAATAGTTTGATCAAAACATCCTCTAGATTTACTACATAGTAAGAAAATTCTGGATATAGGAAATGAGTTACTGTAAAAAAACACATTTAATAAAGAAAATGTTCTCACTAAATGAGCATACCTTCCAATAATTTTCCCTTAATCCTTCATTTCAGTTGTTAATATTGAAATATCAATTTTAGAAAGTAATGTAAATAACATTAAGCATATTATAGTCCAAAATTAGACACAATAGTGACTCATAACTATATATTTCTGTGACTTGAAAATATCTGTTGGTGACATCAATGTGATTATTCGCTACTGCCATTACATAGCACTTTGGGGTGTCATCAAAATGATAGGATTATCAGATTATATTAAAGAGTTCCCTCACAGATAAGCTTTACAATGTGCTAGGAAAGCATTTTAAGTTATTCTTACTTCTCTACTTCTTAAAATATTTGAGAAATATCAAGAAAATTGTCATATAAATGTAAGCCTTTGGCTCAAATTATTAGTGAGATAGTAAGACTATTCTGTCAATAGTAACAACACATATTAATCTATATAAAATTAAGATAATTATTTTGTGCCATTCACTAGTGCTTAACTATTTGGACATTAATTAAGAGGAAGTCTTGTTGGATGAAAAAAATTATTAAAACCAACTCCAGAATTGCTAATAAATAAAGGATATGACACCTATTGCGGTAGGCAGATGTCTAGAAAGTCTTTTAAGATATGGTAGATTTTTACATGTGCTGGTGTATTTTTTCAAGATGATTCCTTGATCTCTAAATTCATCAGGTTATAGTAACTTTGATTTAGAAAGAAACTTTCTTGGTTTGCCTAATCTAAATAAAGGAACCCTTTCACCACAGGCTTTTCTCCATACGACCACAGAAAAGACTGTCAGAGAGCTGTCTTTCTGATATCTTGGAAAAAGCAGGCAGTTACATATTTAGCTCCTGGTGCTGTATATCACAAGGCAAACTGAACAATGTTAAAGACCATCCTTAGTTAGCAGTTGACCCCAAGTATTATATTCAGTGAAAAATAAGTTCAAAAGTGGAATTTTCCTACTTACGAATTTCAGTTCTACGTATTAAATAGAATGGTTGAATAACTCCTTGTCCAACACGACATTCATAGATTAGTATTCATAGAATTAGTATTTGATATATAATACTTTGGACTTTTTTTTATGTTTTTGTAGTATCCAACCATTAAACCAGGATTCCATTTACCACTGTGGTCTAATTTTCTTTTAGAGTTCCGAAAAGTTCTTGAACTCATTTTACTACACACTTACACTCCAGTAATAGGTTTCTTCCTATGTTAAGAAGGCTGAAGAACTATATTAAAAAATAAAAAGCATATATATAAAAAAAATCCTACATACAATAAATGTGTCATGGAATGAACTTCCTAGACCATCTTTCCATCACTCATGCAAAATAGCATATGCTACATCTTTTGAATTGCCACTCTGTTGTGCAATATCTTAATTTGCAAGTATCTCATTTTTTGAAAAGCCATATTTTCTTTTTATATATATAAATGAAGAGCTATATTTGATTTTCCATGTTTTTCTACTGATTCATGTGCTAAAATTTCAAAATATCCAAAACAGAACTGCTGAGTTTTTACACTGATTCATCTAAATTTAATAGCTTAAAAACAGAAAGGAGTGAGCTGATGCCTTCGTACTGGCAAGAAAAAGTGCCAAACTTGTGGTGTACAGATGCTAATCTACTCATAAAAATGTGTGTAATTAAAATTATATATATGTATATACTGAAATTCACACAAAAATCTTAAGACTTAATTGCTTCATAGAAGATTTCTAGCAAGCCGTCAAATAACAATGATTGTAATACTCTAAAAATATTTCGGGGACTTGAAAACTGTAGCCAAGAGGCCAGAGTTCTGGTCTTCCCTCTAGCATGCAAGACATTGAAAGTTGTTTTTCTCCTCTAACATGTACAAAGTTGAATGAACTATAAAACAAACAAGTTCCTTTTAGATTCTTCAGAGGGGAGGTCACTGGGAGAATCAGAGCCTGCTTAGGGGAAGACACCAACCAACACGTGAACGAGGATCTTCCTTGGCTAAGTGCAAACCCACATTCACATATTTCTGTAGAAACCAGTGCTGAGATAAAGAGGGACTGAATTTAAACTTGAGGATTAGCACAGACAGCCCAAACGTTCTCGTTCTCAGTCACTCACTGGGAAATGCATGTAAAGTTCTGGCTAGTCATAAAAGAGAAAGAAAGGAAGTATAAGGGGGGAAAAAAGGAAATGTCCTTGCATCAGACAATACATTATTTGCATAGCACAATGCTATTTTTATAGTCATTTTTTTAAAGAATGAAAATGTGCATTTTGAATAAAACTATAAAGATGTCTTTCTGGAGATTATGAAATTTTAATAACATTTCAAATAGTAATTTAAATAAGTGAAAATTATGCAATGGAGACTAGAACAGAAATCTCAACTTAATAACTTGTAGATAAGTGTTCTTGTTTTGACTATGTGTATTATGAAATCTTAGAGGGATTAAAGTTCCATGATTACAATGATAAATTTTAACATAAAGCTTTAGCTGTAATAGAATGCAGCATCTGCTTCAGAATAATTATACAGCACAAACTAGGTATTTCATGAAAAGACTCCAAGGAATAACTATTGTTGTCACAATTATTCAAAAGCTACTGCTATTGTTTGTTTATTCTATATTTGCTTTGGGGCTTGAGCTCAGGGTCTCACACATTTTGCTCCTTGTTTTTGTATGAAACTGATGCCCTACCACTTGAGCCACACTCCATTTCCAGCCCTTTGTTAGTTATTTGGGTGTAAAATTCTCTCTCATGGCTGCATCTAAAACTTCAGATCACAGTCTCCTGAGTAGCTAGGATTATCAGCAAAAGCCCTTGTTTTCATTGGTCTATAAAGTGGTTACGTTAAAGCCGAGTATCTTATATAAGACACTTCAAACATGTTTTCAGTACTGATGAAGTCTCTTAATAAGCAAAGATTAAAACAAATATCTGTATTAATAAAATCAATTACTTTTTTGTTTTAAAGAAACTTAGATGAATCTAATATATGCTATGGAGAAAGAAATCAGAGGCTAGTCCTATGCTTTATTAGGCACTGTAATATGGAATACTAAAATTGCCAAATGGGATCAATGATGGAAAGAATCAGATTTATTGGTGTGATTGATTCATTATCTTTGAAGGGATACTGGTGATCGTTCTGCAGACATGGTATGTATTATGTATATAGAGAGCTTTAATTACAGATCTATAAATACATTATATATATATATATATATATATATCAAACACATGTGTTAAAATTAAATTTTAAAGATCGGGATATCCACAAGCAGAATCTGAAATAGTGATGAACTATAGGGTGATCTCCACTTCAGTATGAAATATTTGGTCCAATATCTCAGAGGTCAAATGAAAACATAACATATTTGTTTCACTTTTCAAAGGAAAAATATCACTTGTATTCACCTTAGATTTGACCAGCTGAATCTCTCTGAGTTAGATAAGTATTTATTTTGAATGTATAATTTTAATTGTAGTATTTTTTTCCAAAGACACTAAGGTGTATTGCTTCCAAATAATCTCTGTTTTAAAATGAAATGATGTATGTGTAATCAAAGATGGAGAAGAGCAAACCAGAAACCTCTACTTGGTGAAGAATTACCAAAATTTTAAGTAGAAATAAAAACAATGTTACACATATATAAATGAACTAGCGGTACCTAATATTTTTACATTCTTGCAGAAAAGGTTCATTTATATTTGTACATTTATGGACTTATCAAATGATTTATAGATTGACTGAAATGATATTGAAATCAAAAATTTATAATATCACCAAATTCTCATAATTAATTAGTTTGTAGAAAAATTTAGTCCAAATGTCTATGATGTCATATCTTTCTAATTTATTTTATATGTAGTAGGCCTATACCAACATATTGTTAATTCTTTAAAATATTTTATTTAACTTAACTTATCTCTGTTTAAAGTTACCATATTTTCTACAGATATAACTCAATAGATTTCATTAATTGATTGGTAAATCCAACTAAAATATATAGTTTGACATAAATATTTGTGTTCATACGTTATGACTGCTTTCAAGATCATGTTTCAGAAATACTTGAAATACGAGATTTGTGTCTATATTTTTCTTTGCCAAATTACATAAGCTGTGTAGCATATGTGGTGATAGATGCATATTAATTTAAAAATAAATGAATAATTTAAGTTATTCTTATTTACTACTTTAATGCTGATATTGATATTTTATTTAACATTTTCACTGCATTACCTGCTTTGCAGTCTATTTTCCCGCAAAGGAAGTATAAATATATTCAGAAGCTCTCTACACATGAGCAATCTTAAGTAACTTTTAAATCACAGGCACTTTCACAAACTCTGACACTATTCAAATACATCACACTAGATTGGATCTGGATGTTTTCAGCAGGGATAATATCTGTATCATAGAGTTTTAGGGGAGATTACAAAGAATGATGTTGAATCCTTTTGTAACTGCTAGCAGAGAATCAAGGATAAAACTTTCTTTCTATGAGGGAAAAATTTTCACAGATTGACAATCTCCATAATGCTCGGAGTATTATAGTGCTCAATTGTCTACTGCAAGGCCACTGAACTTAATAAAACCATAGTGAATACACAAAAACTTGTAAGTTACTGTACATAATAGTCAAAATTATAATAGTGCCTCAGTATCACTATCGACACTACAGTGTTTGATGTAATATTGTGGCATTATTTTATAGAGTTTCAGTAAATATCCAGGAAAACAAACAAATTTCTCTATTTAGACAGTGGGTATGATTCATAGAAAATGAATATCTGAGGCCAGGAACCGGTGCCTCACACCTGTAATCCTAGCTACTCTTGAGCCTAACATACAGAGGACTAGAGTTCAAATCTAGCCTAGCCAAAAAGGCTACAAGTCTACATCTCGAAAATAGGAGCAAAGCCAGACTGGAGAAGAGCTATGAGCTCTATATTGTTTTTATTTATTTTAACAACAAAATTATAAGATAAATTGTGTTTGTAATGTTCCAAGGATTAGATATTTTGAGTGCAATGCCTATGAATTTAATTTAGTGTAGAATAGAAGTTAAAACCAGGTCATAGGCAAAGACAACAGAACATTTTGCTATAACTTTCACATTATTTGTGAATGTTATGTGAGATTTGTCATTAGTATTAAGCAATGATGTGTTTGAATCTTCAATATTCTCATTCAACCTGCAGGTCTCTGCTCAGAGTCAATACACAAAATTATAATACTAGGAAGAACAAATCACAGAGCCAATGGTGTGATTGCAAATTTTTTCTTGCTAACTAGACAGTCAATATCATATTTCCTTATTAATGAATCATTGTTCATTTAATATGAAGCTTATGTGACAGAAAGTGTTCTTTATCTAAAGTCATAAAATTTAAAAAAGAAAAGAACTCAACGGCTGATAATGTAAATTAGATTCATGTGTCAAGGGCCATTTATATAAACACACACACACACACACACACACACACACACACACACACACACATATATATCCCAATTTTGCTTTAAGACTTTAGATACTAAATATCTGTGTTCAGACATTGTGTACTTATTTTCTTTCCTTCTCCTATGTAATACCTAAGGGTGGATTTATAGTGTTGTGGAAGAAATTTAGGATAATATTGTCTGTCACATGGTTACCAGTTTTAGGCCCCACTAGTTGCATATGAGAATTCCATTTGCTGTCCATTTTTGCTGACATTTGAGGAAAATTAGTTATTTAAAATGCTACTGTACTATAGGGTATATAGTGACATGTAACTGTAATTCATATTTGCATTACTCAATAAGTATGATGAGCATCTTGTACATCTTTCATGGATAAATGACATAAACTTCTTCAGAAAATATACATAGTACAGACATGTCTATCAAATACTTTTCCATTTCTAGCTATAATGCAAAATGATAAGAAATTTCTTCAAGTCTCTATGAACAAGAAGTTAAAGAATGAGGCCAAAAAAACCTCTTACTTTATTTTGATTCTTCACAAGACAGAAATTGACAAAATACTTGAAAGATGTGAATACCCCACTTGCCAGAACATTTCTGTGGCATACTGGATTCCCAAGCCAGACGATGATTCTGTGATTACTAGTGGGGTTTGCCTTAGTTGAATCCACACAGGCAGTGATGGTGAAGTTTTAGTTGAGACTGATGGTTCAAGTCTAGGACTTTGAGTTCAGGAAAGTCCATGGTTCTGTGTGCTAGTGAAGGCTGTCACCTTCGCACCAATGTTCAGCCTTCCTAAGGCCTTTTTTGATACCCTCAGTTGAGCATCTTAGGTAATTCCTGGGAGATTTCCTGAATTAATAATAAGTCTGCAATGTTCATCTTTCACAGAGCATGAAGACACTGTGAGGTATATACTTTTAAGGTATAGAACTACTGACTTCTTGAGAAAAAGCAGATGAGTGAGATATTCCTTGTTCTGCAAATAATGGAGGAAGGAGGAACAGATTACAAAGCAGCCAGACTGACATTTTCTCATGGGACTCTCTAGCTATGAAACTAAGACAAATGTCAGACAATACATACAAACACCCAGGAGACCCAGATATTGGAAACATCATTTGAGAACTCACAGAATATATCAAATAATACATAACATATGAAATGATATGAAATACATCTGGGAAGCATTGGTGAATGTATCTTTCAAAGCTTTTTACAATGACATTTACATCTACAAATTAATTAACATAAATTATATTAAATATAATTTGTATTGGAAGCAATTGATATCATATACTAATAAAATAAATGTACACAACTTAATTCTAGAAAATGTCCACATTACTTGCGCAGTCATAGATTAAAATTTATTCTCTTTTATTCAACAATAATATCATATAATCTAGGGCTATGGCACTCTTGATACAAAGGTTTATTTCTGTGCTTTGTATGGCTGTACATTGTAATCCCACCAACACAGGAGGCTGAAATAGGCAGACTACTTGTGCTTACAAGTTTAGATTAGTCTGAGAAATATATTAAGATCGAATTTTAAAACATCTTCCCATTTTTACATAGTTATATCTGACTCAATACATTAACTTAAATATATGGAAACTAAGCAGAGGTGGTGTATGATATTTTTGCCTAACTTGACTAGAAATAATTCTCTTTGGGATTTTAACCTTACTTCTTTTTTTTTTTTGGTTCATATTTTTTTTTAGTCAAACTGATATACAGAGAGGTTACAGTTTCATATGCTAGGCAGTGGATACAATTCTTGTACTGTTCGTTACCTCCTCCCTCATTCCCCCATCCCCTTTCCCTCTCCCCCCATGAGATGTTCAGTTGGATTACACCAAACAGTTTTGCAAGTATTGCTTTTGTAGTCATTTGTCTTTTTATCCTGTGTCTCTCAATTTTGGTATTCCCTTCCAGTTTCCTAGTTCTAATATCAATAAATACAGTTGCCAATGTATTTAGATAAGATACAGTGATAGTGCAGGTACAACCACAGGAAGGGGATACAGGAGGATCATCAACAATAGAAGCTACGGTTTCACATGGCATGCTGAAAGTAATTACAACTGTGATATATCACTCCTTTCCATAACATGGAGTTCATTTCACTTAGCATCATCTTATGTGTCCAAAAGGGTATAGCTATTGGGCTCTTGTGATCCTCTGCTGTGACTAGCCCCCTCAACAAGTGGGCTAAAGTTTTAAAAAGAGACTTCTCTGATGAAATGAGAATTGCCAAGAGACATATCAAAAAGTGCTCTACATCAACTGGCCATAAAAGAAATGCAAATCAAAACAACATTGAGATTCCATCTCACCCCAGGAAGAATGTCTTATATCAAGAAAACTAACAACAACAAATGTTGGAGAGGATGTGGCCAAAAGGGAACCCTACTTCATTGTTGGTGGGAATGTAAGCTGGTTCAGCCAATCTGGCAAGTGGTATGGAGATTCCTAAGAAGGCTAAACATAGAGCTCCCCTATGACCCAGCAGCCCCACTCTTGGACATCTACCCAAAAGACCACAAACAAGAACACACTAAAGCCACCAGCACAACAATGTTCATCACAGCACAATTTGTAATAGCTAGATTTGGAACCACCCATATTTCCCTCAGTAGACGAAAGGATCAGGAAAATGTGGTACATTTACACAATGGAATTTTATGCCTCTATCAGAAAGAAAGACATTGCCACATTTGTAAGGAAATAGAAGGACTTGGAAAAAATTATACTATGTGAAGTGAAACATGGACTCTATGGTCTCCTTCATAGGGTATCTTTTAATTTTGAGGTCTTTGATCCATTTGGAATTGATTTTGGTGCAGGCTGATATATAAGGATCTAGTTTTAGTTTGTTGCATGTGTTGAACTCGTTTTGCCAGCACCATTTGTTAAAGAGGCTATCTTTCTTTCATCCTACTTTTTAGCTCCTTCATCAAAGATTAAGTTGGCATAGTTCTGTGGGTTCATTTCTGGGTCTTCAATTCTGTTACATTGTTGTTCCGGCCTATTCTGGTGCCAATACCAAGGTGTTTTTATTACTATAGCATTATAATACAGCTTGAAGTTTGGTATTGTATTCCTCCAGCACTGTTTTTCTGCTGAGGATTGTTTTGACTATTCTGCGTCTTTTATTGTTTCATATGAATTTCTGTATTGTTTCCTCTATTTCATTAAAAAGTGGTGTTGGGATATTAATGGGTATTGCATTGAATTTGTAGATAGCCTTTGGCAATATTGCCATTTTGATTATATTAATCCTCACAATCCAGGAGCATGGGAGGTTTTTCCATTTCCTTAGTTCTCCCTTAATTTTGTTTTTCATGTTTTTAAAGTTCTCATCATAGAGGTCTTTCACTTCTTTGGTTAAAGTTATTCCTAGGTATTTTATGTTTTTTGAGGCTATTGCAAAAGGAGTTACTTTCCCAGTTTCAGACTTGGCATTCGGATCATTAGCATATCGAAAGGCCATTCATTTTTGAGAGTTTATTTTATATCCTGCAACTTTGCCAAAGTTTTGGATCAGCTCTAGTAGCTTGGGAGTAAAGTCTTAGGGGTTCTTTAGGTATAGGATCATGTCTTCTGCGAAGAGCAAAAGTTTAACTTCGTCTTTTCCTATTTGGATCCCCTTTATATTTTCTTCTTGCCTAATTGCTCTGGCTAGGAATTCTAGTACTATGTTGAAGAGAAGGGGAGAGAGGGGACATGACTGTCTTGCTCCTTATTTTAAAAGGAATGGCTTTAGCTTTTCACAGTTTTGAATTATGCTTGCTGTTGTTTTGTCATAAACTGCCTTTATTATATTCAGAAGTGTTCCCTGTAATCCCAGTTTTTCCAGGGCTTTTAGTATAAATGGGTGCTGGATTTTATTGAATGCCTTTTCCGCATCCAGAGATATAACCATGTGTTTCTTTATCTTGTTCCAGTTGATGTGGTAGATTACATTAATTGACTTGTGTATATTAACCAACTTTGCATCCCTGGGATGAATCCAGTTTGATCATGATGTATAATTTTTTTGATGACCTGTTGAAGTTGATTGGCCAGAATTTTGCTAGAAAATAATTGAGCCTATGTAAAGTCCAATGAATTTACCATGAAAAACTTATTTTCACTTTATTTCACTATTTCATCAACTACAGAGTGAACATGATAACAATAGAGCTTGTAGTAGCTTTCATTTATTTGTTTGCCTGTTTTTTCATTTGTTTGTTCACTCGTTAGTTCGTTCATTCATTTGTTCAGTCATTCTTTTGTTCACTTATATATTTATTGGGGAGGTCTAGGGTTTGAACTCGGGGCTTCAGTGCTATCCTTGAACTTCTTTTGCTCAAGGCTAGCTAATACTCTACCATTGTCTCCACAGCTCTTCTTCCTTTTCTGGTGGATCAGTGAAGACAAGAGTCTCACAGAGTTTCTTGTCTAGGCTCCCTTTGAAGCACTCTCCAAAATCTCAGCCTCATGAATGGTTGGATTACAAATGTGAGCCATCAGCATCCAATATGGTAGTAGCTTTTTTGTTTATCATACAACTTGGAAGCTAAATGGTTATTTTGTGTATATAACTATGCAGGAAAAAATAAAAAGATAAAAACTAACATGCTGGTTTGTATCTAGTAACATGTTCTGGTCTACAGTTTAGAAAAGAGATCTTGAGTTAACAGTGGTGATCATAAAATTGACAAAACAGTATGCACTGTAAATATTTTGTTGATTTTAAGCTAAGCATAGTGGTTGAAAGCTGTGATACCATCTACTTGGGAAGTAGATAAATATAAGAGGAAAATAAATCAAAGCCAGCTTGAGCAAAAACAAGCAAATAATAAATCTGTGAGAGTGTTAAATTTCAGCTATATGAGATTAAATGTAAGGCACAAGATACCCTAAAAGAAAACATGCAACCCTGTCTGAGAAATAGCTACATCTCAAAGAACTGGAGGCATGGTTCAAGTGACAGGACACAGCCAAGAAAGCACTAGGACCTGAGTTGAAAACTTTAGTAACACCAAAAACAAATTTTAAAGTGTATGGAAATCTTGTGCATAATAACTAGCATGTGAGAGATATACAGACTAAGAGCTGTAAAGCAACATAGAAACACCTGGATTTTCTTTTCTTTTTCTTTTTTTTTTTTTGGCCAGTCCTGGAGCTTGGATTCAGGGCCTGAGAACTGTCCCTGGCTTCTTTTTCCTCAAGGTTAGCACTCTAACACTTGAGCCACAGTGCCAGTTCTGGCCATTTTCTATATATGTGGTGCTGGGGAATCAAACCCAGGCCTTCATGTATACAAGGCAAGCACTCTACCACTAGGCCATACTCCCAGCCATCCTGGATTTTCTTGACAGAATGGAATTCTGATCTCAAAAAATTGCAGAGAGAAACAACCAACAAACACAGCTTATGCATCCATAATAAATGACTAAGAGAACTTACAATGGGTTAAAAACAGAAAATGTGGTTTTCTTTAAAAAGAACTAGAGCTGAGGAAGACTAGGAAGTATAGGTGGAGGAAAAGAAGGAGCACCCTTAACAGTTATACTAAATTACCACAAATAAAGGCTACAATATTCCTTGCTAGCTAACCTGATATATAATCTACCAAAGAATCAATCTGATTTGCCTTTGTTCTACATATAGAAAACAAAGGTAAAAATAACAATTTAGCTCAATGATGGTGGCTCACACCTCTAATCCTGGCTACTCAAGATGCTGAGGATCATGGTTCAAAGCCAGGCACTATCCAGGGCAGGAAATTCTTTGAGACTCATCTCTAATTAATCACCAGAAAACCAGCAGTAGAGCTGTGGTTCAAAGTGGTGGAGTTGTGGCCTTGAGCACATAATCAACCTTTAGTATAAAACCTCAGGAAAAGTACCGAGAAACAGAGTATAGGCCCCATGACCACTACCAACAACAAAATATAACAAGTTACCAACCATATCATCTGACATCTAATCACATTTTCCTAGGTAATTAAGGGAGCAGAAAAATTAGAGATGGATAGGAGAAATGTATGGATCAAATTGTACAGCATAAACCTAGGGAGTATGAGACCCCCAAGTTCAAAACCTACTCTTTCCAATGTGGAAAAGAGAAGCGAGAGATGGAGTGGAGTTAAGGGGAAAGAGAGATAGACAGAGAGAGAGAGAGACAGAGAGACAGGGAAACAGGACACAGATAAAAACTACTAAAAATTGAATTATATTCAATGAAGTTCAAGATCTCTTGAGAGACTATAAGCAAATGGAAAACTCCTCAAGCTTGGTTATAAAAATAAAATCTATTTAGAATTTAATAAAATTTCAGACATAAATTTGGTCAAAAATAAATAAATAAAAACCTAAAACAGGAGTTCTCTGATCTATGGGAGTTCTCTGATTTATGTGACAATATTGAGTCAACTAACATAAGGCTATTGTAGTTCTGTATGGAAGAATACATGAAAATATGTGACAAAAATGATTTAAAGTTTTCACATTTGAAAGAAATACACATAAATATAAGTTCATGAAATGTAAGTCATGTCATAGCGTGATAAAAGTGAGAAAGTAAAACCTGTCTTTGAAGTATGACTAAGCCACAGAATATGTACAAAAACAATAAAACATACTGAAAATTTCTAAAATGAGAATTCTTATAAAAGATAGTACAAAGACGAGATGGGGTACATCCAGGGTTGTATGGCCTTAGACAAGAAATATACTCACTACTAATGTATATAACTGTATCCCCTCTGTATATCACCTTGACAATAAAATTAAATTTAAAAAATAGTACAGAGAACTAACTAGAAAGAAATTCCTGTCAACCAAGGATTTAAATACACAGCTGATACAGTCTTCACGAAAGATAGTAAAATAAAGATATTAATACATGAACAATACCAGAGGTGATGTTCTAGTAGATCTGAATGATAAGAAATGCTGACAGCAAACAATTCTGTCTACTGCCTATATTGCAGAAAGTTGGAAAACATATTATTTTCATTCTGACACCAAAAAACAGCTAGACATTCTATAAAATAATCATTTTATCCTGAGCCTGGCAGAGACCTGAGTTCATACGATGATCAGGAAGTGGAAGGCTAATGGGAGTTAGCCAGAAATGAGCACTGAGTACCTTGTGGGAGCAGAAAGAAGAGAAGACATCAGATGGGCGGGAAGGGAGAGAGCACTGACATGTTTACTGAGTTAATTGCTAAATAAAAAGCATATGTGATCATGAGAACACATTTGAACACACTTGAGGAACTGTTCTCTACATGTTGTGGGCTCTAATGAGAAAAATGATGGGCAGGAAGAGTCCGATCATAACCTCTTTTAGTAGCCCAAAAAAGGAGCTGGTATTGGGATAGTGGCATTGTGAAAACAGTACACATCCAGCCTGGTCCTCTCTACTCAAAGGAATGAAAACACCTGGTCCCTAGAAGATGGGTGATAGATTCTGTTAGCCTCATTACACATTCAAAAACTATTAGAAGAAAACATCTAAAACTCGCTGCTTGCCAAATTTGGGCAGAAAGCCATGCTGGGCAAAGAACCTTGGAGATCTCCTATCATGTGGGGAAAGCCTGGATCACTGCTTTCTTGGCTTAGCTGCTGTCTTTGGCAGACCCCATATCACTAAATATCTGTAGGATTTCCTCAGTAATGCAGACAATTAGTCTCAAAATCTCAGTGTCAGTTTTTGTCACTGGTAATGTTGGCATCTATTCGTAATTGTTGCTAGATTCACCTTTGTGAATTCTTGTTTTCATTGTAGTCTGTAACCTTGCTAATGGAGATCCTATTTGCAGGACTATTTCATTACATTGTAATAAATAAGACAAAAGGACAAATGGCACACCATACAAGATACCATTACACGGTTGAGTGTCATCTGTATGAGGCTGCTTTCTAGGCTGACTTGTACAACTCACTAAATGTACATGATCATTTCTGGCTTTTATAGGCCCATCTGCAGGTGTTTCTGGTAGGACACACTCTTAGCACTCTCATGTTTTTAGTTTGTTTGTTTCCAGACCAAACATGAAGGAGCCAAAATATATGTCACTGTCAAAATGCAGCATGTCTGCCATCTCTATGTCTGTCATTTCAACATTGAGCATTTCCATTAAAGAAAAATTACATATGGCAAAGATAAAGATAAAGTTCTGCACAACTAAAAGAAATGCTTCACGTAATCCAGTCCTATCCAGCCAATAATATTAAATATTTCAGCTATCTTTTAATTGCAGACAAATCAAAGCACAACCGCTTTCCTTTCACTGAAAATGCCTTAGAATTCCTCAGATTACAAAACTCAGTGTCACTAGTCCAGGAATCCTTGTGAAATTATTCTCAATCATCTGGTATGGACCCATCTTACTACAGAATTTAGAAACTTACCACCTCTTTCTCACTAGATCTAATTACCATAATATAAAAATATACTCTATCAGCACTTGTGCAACATCAAGACAATTAAATCTTTCCCTAATGCCTACTTTATGTCAAGGAGTAAGAAATTTAATGTCATCCAATTGCTGGCTTAACACTTTCAATCAGTGGTTACTGTAGGCTTGGTTGAATCAAATAGTAGCTCTGAGAAGCCTTGAAGTGGTGCTTGAGTTGCATGTGATAAATAGGCCTTCTGTGTTCCTTGTTGTTAAAAAAAAAAGAATTTAAAGCAGGTTTCAACTTGGAAAACTTTAAGATAACGTGGATATAATAAAAGATACTTAACTCAAATTCTGTGCTTTGAGAGATATAAACTTACTATAAAGAATTTTATGTGTGTTATTTTAAATGATACCCAAAATCAGTGTATATTAAATTTGTTAAATAAGCACAGTAATTTTTATATGCAAGGAGAAATGTTGAGTGAAGAATCTGCCCTTTTAAAATCACTTAATGAGTGTTTGTGACTTAAGGTATTTGACCTAATCTTAATGGTAGGTGGGAATTTTGAGGGTATCTCCATTATAAAACATACATGGCAGTATTGATTTAGAGAAATTATTAAAAGGATATACATTAGTGAAGAAAACATTTAAAACAATCAGTGTTCCTTTATCTGAATGATAAATTACTGTGATTACGACAACAAGGCTAGCACAGAGTGTAAGATAATTGAAGTCACACTTGCAGTCATGTTTATGCCTATAAAGATATTACCTGTTCATTTTGCCATTGTCTAAGATTGTGCTCAATCTTTGCTAGGGATTTAATACTACTTCCTTAGCCAAACTGAGAGCACCATTAAGTATTGATATGTCTCAAAGTCCAGAACTAAAATATAGTAATTCTCTTTGCTTTCTGTTCTCATTTACAGGTAATTTTTTGGCCTTAACCTTGTGTCATAAGCCCTACAGTTTACACTAAAAATGTCATAGTTACTGCTGAGATACATCAGTTAGTACTTCAAACTTTTCATGTGGATATTGCAATCAGAGTCAGTTAACTATTGAATCTAATGAATACTAAAAAAAAAATCCGCATGGGTACCACCCAAGTCCAGACAGTTAATTCCAAAACTATAAATGAAGGAGATTAAAAAGTTCTTAAATGTGTATGCTTCTGGCTAAATGTGATTCACCAATTCCATAGTTAAGAATATGGAAAGCAACATTGTGATAAACTCAGTTTGATGGTCAAATGTGAATATATATGTCTAGGCACCGCTGGCTCATGTCTGTAATACTAGCTAGTCAGGAGGCTGAGATCTGAGGACCATGTTTCAAAGCCAGGCTAGGTAGGACAGTTCACAAAACTCCTATTTCCAAAATTCACTAATAAACTAGAAGTAGAGCTGTTGCTCAAATGGTGAAGTCCTAGCCTAGAAATAAAAGCTCAAGGACCATACCAAGGCCTTGAGTTCATGTCCCAGAAATGGGCAAAGGAGAAAAACAACAGACAAAAATGATTCTAAACTAGAATACTTTTAAAAACAATAAAGTGGAAAAATATATTCAAGGAATAGATAGTTCCATTAGCCAGTAATTACTGCAAGTATCAAGATACCTAAGAGCAGGGTGAGACATGATGAAGAAAACGAAACAGTGACAGGGAGAAATTCACTTTCAAAAGGCATACCAACCAGGATCAATATGTAAATTTTTCCTGGCTCTGGGGCTGGAACTCTGGGCCTGGGAATGTCCCTGAGATCCTTTGTGCTCATGAGTAGTGTTCTACCTACCACTTTAGCCACAGTGCCACTTTTGACACTTATTTCTTCATTCATTCATTCATTCATTTAGAGATAACATTCTCACAGTCATTCTTACAGGGATGGCTTAAAACTTAATCCTCAGATGCCAGTCTCCTGAGTAGCTAAGATTACAGGCATGAGCCATTGGTCCCTGTCTTCCTCCTGCCCTATCCATATCCATATATATATCTTACATTGCATGAGAAGACTTTTGGAGTATTGAGAACAGAGTCCTCAGCTTTTATACGACTTAGAAATTAGAAAGTTTTGGAAGAAAAAAATTGATCAAAATGCATTGTTTACATAAAGTACGTGGTTGAATGGCAAGTTTTTTATATAAATACTTTAATTTTAATATTAATTTTAATAAAGCACACACATAAAAATGGAAAGAAAACCAAAGGGGAAAATTCCCATTCCTTGTTATAAAACTAAGTTGACCAGCATATTGTGTGTGTATGTGCATGCGTGCGTGTGTGTGTGTGCACACGCGTGTTGGTATGATCCCAGTAAGAGAGGGAAAGAGAAAGTCGCAGAAAAATGTATTGAAAGAGGTATGGTGATTTATGAATGTAATTCCCCCACTTGGGAGAAAGGCAGGAGGGTTGGGAGTTCAAGATCAGCTCAAGCTATGTGGCATACAAGCACATAAATGCACATGCTTCTTGGAGTCACTAAACTATAACCAGAGATGTCATAGTAGATTGCATTCACTACTGCAGAGAAATTGGCCAAAGCGAAACTAATTCTCTCAAAATTCCCTCTTAGATCCTCACCTCTGTTTCAAGGCAAATAATTTGTCTCTTAGGGGAGATAGAAACAGAAGCTTTCTATGGGAGGCTATTTTCCATGACAGTGCTCCTTGCAAAACCCATGTTCAAGTCTAGTCCTCAGGGCAAGAAACAGTATTAAGAAGTGAGACTGGGAAGGTGAGTAAATTACGAGAAGTTCAAACTTACAAATAGGATGAGCATCTGGTCTTATTCATGGGCAGTGCTCAAGATATGGCTCAAGTGACAGAGTGTCAACCATGAGAAAGAGAGTAAGGGTCTGAATTCAATGCCAGGTACTGGCAAAAAATTAAACAAATGTCAGCACTGTGGCTTATGACTGTATTTGGAGCTATTCAGAGGGCTGAGATCCAGATTTCAAGCCAGCCCAAGTAGCAAAAGTTCCAGAAACTCTTATCTCCAATTTACCACGGGGAAACTGGAAGTGGTGCTGTGGTTTAAAGTGGTAGAGCCCTAAACTTGAGCATGAAAGCTCAGAGACAGTGTCCTGTCCCTAAGTTTAAGCCCCACTACAAAGCAAGAAAGATGAGAGAGAGAGAGAGAGATTTAAGTCCAACTACAAAGCAAGAAAGACGAGAGAGAGAGAGAGAGAAAGAGAGAGAGAAGGAGGGAGGGAGGGAGGGAAGGACGAAGAAGGAAGGAAAGAAAGAAAGACCAAGAAATTCTTACAAGACACAACATGGCAGTATCTTGCAAGGGGAATAGTGGCTGTTTTAGACACTGACTCTCATCCCAGACTCTCTGGACTAAAGAATCAATAAATTTCCTGTTTATACATTACTCAGTCTGAGTCCAAGTATTTTTTTTTTTAGGCGAAAGGAGTCCAAGTCTGCAAATCTACAAAGCAGAGGTTTACTATCCTGTGCAAGTGGGAAACTATAGGCTAACCAAGTCTACTATGGTTGCAAGATGAATATTTTGTTTGTTCTTACCTTGCCATTTCACCATGGTTCAGCACCCCAGGGCCTCACATGGAAATATACCCATTTTTTCCCAAATGTTTGTTAACACTTAGCTAAATTCTATTTAATATTCAAAATGGACCATTTTGAATTTCCAGTAATGTGATAGTGAATCTAATTTTTCCTTTAAGAGATGAACTAATGAACCAGGATGGTGCTCATGCTTATAATCCTACCTACTTAAGATGCAGAGATTGGGAGGTTTGTAGATTTGGCCACACTAGGCAAAAATATTAGTGACAGCCTTTCTCAAATGAGAAAATGCGAAGTTGGTGATACACATCTATCATGCCAACAATGTAAGTAATTTAAGTGAGGAATTTACCATCTAGATCAGCCTAGGTATAAATGGAAGATTCTGTTGGACAAAAAAAAACACACACACACACACACACACACACATTGAAAAGTGGTGAGCTGCAAGTGGTAGAACAACTGCGGATCAGCTTTCAAATTTGAATTGAACACCCTCCCCTTCAAAACATAAAACAAAAGAAATAAACTAGTAGTAAAAAAAATTGCAAGACAAGAGTGATTTCATATTTTTCTCTCATTCTAAACTTTGTCATAAGTGTGTAAAGTTTGGTTTAACTTCCCAACAACACCAGTTTTTTTTTAAGTTAGTAAATAAGAAACAAAAGTCTATTATCATTAAGATGCCATCTGAATAAATAAAGTTTGTATTATCTTGTCAGCTTTCAGAATACAAACTGGGTTCCTATATAGACTCAAATACACACCTTGCCGTCTTTCATATATTTTGATAAGCTAGTATGTTTTGTAGTCTCCTAGTATATTGTGAGCTCCTTTTGAAAAGAATAAGAACTCAAGGGAATACTTTGTGTCATCAGTAAGTGAAAAGTAATATGCAATTTATATAGTATGTAACAAAAGAGCATTAAAAGTCTGCTTTGTCATAGAAATTGGGAAAAAATACCAGCAAGGAGCTGGAGCTATAGTAGTCCTCAGCATTGTAATTATGAAATGTTGACTATGTCATAAATCAAATTGAATTCATCAAATTCATTTCCATTCATTTGCCAGGAAATCAGTACCAGCCCAAAGCAAGAAAATCTGTGCTCTTTTTCTTTCTTTCATTTCTTTATTGTTAATGATGTAGTGTGGTTATGTTTCATACGTAAGGCAAGTACATTTCTTATTCAACTTCTTACCTCCTCCCTCATTTCCCCCCTTTCTCTCCCCAGTTCCCTCACCCCCTCATGAGTTGTACAGTTGGTTTACACCATATAGTTTAATAAGTATTGCTGTTGCATTGGTTTGTCTTTTTATCCTTTGTCTCTCCATTTTGGTATTCCCTTTCCCTAGTTCCAATACACGTGCATACAATATCCAGGGTACTAAAACCAGTTACAGTGATATTAGGGGTAAAACCACAGGAAATAAACACAAAATAAAAAGGGCACAATTTCACATGGTATGTCGAAAATAATAACAACAATTAAAAACCACTTGTTCCACAAATTGGAGGTCATTTCACTTCATATAAACATAGCTTTTGAGCTATTGTAATTCTTTGGTAGGACTATCCTACTAATTATTCCCAAAGAGGGAAATCATGGAGTCTATGTTTCTTTGGATCTGGCTCACTTCACTTAGTATGATTTTTTTTCCCCAAGTCCTTTCATTTCCTTACAAATGTGGTAATGTCATTCTTTCTGATAGAGGCATAGAATTCCCTTGTGTATATGTACCACAAGAGAAACATGAAGAAGTGTTCAACATCACCGGCTATAAAAGAAATGCAAATCAAAACATTGATATTCCACTTTACCCCAGTAAGAATGTCCATTACCAAGAAAACGAATAATAACAGATGCTGGAAGGGAAGTGGCCAAAAGGGAACCCTACTACATTGTTGGTGGGATTTTAAACTTATTCAACCACTCTGGAGGTTCCTCAAAGTCTAAATATAGAGCTCCCCTATGACCGAGCACCACCACTTTGGGGTATTTAACCAAAAGATTACAAGCAAGACCACACCAAAGCCACCAGCACTACTGTTCATCACAGCACAAGTTGTCATCACTACAATAGGGAACCAACCCAGGTGCTCCTCAGTAGATGAGTAGATCAAGAAATCTGTGCTCTTTACAGCAGTAGACTAGCACTTGCTATATATGCAGCCACTTAGAATCACAGCATGAAGGGTTATTCTCAGTTCTAAGATTCTAGTCCTGAGGATTCTTGGGCTAAATGTAGAAAGCAGAATGAGGAAAAAAATATTGAGGAAGCAAATATTCTTTCTATTCATCTCTACTTATCTTCTGTTCCAACTTCTGCTTGGAAAGGACAACTACCTAGTTTATATTTCTAAGTGGATTTAAGTTATTAAAGCAAGGCTAGGATAGCCTGTAGGTGGGATGAATAGTTGACTGATAGCTTTTAGATCATAAACATTAGATATCTTTTAAGCAATGAGGAATGAACATCTACTGCAGTTACAAACCTCTAATTCAGTTATGAAATTACAAATACATCTATAGTATAGAATTTTCCTTAAAACATACAGTAATAATACAGAGTAAAAAGAGTGTATATCATACTTAAATACTTTAGGGATAGAAGGAGATAAAAATATTTAATTAATAAGAATTAAGAAATAGAAAAGAATAAGGCAAGAATAAAAATCTCTATGAGTAATCATTTTGCTTAAAAATTATAGTATCTTTTATTTTTATTATCTTTACTTTTGTCTGTGTGTATGTTTGTGTGTGTATGTACGTGTGTAGTAATTCATGTACCATATTTTTACCTTTCTATTTCAGCTGTTTGCAACATTTAAAATAGTTTTGTCCCAGCTTTTAGCTGGTTACTTGAAGATGGATTCTCATGAAATTTTCTGCCCAGGGTAGTTTTGAGCCAGTACCCTTCATGTGTTAGCTTCTGGAGTAGAAAGCAGTGCACTCCTAAGCCTCTAGTGCTGACTTATACATCTTATTTAGAGAAAAAATCTATTCAAAAGCTTTGCCTTGTTTTTTACTGAGTGTTGCTTTTTCTTGGTATGATTTTTTACTTTACCCCATGCTTAGTACCAGACCAAGAACATGTGCATGCAAGTAATTTATTGCTAATTCATACCCTTTAAACCTTTCATACTTAGTGTTTTGTATTCTTTACATATTTTACATATTAACCCACTATTAGTTGCATAGTTCAATTTTTTTCCTATTATTTTTGGTGGTGGTGGGGCTTGAACTCAGGGTCTAGGTGCTGTGCTCAAGGCTAGCTAGCATTCTACTACTAGAGCTACAATACCAGTTCCAATTTTTGAGCGGTTAATTGGAGATAAGAGTCTCATGGGGACTTTTCTGTCCAGGCTGGCTTTGAACCATGATCCAGATCTCAGCCTCCTTTGTAGCTAGGATTACAAATGTGAGCCACCCTCACCTGGCTTTTTTTTTTTCTTCCAATTTTTACCTTCTCTTTTTAATCTGTTCATTATTTCTTTTCCCTTATCTTGACTCTGTTCATTATTTCCTTGGCTTTCCAGTATAAGTACAGAACAATTTATTTGATGCAGTCACAGTTGTCATATATTTTTTATTGTTGCTTCTCTTTGGGGAATTATATACAAAAATTCATGACCTTGACTAATATCTCTTGTTCTAGTAGGTTTAGAATTCCATGCTAATATTTAATTCTCTTATCCATTTTCAGATGTTCTCTTCGTATATTGTGTCTGTTTTCTTTCTTTTGCAATTAAGGCATCCAGTTGCCTAAAAATGGAAATAAACCAACACATGCCAATATCATATGTAGCTGAAGAGAAGCCTAGGAAGGCATCAGTATCACTGAGAATGTTACACAACTCAACTGCAATGATAACAGGAGTCAAAGAGGAGGAAAATGACAGGAAAACATTCTAAGAACCATGCCATAATTCAGAGGTTTTCACATTTGCATAGTCAGAATAATGAAAGATAATAAAGCACAAACAGGAATCCTTTGAACTAATAACTACAAACTTTCAAAAATTACTTTTCCTGGAAACACTGATGTAAGAAATATAGGCACCCTGAAAGAAGCCTAAACACTAGGCTAATAAATTTTTAAAAATAATTTTAAAAGAAACCTAAAGCTAACTCATCTAATTATTTCCAATCATAAATCTCAGCAACATAGAATAATTTTTCCTGATTAGAGGAATAAAAGTGTATGAAAGTCAAATGTTAAAATATTATGATTCTGCTGAAAATAAATTGGTAATCATTCTTTCACTGAATTTCTCTTAACTAAAAATTCAAAAGTAAAATGAAATAAAAAGGAAAGCAAAGAAAAATAGACAAGCAAAGAAAAGATTCAACTTTGTATCAAGGTATATACTACTTTGTATTCATACCTTACAGTGTAATCATAATATCAAATCAACTACTAAATTTGTATGATTAAATTTAAAACTTAATGAAAATGGTTGTTGACTTAAATATATTGTCAGACATATGTATTATATATTTTATTATCTGTTGGTTCATAAGTTATTCAGTCACCCTCTTTTAGAACAATCTTTTTATAGGCTGAATAATTTTCAGTGAGAATTTTATTGACATAGTTATACTTTTATCTGGGAAGATAGCAAAAAATGCAGCTACTAAGCAATTTTAAGGGACATTTAAAAATTCTACATATTGTTTCATTAAACTGAAATTTTTTACATGTTCTCTTCAGCAAAAACAGTGCTTGCACAGTTCCTAGGTGTTTTTCAAGCAATACTGGGTGTTTGGGAGATAACTTTTCTTTTCCTTACTCTCCTCAACACCCATTTTAACAAAACCGAACAATTTTCCTGTGGACCAACACAACTAAGTTATGACAATAACTTAGATGAAATAACTAAGAAAATAACTTAGATGAAACCTTAGTATAAAACACACGAAGAACTGTAACTATACACATAACTTTCATAAATCCATTGTAAGGCTTTAATTTCATATTGGAAAAGATAGTTTAAGAAAGTTAACTTATTGATAAACTAATATAATTGGGTTGTCTTTTATTTCCAAATATTTAAATTTATGGGAAGTGTGTAATTGCAAAGGTCTCACATTGCTTTCTCCATGTGAATTATATTTCAGTTTCACAAGATAAGACATGTTCAATTTAACAGTCAATAAATCTTATTTAAATAACCTTTTACTTTAGAGAAACAACATCATTCTTAATTTCAAATGTCATGTTATTCTAATTTCTAGAAAGTTACAAGACTTTCCATAAAAATGAAAGACAAAACTGTCTTCATAATTTGTATTGAAATATAGAAATAACAAATAGCTTTTGTTTTGATTTTAGTTATTTTGTGCAATCTAAAGTAACAAGTATATTTTAACTGCAAAGAAATGTTAATTTGTATGATATCTAGATGTAATTAAAGTATAAAGTATTTGAGATGGGTGCCAGTGGCTCAAGCATATACCTGGCTACTCAGATGGCTGAGATCTGAGGGTCTAGGTAGGAAGCCACTCAGAGTAGAAAAGTTGTAAGTCTCCAATCAACCACTAAAATGCCAGAAGTGAAGCCATGGCTTAAGTAGTAAAGCACTAGCCTAAAGCAAAAAAACTCTGGGACAGAGACAAGGTCCTGAAATCTTCACCCAAGAGTACAAACACTATAATCATAAAAGTAATAATAATAATAACAACAATAACTACAACATATTTTGTTTGTGATAAATGAAAATCTATTTTCATTCTGTCCTACTTGAAATAGCTTTCTTAAGACATATTTAGAAAGAATAATTGCATAGAAATAAGAAATATATATATATAAATCAAAAATTGAATCAAAATGCAAACGTGCTCCTGTTCCTCTCTCCATTTCAAATTTTAGTCTTCATAGATAAATATGTCATCAAACATTAATGTTCCTAAATAGTAGTATATCTTCTGCATATACTGATGCACATTGTATGTGTATACATTGAAATGTATATATTACTCATTTTTTTAAGTGGAAATAATGATATATCACTGGATAAAACCTTAAGAAAATGTAGATTTTTATGAGTATTTTTTGGAAATTGATTTATCTTCACATTATTTTACATTGTTAGCATCACACAAAGAAACACAACTGAGGAACTAGTTTCAAGTACAAAATATCAAAATCTCACTTCTCTGCCACGTGTCATTCATTTTCACACTTCCTCTTTAGGAGAGGAGAATTTGATATTTCTTCTCCATTATCACATTATGTTAACCTGTCAGAGGATTTCTTACATTTCCAAGTGGGAGGTGGAAGTTCTAGGATCCTTAGTCAGATCACTTAGTTCACAGGTGGATGCAGTCAGTGTGTCTGGAATATCCTTACTATTGAGCATTGCATGAGTCCAGTAGATTTCTGATGAGAAGCATCTTCAACCAGTGTTCTGACCCCAGTTAGCTTGAGTCCTGAGAGATTCTTGCAACTCATTGTTGACATCCACCATTTCTGCTCTGCTTTTTACTTGTGGGATCACCTTAACAACATTTGATATGTCTGATCTCAATATTTTTTTATAGGTGGTCCAAGTTTTGTGTATGGAGCAAAGAAAGGGAGGTGAAGGAGAGGAGGAAATGATTTAGGAACACCCTGCTTCACAGTTTATATTATAGAAAAAATGCTTCATAGTTCTTATAGGTTAAAAATTCTGAGGTGTTGGCTCAGTGCCAATCTCACCCATACAATTATATTGTAAAACTCTCTGATTAAACCCACAGAAGTTTCTCACCAGGCCAGCAGTAATTCATTAGCTTGCCGATTCCTCTACGATGAGGGATATATTATTGCACATCAAGACAAGAGCACACTGCTGTATTCCTTTCTTCTTCTTTTGTTACAGGCATGTTTTTATTCTTAAAGAGATAGTAAAACTAAAGTCTAGACAAGAGGTAACTTCACATCTCCCATTTCTGCAAGCAGTTTTTTTGTTTTGGAATTTTACATTAAGAAAACATTTAAGTTCTCCTGATGACATTCCATATCCAGGACAAAAATACATATATGTGCAATCAAATCTGAATATCTAAGTTGAATCCCATATTTTGATATGTTTCAGTAGGAAATAAGTTTTTGTTTCCCATAAAATAATTGTAGATCTTGCATTGTATTAACTCTATACTTTTCATTATATGAATGATTATTCATTATATCCTCTACTAACATTTATTTAGCTGATTGTGTTCTCTACTAATGTTTATTTAGCTTATTTCAAATATCAGGTCTTAAATATCTTTTGAGCATACAGTTTTAGTTTTATGGAATATTGCAAGCTTATTTCCTAGAACTAGAATGAAGAGGTAAAAATAAGCATTATTTAAATATTTTAAAATAATGCTTGTTTTTATTTTTTATTTATTTTAATTAATTAATTAATTTGTTGTCAAAATGATGTACAGAGTGGTTTCAGTTTCATACATAAGGCAGTGATTACCTTTCCCATCAAAATTGTTACCTCCTGCCTCATTTTTCTCCCACCTTTCCCACTCCTCAATTCCCTTCCCCCAGTTGTACAGTAGGTTTACAGCATATTGTCTTGTACGTATTGCTGTTGCATTGGTTCACCTTCTATCCTTCATCTCTCCATTTTGGTGTTCCCCTTCCTTTTTCTAGTTCCAATAAACATTTATACATTCCCCAAGGTACAAAATCAGTTACAGTAACATCAGAAGAAAAACCATAGGGAAGAAAGACAAAAGAAAAAGTCATAATTTCACATGGTATGTTGAAAATAATAACAACAATGTTAAACCACCTATTTCCATAACTTGGAGTTCATTTTGCTTACATATGTGTTCATATGTATTATTTATTGAGCTAGTGTTCTTCTGTTAGAACAATCTTAGATATGTACTAATTATTACCAATGAGGTAAACCATAGGGTCTATGTTTCTTTGGGTCTGGCTCACTTCACTTGGTATGATTTTTTCCAAGTATTTCCATTTCTTTACTAATGGGCAATGGATCACAGCATTGTATTGTGTATATGTGCTACATTTTCTTGATCCATTCATCTACCGAGGGGCATCTGGTTTGGTTAGATATTTTAGCCATGGTAAACTGTGATGGGATGAGTGTTACTTTACTGCATATAGAATGATGAAGTGGTGAGAATATTTCCAATGTTGAAACAGGCATGAAGACCAATGAAACAGAATTGAAGACCTAGAAAGAACCAACAGAACTATGCCTACTTAATCTTTGATAAAGGAGCTAAAAAAATAGGATGGAAGAAAGACAGCCTCTTTAACAAATGGTGTGGCAAAACTAGTTCAACACATACAACAAACTAAATCTAGATCCTTATATATCACCCTGCACCAAAATCAATTCCAAATGGATCAAAGACTTCAAAATTAAAAGATACCCTGAAAACACTAAAGGAAGGAGTAAGAGAAACACTTGGGCTCCTTGGCACAGGACAGAACTTCCTTAACAAAGACCCAGAAAGGCTACAAATCAAAGAAAGGATGGACAAATGGGACTGCATCAAACTGCAGAGCTTCTGCAGGGCAAAGGACAGAGCTCACAAGATAAACAGAAAGGCCAAAGATTGGGAAAAGATCTTTACCAGCCATACAATGGACAAAGGCCTCATATCTAAAATATATGCAGACCTAAAAAAATTACATTCCACTCAAAACTACAAAGAGCCTATAGCCCCATCAAAAAGTGGGCTAAAGACTTAAAAAGAGACTTCTCTGATGAGGAAATGAGAATGGCCAAGAGACATATGAAAAAGTGCTCCACATCAACTGGCCATAAAAGAAATGCAAATCAAAACAACACTGAGATTCCCTCTCACCCTAGTAAGAATGTCTTATTTCGATAACACTAACAATGACAAATGCTGGAGGGGATGTGGCCAAAAGGGAAACTTACTTCATTGTTGGTTGCACTGTAAACTGGTTCAGCCACTCTGGAAAGTGGTATGGAGATTCCTCAGAAGGCTAAACATAGAGCTCCCCTATGACCCAGCAGCCCCACTCTTGGACATCTACCCAAAAGACCACAAACAAGAACACACTAAAGCCACCAGCACAACAATGTTCATCAAAGCACAATTTGTCATAGCTTGAATTTGGAACCAACCCAGATTTCAATCAGTAGACAAATGGATGAGGAAAATGTCATACATATACACAATGGAATTTTATGCCTCTTTCAGAAAGAATGACATTGCCCTATTTGTAAGGAAATGGAAGGACTTGGAAAAAAATTATACTACATGAAGTGAGCCAGACCCAAAGAAACATGAACTCTATGGTCTCCCTCATAGGGAATAATTAGCACAGGTTTAGTCTAGGCACAGCAGAGGATCACTAGAGCCCAATACCTATACCCTTATGAACACAAAAGATGATGCTAAGTGAAATGAACTCCATGTTATGGAAACGACTGTTAGATCACTGTTGTAATTACTTTCAGCATGCGATGTGAAACCGTATCTTCTATTATTGATGATCCTCTTGTATCTCCTTCCTGTGGTCATACCTTCACTATCTCTGTATCTTATCTGAGTACATTGCAAACCGTGTATACAGGTATTAGAACTAGGAAACTGTAAGGGAATATCAAAATCCAGCGACACAGGGTAAAAAGACAAACGATTACAAAAGCAATACTTGCAAAACTGTTTAGTGTAAATCTACTCAACAACTCATGGGGGGAAAGGGAGGGGGAAGAGGGAGGGGGTAATGAGGGAGTAGGTAACAAACAGTACAAGAAATTTATCCACAGCCTATTGTATGAAACTGTAACCTCTCTGTATATCAGTTTGACAATAAAAAACAGAAAAAAAAGAATATTTGCAATGTTGAATTCTATAGGCCATCAACTAGTTTGTCTATTACGAAAAAGGTAAGATTTGCATGAGATGAATGATGTGTTTGTTTTTTTATATATAAGTAAGATTTTTTGTCTGTTTATCATAGCTTTAAGGATATTTTCATAGTATTTTTGAGAATTTAATTTTTTTGTTTGAACTGTCTTCTCATTGTATTAAGTCCTTTCCTATTTCCTAAAAGTTCTTTTCTATAATTCTTCTGTATTTTCACTTTTTTAAAATAACTCCTTTATTATGTTGATGAGCCTTTCTTTTCTCTAGAGATTGCAAAAAATTTGAGCATATTATGTATATGTATGTCACATATTTAATGAATATGGAAACATACTGATATTAAATTGTTCATATGAATGTATATAGATTTAGTTATTAAGGGTTCTCAAAAAGTATAAAAACGGTATATAACACATGGCATAAATTCGTAGCTTAAAAATGCCATATGGTTAACCAGTGAGATTAATAACATTAAAATTGTTGCTTTGCTACATTATTGATATATTTAAATATTCTATGATATAGTTGACTTTCCAGGCGGCCAACATCTCTTTATATTACTCTTCTTTCTCTGAAACTTCTAGCAAATCTGTTTTCATGTTCTATATATATATTTCAACATCAAATTTAAGAATAGCTCTCTAATCAAGCTTGAAAATTCATTCTCATTATAACTTTTTATGGTGGGTAATAATTCTTATTAAACATTAAATATGCTTATGATTTCACATAGTTCTTTGTAGAATGCCTTTCCCTTTAGCAGTTTATTGTTATTCATATTAAAATAGATTTAAGGAATTGATTTCATTTTTGTGGCTGAAAAACACTGTTATATTAGATGATTTTAATATATAACAAACACTTTTAACATTAATGATATTGAAATATTAAATTACTATTATTTTAACATGTATTTATATCGACCAGAAAAATGTACTTTTCTCATTTCATCCCCATTCTAAATTATCATTTTAGGTTATAAATACATTCTTTTAGCATTTGTGTTTATCTTTTAATTAGGTACACATGCCACATTTCATATTCCTTTTCTAAAGACATTATTTGTTGCCGATATTTGTGTACTAAAAACTACTTTAATCAGAACATTGATGCAAAATATTCCATACAACATGAGATGGTCATTTATGACTCTGTTTAAATTTCTTACTTGTGAAATATTTGACTAGAAAGACTGAAAAACAAAGAAATTGACATACTAATAACTTTGACAAAGCAAGCCTATTCCACATTGATGAGAATGACCAAATAGTGTACTCATGGTCATGGTATTCTCTACATTCTATTCAGAACATGACCACTACGCTTGATCTTTCGCTAGTAGAAATTTTGAACGTAAGCTTGCTAGTTGATATCTTGGCATGCTCCTTCATTCTATCATGTTTAGAGTTTCCACAGTAAGACTTATTGAACAAACATAAGGAAATTAGAATAGTATGTGTATTAGAAAATTATAGTGAAGTTGTAAGAGAAATCTGATGATGTGGTTGATGATCAATGGGAAAACATAGGATAGATTCCAAAGTCACTGTAGTTGATGTAGGAAAGTTTCTGAGATTCTTATCTCCAAATAATAACCAAAAAGTCTGAAGTGGAACTATAACTCAAATACCAGAGTGCTTAAGCTGTAAAGCTCATGGAAAAACCCGGCCTCTGAATAGAAGCTCCAGCAACAGTATAAAAATTACAAAGAGAAGTAAATCATAACAAGGGTGATATAAAAAACAAAATTTGTCTCTACCTTGATCTAATTGTCTCTAGATGCTATAGCTATTTTAAAAGCATGAGTATGTGTGCAAACTATTTCTTTGAACATAGATATTAAGGATGCTGTGATTTATCTCTTTATAGTCAGGTTCTGGTTAAAAAAAGAATATAGATATAAATTGGGTATTTTAATAGCTTTATATACAGTTACAATCTGCAGAAAACGAGATAAAATTATAGATAAATATGTAGTATATATTCCATGAAAAAATACAAGCTAATAATTACATTAAGTTCATGAATCACTATATATTTATTATATTTAACTAGTTTTCTGTGGCTAGTAACTAAAGCATACCACTGTGAGCAATATTCCTAAGTACATTAGACTTTGATTTCAATAATTTAGTTACAATAGGACTAAGATAAGAAGAATAAAATACAATGTTACTTGTGATCATAGAAATGTTGCCAAATTTTCATTGTGGTAGTAAGAATGTTTTGTCATTTTATCAAAGAGAGAAAGAAAGAAAAAAAGAAAGAAAGAGAAAGAAAGAAAGAAAGAAAGAAAGAAAGAAAGAAAGAAAGAAAGAAGGAAGGAAGGAAGGAAGGAAGGAAGGAAGGGAAAGAAAGAAAGAAAGAAAGAAAGAAAGAAAGAAAGAAAGAAAGAAAGAAAGAAAGAAAGAAAGAGAAAGAACGGAAGGAAGGAAGGAAGGAAGGAAAGAAGGAAGGAAGGGAGGGAGGGAGGGAAAGGATGGAGGGATGGAGGGAGGAAGGAACAAAGGAAGGAAGAAAGAAAGAAGGAAAGCAAGAAAGAGAAAGAAAGAACAAAGGAAAGAAAGAAAGAAGGAAAGAAAGCAAAAAGAATGATCTTTCTACTCTATTTTGGTATTCCTGGTGAAATAAGAACATAACAGACTGCTTTAAGTTAGTATTTTGATAATCTTAGAACTTGAAAGATGAAAGTCATATTTAAGGATCAATTATGGTTTTTTTGGATGCAATATTTACAAGTAAAAATAATTTACTGGACTGAAACAGAAAAATTGAGATTAAAAAGTAGGAAATTCTAGCTTCTAGCAACGAGGCAACATTAAAGGGTATGCAACTAAACTGGTGGAAGTTGTTTGAAACATTTAATGTGCAATGAGAATACTACTTTTGATACAATTTCTCCAGCTAAATGAATATTCCCATATACATCGTTCGACATTCTAAAGACATATAAATGCAAGATTTGTTTTTGAGGTTAAATGTTAGAGGCTTGTTTTTGTTTATAATTTTTGTGATATAGAGGACTTAACTAATGTCTCTCGCATGCTAGGCAAGCATTCTGTCACTTGAGATATGTACCCAGTACTTCTGGTAACAGTGTGTGTGTGTGTGTATGTGTGTGTGTGTGTGTGTGTGTGTGCGCGCGCGCGCATTTGTGTTTGTGTGTGCTGGTTCTGGGGCTTGAATGCAGAGCCTGGCATCTGTCTCTGAGGTTTGTTTGAGCCACATGCCCATTTCCAGATTTTTGGTGATTTATTTCAGAGATTTAACTTCCTGGGCTGGCTGAATGGCTAGGATTGTAGATATAGTCAACTACCACTCGGCTTCTTTGTGTGTGTGTGTGTGTGTGTGTGTGTGTGTGTGTGTGTGTGTGTGTGTGTTAGATAAGTCTCACTGCTTTTATCTGGATTGGCTCTGAACTAGAGATACTCCTGACTCTGTGACTCTGTCTCCCAATTAACAGGGATTGCAAGTGTATGCTACCAGGTGTAATTGAGATCTCTATTTAAGGTGAAGTCACTAACTAAAATATAAAGGTATTGGTAGCCCATTATGATTTCATCTCATTTATTTCATTTAAAAATTAATGGTGAGCACATATCAATGAAAATGTAATTGAAAAATTTGACACTATTTTGTAAATTAGTCAAAGTTGAGTTAAACACTTAAGATACTTGGTCCATGAAAGAAAAGTGAGAGAAGGATGTGCATAGAAAAGAAGCATACAGTCCTTATTAATTTTATTTTTACTTGTGTGTCATGATAAGCAGATTTTTGTGTGTCCATGTACATGGAATGAAATGGCTGAGAAGCAATTGAACTATCATATTGTTGGAAAGTATTTTTGTTCTAGCTGTAAAGGAAAGGACAGAATTTCAGGGCTATGAACTAAAAATAGGGTAAGAAGTTTGGCATTGTACCACAGGCTTGTATTGTGTCCAGAGATCTGATCAAGTTGCTCCTGAGTCTGAGATCGTTACATTTGCTAAAAAAAAAAAAGGATGTCTTGATTGCTTCTGCAATTATTGGGAATGTATATCATATTTAGTTCATGATATAAAGTTATTGCCTTTCTAGTATGTGCAGTTCATAGATTTAAGGGCCAGATGGGGCTTATTTGTCATTAAGCAAACTAAAAACATGTCCAGAAAAGATCATACCATAGTTTATATTCATTTACTTTTTCTCTGTCTCACTCTTAAGTCTTAACATCTGTGTCTACCCTAACAGTTTTGTTGCTCTCAAATCCCAGAAGGCTTTTTGTACTTTTGTGTATTATTTACACATTTATTTTTATATTTAAACAGATGTAGAGATAAAAAGTGATGCTGTTAAGAAAGACTGTTATTGTTAGAAACGAGTAAACGACCTGCCATATCTCAAATGAATAGTAGAAACAGACTATTTAACCTGGCTCATTTAAAAGTGGGTTTTCTCTTTCAAAGACTACTATATATGTGAGAAGTGAGTCAAAAACTATCTGGAAAGATTGGGGGATACATATGCAATATAAAAACATATATTTGAGGCTGAGAATGTGGCTGAGGGGTAGAGTGCTTACCTGGCATGCAGGAAGCCCTGGGTTCGATTCCTCAGTACTACATAAACAGAAAAAGCTAGAAGTGCCCCTGTTGCTGAATTGGTAGAGTGCTAGCCTTGAGCAAAAGCTCAGGGACAATGTCCAGGTCCTAAGTTCAAGCCCAGGGCTGGCAAAAATACAACAACAACATATATTTTAATTGTGCAACATAGTACACATAGTATAGTGCACAGAGTATAGTGAAAAGTGTACATGTTAATGTTATGAAACTTTTACAAATCCCCCGAGATTGTGAAGTTCTGGATTCATGCTCTGGTCCAGTACACACACACACACACACACACACACACACACACACACACACACACACACACACAGAGAGAGTTAAAAGAAGACTTTAGAGGAAAATCAAGAGGCTAAGTCCCTGAATAATGGTTTAATTTAATGATAAAGAAATGAAAAGCTCAAGCAAGTAATAATATACTGAAGATAATAGAGCATGGAATATTCATTAAACTATGAAAGTAAGATATGAACCAACAAATGATATGGACAAACTTATTTTCAATGGAATAATTAGCATGGGCTTCATCTTTTTTGCTTGTTTTATATACTTTAAACAAATTGAGAATGTAATTTAAAAATATACATATAATTTTTTATTACTTTACTGTTATATATTGCCTGGAGTAAACTTTATTTTTTTTGAGTAATACTTATTTCTTGTCAAAGTGATGTACAGAGGGGTTACAGTTTCACATGTAAGGCAGTGAGTACATTTCTTGTACAATTTGTTACCTATTCCCTCCTTTCCACCCCTCCTCCTTTCCCTCTCCCCAAATGAGTTGTTTAGTTGGTTTACAACAAATGGTTTTGCAAGTATTGCTTTTGGAGGCGTTTGTCTTTTGAATACTTTGTCTCTTGATTTTGATATTCCTTTTCCCTTCCCTAGTTCTAATACCAATATATACAGTATCCAGGGTACTCTGATGAGATACAGTGATAGCACAGGGGCAACCACAGGCAGGGGATACAAGAGGATCATCAACAACAACAAAAATAAGCTACAGTTTCACATGGCATGTTAAAAGTTATTACACCAGGGATATAACACTCATTTTCATAACATGGAGTTCATTTGACTTATGTGTTCCTGAGGGCATAGCTATTGGGCTCTTGTGATCCTCTGCTGTGAGTAGCCTAAACTTGTGCTAATTATTCCCTATGAGGGAAACCAAAGAGTTCATGTTTCTTTGGGTCTGGCTCACTTCACTTATAATTTTTTTCCAAATCCTTCCATTTTCTTACGATTGGGGCAATGTCATTTTTTCTGATAGAGGCATAAAATTCCATTGTATATATGTAACACATTTTCTTGATCCATTTGTCTACTGAGGGGCAACTGGGTTGGTTCCATAGTTTAGCAATGATAAATTGTGCTGCTATGAACATTGTTGTGATGGTGGCTTTAGTGTGTTCTTGTTTGTGGTCTTTAGGGTAGATGCTCAGAAGTGGGGCTGCTAGGTCCTAGGGGAGCTCTATGTTTAGCCTTCTGAGGACTCCCCATACTGCTTTCCAGAGTGACTGAACAAGTTTACATTCCCACCAACAATATAGTGGGGTTCCCTTTTGGCCACATCCCCTCCAGAATTTGTTATTGTTAGTTTTCCTGGTAATGGACATTCTTACTGGATTGAGGTGGAATCTCAGTGTCATTTTGATTTACATTTCTTTTATGGCTAGTAATTTAGTTTTTCCTTATTTGTACTGTTATTATAAAGATCATGTGCAGAGAGGTTAAAGGAGTTACATAAGTCAGGTAAAGATTACAATGTCACACCTTCCTTCCCTTTCTCCCAGTATTTCCCTCCCACTTTTTTCTTACAAGGTATATACTTCATTTTCTATATAGTGTTTAATGAATACCGCTGCTGCATTTATTCACCATCCATCCCACTTCTCTGTCCCCCTTATCCTTGTAAGGACAGACAAATGAACAAACATGACAAAGAGAAAACAAAAGAAAAGCAACAACAAACACCTCACATTTCCATTTCCTGGAATTAATTTCAAGAAATATTATTTTATATGACCAAAGGCACATAGGCATTGAACCTTTGTTTTTAGTTTAGTTTTCATAAAGAAAAATAGATAAAAATATGAGAGATCAAAATATTAACTGAATATCATAAATACAATACATAAAACTTACCAAGACAACAGTCCTTTTCCCAAAAGAATGATAACACAGACACTAGTAATGAAAGCTACTAAATTTGATAAATTATTTTTGTTTTTATGTGAAAAATCCTTGCATTGTAGCCTAGAGGACTATTTTTTTTCAAGCAATTTGAGGAAGTTCATTTAAAATAATTGAATCATTAGTAATAGGATGCAATAGGCATTTTGTAGAAGTTTGACTGTTCAAAATTGAATTCCAGTATCACGTATTAAATGCCTTCAAAATGAATGACCCATTTTTTACTTCATCCATAGCAGAAAATGAGAGAAAAAGTAAAAGCTTAGTAAAAGTAATTGGTTTGACTGTTTCTTAGACATGTACATTTAGTTGGAAACCCCAGTGAATTACAGCCTAATGAGGAAGCTCAATAAGACCTGTGTAGAAAAAAATGGGAAGTTCCTGCAGGAAAAGGAAAGAATTACACCTGCCCTAAAGAAGTCTATTCCTAGACTGTTAATATAATTACCTGAAGCTCTCCTGTGAAACACAGAATAGTTAAAAAATATCCAGAGGGAAGAAAGAATTAACAAAGAACATATTAATTTGTAATTTGGAAGAACTTATTGTGAGTATATTGCTAAGCAACTGAGAAATTTTGCGTGATTTAGATATTTGACAAGTCCTCCACAGAAAACTTAAAGAAATGAAATAAGCAGTTTTTATGACAAAAGAAGAACACATTTATCACACCTTCAGCATAATGTATATTTGAATTATTAATATTGTTATCTATGTATATTTTTACTATATTTTAATCTTGCTCCTTAGAAAATATTTCTGAATATTTATCCATAGCATAAATATAAACATATAGCCTTTCATTTGTACATATCCACATACATGTACATGCACAGATATGTTTATATGTATGAGGAATCTAAGAAAAAGCACTATTTTGTTCACAGGGGGTCTATTGTTAGTTAAATGGATCAAATAGAAACAGAACATCCAAAAATGGGAAACTGTGATTCACACAGTTTTTAATCCCTTTAGAATACTAGAATTGAAAAAAAAAAACCAACTAATGGTGTGCTTCATACAAGTAAAAATAAATTGGAAATATTAAGATGTATATTTTGAGTTTTGATAAACTTTATGTTCTTATTCTCTTTCCTTTATCATCATTCACTTTTTCTTTTTTCTCTTCCTTCTTCATTGTCCCTTTCTTCTTGCTCTTCTAACTCTTTTCTCCTCCACCCACTTAATTCCACTCTATAATGCTTCACATGATTTAAGAGCATAGACATGATTAAAAGCACTAGAGATGATTCAGTTAGTTTTTAATGTTATGACACAAGCAGCCAAAATACTTTTCAACTTGGAAATGTGTGGGGCATGTCCGGATGCCTTGCGTCAGAAAAGAGGCAATTAGGTGGCCCCACCTGTTTCCCAGCACTGGGGTGACATCACCTATGGCTTTTCGCGGAACCCGGAAAGGAGGCTCTAGCTGGCCCCGCCTCCCAGCCTTGGGACCACGTGTGGCCAAGATGGCACCTGGTGGTGAACCCAGAGGCGGTCCTGTGGGCTGTGACTTAGAATTAGGCCGCCTCTTAGGATTGGTCACTTGTCCCTCCACCCTTGATGGACAGCTCAGGCATCCCTTCACAGTCCCTAGATAGGTGCGAGTACACCTCTCCCCTTCCTGCTGCTCTCTGACTTATTTAAGAGTGGAGCTTATTTCAATCAAGCCAGACGTGAGCAGACATTCTTCTGGACTCTGTCTGTGTCCTCCAGTGAGGGGGGGTTAGGTGCGGGCGGTCTGTTGACACTTCTCCTTTCTTGGCCTGCTCCGGTAGGGGCATGCTTCCCCTTCTCTCCCACGGATCAGGAGAGCGCTGGGGGCCAAAGACCCCGACAGAAATGCATAGTATTTTACTTTATACTTTATTAGTTCACTTTATTCCTTTATACTTGTGTTAGATAATTGAGCAAACATGCAAATTGATGTGACTCTTTCCCATTCAATCTAAAAATACATTAAGATGAAGTAAAGAGAGAGGAGATTCTGTTGGAGCATACAGAAGTCAATGATATTTCATATAAGCCACCGTTTCTTAGGAAGAAGGACAGCATCTACAAAGCTCAAGTGCAAGAAAGTATAGTGTAGATCTTGATAATTTCTCTTGCTTCTCTATCATACATTCCCCAATATCTTCTTCACATAGTGGATGGAACCTCTGCTTGGGTATGCATTTTTGCAAATAGACTTTGCAAATGTCTTGGGCATAATTAAAGGCATAGGGCATGTTATTAAAGTTTTTGTTACTAGTTTTATGATTTTGTATTCTTAAACATCCCGAAGGCTAGGAATATGGCCTAGTGGCAAGAGTGCTTGCCTCCTATACATGAAGCCCTGGGTTTGATTCCCCAGCACCACATATACAGAAAATGGCCAGAAGTGGCGCTGCAGCTCAAGTGGCAGAGTGCTAGCCTTGAGCAAAAAGAAGCCAGGGACAGTGCTCAGGCCCTGAGTCCAAGGCCCAGGACTGGCAAAAAAAAAAAAAAAAAAAAAAAAAAAAAAAAAAAAATCCTGAAGCCTCTTTGTCCTAGTGATAAAAATAAAATCCCATGGCAAAACCATTTCTGTAATCCAGCAATTGAGAAGTTTGATAGAAGGGAGGGTCATAGAAGTTTGATGCTAAGTTAGACAAAACACTAGTGAAATACTATCTCAATGAATAAATGGGATATGATGGAAGGCACATGTGTTTCCAACTATGTGGGAAGCCAGGGTTGGGAGAATCATAGTAGAGGCTGGCCTAGGCAACTGTATGAGGCCAGATGATATATTATCATTGTATAAATTATATAATTTCATTGAAAGCTTTAACAGAATGCTTGATACATTCTATGTTTAGTATTATGGGACAACTCGTGAAAAAAGTGAAATATCTTGGTGAAGATGGTTACTATAAGAAGCTACAGATGTTCTTATAGTTGCATCAGTCTACACACACACATACACACACACACACACCCAAATCATTTTTTAAGGTAAATAATGTTGGGATCTACCAATACCAGTTTTAATGTTCTCATAGAGTTGTCACAGACAGTGCGGCTATGCAAGGGAAGATAGGGAAAAAGGCTGATTGATACTCTAAGCTTCATTGTTTTCTATACACATAATTTTTTTTTTAAATCCAAGGACTTGTGCACTTTTCTATATCCTTAATTAATTGTGAAAATAGTATGGTTTCATGTATTTTTGTAGTGATTGTGATTATGGATGTCAGGATTATAACAACTCTACAAATTCCATCTTGATTTTTAAGCTGGTGGCAAGAACTGATTGAATTAAGTATTGAAATGACTCAGGACTGAGGTGAAATTTCTACACAATTAATGGGGAAGAATATAGAACCTGGGAGAAAGATATTCAGAGATGGGTGATTTTTTTCTTGTTTCTTTCTTTTTTTTTTTTTTTAATAAAAATGGGCCGATTTAAGCTCCAAATATTTGGCTTGTAATTTGGCACAGTAAACAAAACCATGCATAGGATTTGAATCCATGAAAGTATTGAGTGTATCTTCTCAAAGTGATATCACATTTTATATTCACATGGTCCATTATTGAAATTAGATGATTCAAGGGTCACATGTGGATTCTGGAAAAAAAAAAGCATATACCAAAATCAAGAGACAAAGGATAAACAGACAAACCAATGCAACAGCAATACTTACAAAACTATATGGTGTAAATCAACTGTACAACTCATGGGGGTGGGGAAGAGGGAAAGGAGAGGCTGGAGGTGGGTAAAATGAGGAAGGAGATAACAAGTTTGATAACAAATGTACTCACTGACTTACATATGACACTGTAATCCATCTGTACATCACTTTGACAATAAATTAATAAAAAATCAATAGAGCATTGTCAAAAGAAGGTATCAAGTTTTTAATGAATAAATTGCTGGCATAAGACTGCACACATACTCCCCAAAACAACAAAACACCAATGTGTGTGTGTGTATTTGTGTCTTTGTGTAACTTATGTGCTCTGTCTACAGTCATTTTATGTAGTCAAGATATTCTACTTATCATTCAGGGCATTCTCAATGTAATATGGTCATTAATGACCTTAAATTTCCTTTTACATGTTTGTATTTTCCCACTAATGAGTTGAACTAAATTTATCCTTTTCTTCACCAAGTAGATTCCTTTAGAGTTGGGTTTTTTTTTCCAAGTTTTCTTTATCTATTTACTTATTAATGGACATTTGAATTGTTTTTACTTTTTGACTCTTGAGGATAATGTTCTAATAAACACCGATGAACAAATACGTCTTTATGTCTTGCTTTTAGAATGTCAATCAGGCTATAATAGAGGCATTTGCATACCCATGTTCATTGCAACACTATTCACAATTTCCCAGATATGGAAACAACCCTGTTGCCCTAAAATTTTTTGAATTAATCAAGAAAATGTGATATATACATATACATATATACACACATACATATATATGCTTACATATATATTTACATACCACACACATATACATACACCCATATACACATATTTGCATATATTTATATATACAACACATAAATGTGGAGTATTATTCAGTCATAAAGAGGACCCAAATCATATATGTGTGTGTGTGTGTGTGTGTGTGTGTGTGTGAGTTTTTTTTTTCCTCAAATTTTTATTATCAAACTGACGTACAGAGAGGTTAGAGTTGGGTTTTTTTTGTTGTTGTTCTTGTTGTTGTTCTGTATTCAAGTTATAGACCTGATGGAAAAGCACTAAGGGTTAGAATAATCACAAAGCTACTTGGAAGTAAGCAAAGTGCTATGTAACTGCCATCTAGGACATGGCTTAAACGTAATTCAACATTTAGTTGTAACTTTTCTGTCCTTTAAATTTATGCTCCTTTTGAATGCTGCTTTCTGCTAGCTCCCCTAAAATACATATACAGCTGGGGCCGTGACAGCTTAAAGTCGAGCAGATTGACATAAAAGCCAAATAAAAATGTAATGCTGCCTGTGAAGGACATATGAAGACAACTTAGTTTTACAAGTAAGTTTAAATATGCAAGGTTACAATTTTCAGGTATAGAGGTATATTTTATTTTTTATAATCCAATTACTGTTATATTGCATCAGAAACATTCTCGTTACCAATTGTGGAGTATTTAATGCTGTGTGTGTATATGTGTGTATTTTTCTTTCCCTGAAAGTGCTTTACTAACCAATGACATGTGTTTATGGTCTCTAAAATATTCTGAACTCATTAGATGAAAAGAAAACTGTCTTCCAAGCACCAGTGGCTCACATCTGTAATTCTAGCTACTCAGGAACCTGAGATCTACAGATAGTGGTTAGAAGCTATACCAGTCAGGAAAGCCGGTGAGATACTCCAATTAACTATCACAGAGAAGATAGTCAGGAAGTGAAGCAGTGGCTCAAATGGTAGAATGATTGCTTTGAGCATAAAAGCTCAAGGATGGCACCAAGTTAAAGCCCTAGGATTAGCACATGTGCGTGCATGCACACGCACACACACACACACACATCATAAGAATGACTAAATATTAGAAATACCTTTCTATTTGTCTCCTAGTAAAACAAGTGTCACTGAAAGCAAATATATTTTGTGAAATTAAATATATGAGTTGTAATGTCACTAAACATAATAGGATCAGACACTAAGAAGTGAGTCATTAACATGGAGGTTTATTTTTAATGTAAATTTGGTACAATGATCCTATTCACAACTTGCAGTACCAAAAAGACTTGAAACATATGCTCTTATTTGAATAATCCATTTAAAAACCTTTACATCACTGAAGTAAAATGATTTAAAACTTCTAGACAAGTAAGTTAATTGGATAATTGTTCCTAGTAAAAGATAGAACACCCATTAAACTTCTAACAGGAGGGCTTTGATTAAAATATTTATGGAACAGTTGTGAAATGACAAATTATATATCCATTAAATGCTGATGTTACTGTTCATTCATTGACAGGAAGGTTATTCATGAAATTAAGTAGAAAATTTTTGGAATAAACATACAGATGATAAGATTCAATGTAACAAAGTATATCTTTGTTGGAAGCATATTCTAATAGAGAACTGTCAGTAAAATCATAAATGGTGATTTTTCTTGCAGGCATAAATAAACCTTTCCTCAAAAGCACTTCCTTATATTTCCTGAGCACTGTGCAATAAGCATTTTATCCTACTTGAAAAGTAGAATTCACATTATCCACTTATTTTAGTCACATCAATGAAGGATTAGGAAAAAAGGAGTAGAATTTTATTCTATACTATAAGTTGTATAGAGATAGAGAAGATAATAAATCAAATAACAAAGGGAAATGATACAGTGGACTATTACTTTAACCAAAAGAAATGAAGAATAAGAAAAAAATGAAAAGGATAGAGGGAGAAAAAGAGAGATGTAACAAATAACTGCTTTCAAACATAATTTTACCATAATGTAGCAAACAAAAATGAATAAAAAATTGTTGTAAATAAAATTGAAAGATTCCTACATGTGGTAAAAAAAAATTAAGAATTTAAGATTTCCATACTACCAGGAAGTTCAAGATTTATTCAACTGAATTTTGAAATGCATTTATTTGTATGAACTCAACTTTAGCTGAATTTAGTTTTATAAAAGGATGGCTGAACCATTTAGTACTTATTAAAATGCTACTGTAGACATATTTACTGTGTGTGTGTGTGTGTGTGTGTGTGTGTGTGTGTGTGTGTGCACGCATGCGCATTCTCATCCTGATACTTGAATTTAAGGCCTAGGCACTGCCGCTAAACTTTTTTTTCTAAGGTAGCACTCTACCCCTTAAGCTACAGCTCTACTTCCAGCTTTTTTGATAATTAATTGAATATAAGGGTCTCCAAGGCTTTCTATCTTGCCTATCTGCTCCCTATTATTATCATCTTCTAATTATATGAGATTATTATAGAGAACAAAGTGCATATTCAACATTCTCCAATTAAGAATGATAAAGCCATGCATTCTGGCTTGTGGTCTCCAGAACAACCTTCCAGTGATTCAATATTTGTGTTGTGACTGAAATTACCATATGGGCTTTCTGGTTTTCAAAACTGTGTAACTAGGATTGAACAGCAGCACCAGCTTACCAGGAGCTTTGTCTTGCAGAAAGATAAATTTTCAGCTATAGTGTCATGTCAGCTAATCCCACTAACGAATCTAATGAATCCTTTCAACTTTATATCTATCTATCTATCTATCTATCTATCTATCTATCTATCTATCTATCTATCTATCTATCATGTCTCATCTGTAGTGTACCTATCATCTATCATTTATTCATCTATTCTTTCATTGCATGGGTTCTAATCTCTCTGTAAAACTCGAATGTACCAACTGATACCTGTAGGTTCCTTTGTTTTAAATTTGGAGAATTCTAAGGAAAAAAAATTGAGAAAAGTTACAGAGAATTTTCTGATTAGTATATCTTCATTAAAGGACTATTCTTGAAGTATTCTTAGCTGTCAAGGGGTATTTGTAGTTGATGGACAACTGAGAATGAAGGAATCTTTAAAATATTTTTGTATCAGTTTCTAGTCTATCAGGGGAAAAACTAGAGTTTGTGGCAAGTAAAAGATACTGTAGATGATCTGTCCAAGATAAAAAAGTAGGTTTATTTAATATTCAGACCTTGAATTTTTTTCTTAATTTCAAATATGGTCATCGATGATTATACTGGTTAGTATGCAATTACTCAGAATTAATATAATTCTAATTCCAATTCTGTAATTTTGCAAAAGTCATGCTTATATTATTTTAAAGAGAAATTCCCTTATTATTAACAAATATTCCTTTAAGTTATTCTATATAGGCCTATGATTGATTTTAGGGCTTGATAGTAAAGCATGATATGAAAGAGATGCTATCTGTTTACATATAACCCTTAAAAATAAATCTTTCTGACTTGAACTGTTTTATGTGAAATTGCTGAAAGGGATAATGCCAGGTGCTTGCACAAATTTTAAATCTTCATTTCTCTTGAAAAGGCACCTAGTAATGAAATTACTGGGCTACAGAATAGTTACACTATTGTTATTCTAATATCTTGGGAAACTACTTTCCAGCATGGGTCTATCATTTGATGTTCATACCTGCCCTATCCTAGTGATCCTAAGTCTACATTTCACCAGCATGAGGTATATAGTGTTCATTTTACTTTGTATACATTTTGATAGGTCTGTGATCACATCACATCATAGCTACAATTTTCTCTGTTCTAAAGGATAATTGCTGTTGAAAAATTTCATGCCTTTACTTGCATATGCATGTACATAGGTACCTACAGATATATTCATTAATCACCTCTTTGATCAATTATATTTATGCAAATATGGTCAATGTCTTTGTAATTCAATCACCCTAGCAACAGGAATGAAGCAAGGACATGAAAAACTTGAAAAATAATGAAAAGAAATCATAGTTCTAATGATCTCTTTAAGATATTGGTTTCCTTGGAAATAACAGTAGGAAGATACATAATTAACATGTCTTGTTGACTATTTTACTGGTGTAGAAAAATAAAGCATGAAGAGCACAACTATATGAATCATTGTATTATCTTCAACCTGAAGTTCATACAATTTCTAGACATGCCTCAGTTTTCTATAATGTACTACATTTGACAAAATCATTGTATACAGTCAGATCTTTAAAAAATCTAATACTTCAGTTTTTTAATAATTTGATGCAAGGCATGTGTCTATAAAATAAAAGGTCTTCTTAATTTATTTCAAAAATCCTATCTTTCAAGATTTCAATTATAGCTTTCAGAAAGTGTTAGGGATTCAAACCTATTTTTTACTATGTTTTACTGCAAAATCCTGTTTTAACATTCATAAAAATACCTAGGATTTGATAAGGAAATATCACATCTTTTTAATATGGAAATAACACACAATATAAGAGCAAGATTTGTCAGCATGCATATTTGTGTATGTTTTCTGTGTTTTGTAAGTTTAAGTAATAAATTGGGTATTTTCAAGCCTTATTAAATGTACTTACTATGTGTTATATACAAATTTCTACATATAATTGTACTTACAATCCTGTCTTCTCTGTTTTTTTTTTGTTAAATCTCCTCCATTTTTATTTCTTTTTCTTTATTGTTAAACTGAAGTACAGAGGGGTTACAGTTTCTTATCCAACTTGTTACCTCCTCCCTCATTATGGCCTCATTTCCTCATTATGGCCAGGTGGATTGGATGTGACCTCAGAGGAAGAAGAGGTAACTGCCTCCAGGTGTGCCAGGTACCTAGGTAACTCAGGCACTGGGCACAGACTTATATAGGTGGGGGCAACTTCATGGAGCCCTCCCAGGTGTAGACCTTACAAAAATTATGTTGTTTTGCTATACTATTGATTTGGAGTGGTCTTTAATTGTAAATTTGCTTTATTTCCTGACCATGTTTTACTCAAAGGAATGGGGTTACCTAATCAAATTTATTGTAGTCAGTCTTTCCATAAAAATAAATCACATTTCTAAACTCCCCCCCCCCCCCGCCCCGAGTTTCATACAGGACTTAATTTCTCTCTCTGCTGCGCCTAAATGTATACATTGGACAAAATGATCAGTAGCTTGGGAGAAACTTGAATTTAAGTTCTTTGAATTTGGTTTAAATGAAGTTATATAAACTTTGATTTATAATGCATGTGATGCATAAGATATACATCTTTATCCAGCAATTGCATTTTTTTCTTTTTTCTTTTTTTTTTTTTTTTGCCAGTTCCAGGGCTTGAACTCAGGGCCTGAGCACTGCCCCTGGCTTCTTTTTGCTCAAGGCTAGCACTCTACCACTTGAGCCACAGCACCACTTCTGGCTTTTTCGGTTTATGTGGTGTTCAGGAATTGAACCCAGGGCTTCATACATGCTAGGCAAATACTCTATTGCTAAACTACATTCCCAGCCCTTTAATTGCATTTCTTATGCAATAATATTGGATTTTCCTTTTAGTTCTGTGGACATCTTACATCAAGTGTGTCTAATAATTGGCTGATGGAATCCATAAGTACCTAGAAAAGCTGGACATGGCATCTCTAATTTTGGCTAATGTGTATTTGTTGTATAAAAAAAGATGTATTATTTGCTCGGTGAGCAGAAATTTTGCAGAAACTAGATTACATATGATATTCTAGGTGATAAAGGAGGAATCTGTTAACAGAATCTCTTTTCAGTAATAATGTATGTTCTGTCTCTTGTCACTCTTTAATTGATACTAATGGTTCTTGTCTGCTGCATCTTGAAAATGGATGTAATCTTTCCCTATTCTAAGGCTCTCAGTCCATTCAAGTCACTAGTTCTTTCTTTTCCTATAGTCTTGAATCTTCCAATGGCCACATAGTCATCACTATTTTTTCATCCCAGAGAGAATTTAGTGTTTGATGGTTAATTGTCATGTTAAAGTCTTGGTTCATCATCTTTGATGATGATCTTAACATTACAAGCTTCAGTGATTTTTAACTGTGAAGTAGAATCGTCACTAATTTTTTAACATACATGGCTACATTCCAAGATTCACCAATAAAGATAGGTTCATGGAATGGTTTAGGAAGAATATTCTACTATAATTAGCATCATCACAATCACTCTTGTCATCTTATTTCTAGAAATAAATTTCAACAATATTCATGAAAATGTGGCCCACCTATTTCAGGAAAAATGGAGCAGAATTTATATGTCCTCTATTGTCTTAAAGACAATACTTAGAAGCTATAGATTGATTCATTTAAAATATATGCATTTTACTACATAATATCTACAAGTGGCCTTAAGTATTATACAGCTATTAAACTAGCACACAAAGGCCAAGAAAATTTATACATTTAAACTTAATTTAAAAACAAGAATTTTTCCCCAGGTGCACTGCTTTACTTTTTAATAAATCTGAAACAGCTTATTTACAAATATTCAACTTCTTAAATACACAAAGAAAAATGTGTGGAATCAAGATAGAAAATGCATAATTCTTGAAAAATGTTTTGGTTAATTTGAACAGAAATCTCCTTTCTTTGGTAGAATTGACTAGTGCTCAACATGGATTTGATTAATTCAACTATATTAGAGTTGGAGTACCAAACTCATGGTGAAATGTAGAAATATATTTGTGCTTCCACATTGACCTACTGGCTTTGACATTTCTCTTTATATTTGGAGATGACAAAGTCCCGTTGGATTAATCTTTGCTCATTTCGGGGTATTCTTCACACACACATACACACAGAAATATAATTAGGAAAGATTAAGACTGGATCTACACTTCATAATAATCAGCATGATTGATGCTCTTGGTCCCAATTGCCCTTTTCTCTGAGGCTGCAGTTTTAATATGAGGACAACTTATCCTAAAGCAATTAATATGTATGCTCATGAAGACATTTTTTGAAATATACTTTGCATTTAAATATTTGTTTGTCAAAATGTATACTTGTTCACCCTTAGCAACCAATTCACCTTTGTTATGTAAACATTAAGTTAAAAATACCATTATTTTATGAGACAAAAGCCATACATAGAGAACACACACACACACACACACACACACACACACAAACACACGCACATATATCCCATGAGCTTTACTTAATGATTTCACTTGTTTACAACAATAAATTTTGCTTTCTATTTCCCTCCAAGTTTAAAATTTTAATTATATGTAGTTACCTTCTATTGTAGCATATATTAGACAATCTATATGTTATATAACTTGGGTATTTTAATTAAATGGAAGTATAGCTACATTAGATTGCTTCCGAAAAATTAGGAACAATTTGCACAGAATTTCAGTGAATTAGAGAATCTCTGCCATTTAACATTAGAAAGTATTTTCTTCAATGAAAATTCTTTGATTTTTTTTTCTTTTTTCTTTTTTGGCCAGTCCTAGGGCTTGGACTCAGGGCCTGAGCACTGTCCCTAGCTTCTTTTTGCTCAAGGATAGCACTCTACCACTTGGGCCACAGTGCTACTACTGGACATTTTCTGTCTATGTGGTGCTGGGGAATTGAACCCAGGGCTTCATGTTTATGAGACAAGCACTCTTGCCACTAGGCCATATTCGCAGCCCAATAAAAATTCTCTATTAGCCAAAGATTGTAATTATTTTTCAATGTTATAATACATTTTGTGAATATTATATATTGAATTGAATTATATATGCATATATATGTGTAAAAATGTAAGTACACATATATATGCATATATTTGCATATAAGACATATACTAATAGGTGCATATGTGTATGTTCGCACATACATATATATGCATATATGTGTGCACATGTACATGAAAATATACATGTACATACAATATGTATATACATGCCTACATATACACATATATTCTTATTTCTTAAAGTTCAAGATGCATGAAATGCTGTCACAATGAGGACCCCCTCATAAAACTATCATATGCCAATATCAATGTTACAACACATTTTATAAACTCTCTATTAGAACAAAAGCTTTTAAATGAATATAAATACATTGGTAAGAAAAGTAACACACAGTTCTATGTTGAAGTTTTCTTAGATCATCTTAATAAAGATTCCATTTTAGCACTTTAAAGAATTTAAATCTTTGACATGATAATGGAAAAGTTTTTATTTACTTTGGAAGAATTATTACTACTAGTTTTCCCAAACAAGAATGAAATGGCAGTCCTTACCTTCAAAAATAAAAAAGAGATCTACCAGTTTGCCAAAGTCCTAAATACACTTTATGGGCAAAAGAAGCTCAGGGACAGTGCCCAGGATCTGTGTTTAAATCAAGCCCTAGAAATAGCATATGGAAAAACAAAACAAAACAAAAAGACAAACACATGTGGTTTTTTTTTTCCCATTTTTTGGTTCTTTTCTCATTCTGGTATTTTTTCCCCATTTTATGTACAGAACGTTTTTTACTTGTTGCAGTTTCATTCACTTATTGTTGATCGTATTTGCCTTGCTGTTGAATTCCTACTAAAAAAGAATTATGCCTAGGTCTTCTCGAGTTTTTCCTACATTTATCTTGAGTTAGTTTTAAGGCTTTAAGATCTTACGTTAAAGTGTTGGTTGAATTTTTTATGAGGTTAGAAATAGTCTAGATTCAGACTTCTATGGTTTTTCAAGTGCCACTTGGAAATAGATTGTTTCATATTTTATTATTTATTTTATTTTTTGTATTTTTAAATTTTTATTTTATTGAATAGATTGTTTTATTCCTCCCTTTACTACCCACCCCCCTCCCACACCCCATGTGCTTTTTGCTCTTTTGTCAATCATCATATGATTCGAATTGTGTGGCCTTGTTTCTGGGTGTATTATTTTATCTCTTTTTCATTCATGTCTGCTTCATATAACTGCCATATTACTTTAATTATTTTTAGTCTTTAATTAATATATTTTGAAATCTTGTAATATGATAGCTTTATTGTGACCACATTGAATTCTTTAAGTCATTTATTTTTCTTAATAAACATTCAAATCTTTTCATCTAGAATATCTATTCTCAAATTTCTGCCATCTCCTCACACTTTTATAATAGATATTATCTCTATATTTTTATTATCATAAAGAGTAGATTAGATGGGCATTTCCTTTTCATTACTTCCCTCTTAGTAGAGGGGAATAGAATTTAGTTTTGTAATATGGAGGTCAGATCTGGCCAGTGCCATCATTGGCTGTTGAGGGGTGTCAGATTGACTCCACCTCAGATTAAAGAGAGTAGAAGCTGACTCTTCACTAAGCTCTCCCCTGCCCTATCCAGGGAAGTTCCCCTTCGTTGTGATAAGGTTGTGTAAACTGCTTGACCACATGAGTGGTGGAACTTTCACTGTTAAACATGTGCCTGCCCATGAGTAGGTGTATCCACCTGCATCATGTGAGCCCTGCCAAATCAATGTACCAAGTCTAACTAGAATGATAGGTTGGTTCAAACAGATACTATGAGACAGCCTGTAACTCCATTGGCCACCTGCGTGTGACCTGGCATGCTCTGTAAGTGTTGCAATTTCATTGGCCACCTGCGTGTCACAAGCTTGACCATGTGGTATTTGCCTTTATAACCCAACCCTGAGCATGGCCCAGGGCATGCAGTCCCAGCTCCTGAGTCTGGGCTGCGGCCCTGGCCAGCCAGTCTGCTTTTTAAGGTTACAGATTCAGCTCCCAAGCCTGGACTGAGACCCTGACCAGATGGTTCACTTTTTACTTCCCCAATAAACCCACCCTTTTATCATCTTTTTGCTGGAGACTGTCTAAGTGGTGGACTCTTGGAGGGACGAGGATTCCCCTCCCTTGGGGGTACTCCATTACAGTTTCAGATCAAGATATTAAATAATATTTGACATATTAAAAAAATGAAAGTTGAAATGCAAAAACTGATTTCACAACTTCAGATATTTAACATGTATATATGTATTTATCACCAAATATCATTTTTCTGTCCTACTTGAAATATGAATGGTAGTTAAGGTTTATATTACATTAGTAAAATATCTTCAATAGAAATATTTTCCTTATTTTATTTAGAGCATTTTCTTAAATTCCTAGGGACTTTTAATCATTTGACGTCTCTCTTTTCTTTCTCAGATAGTGACATTTACCATTTTAGTTTTGTTCACAGCAGGTCCAGTGACTGCTAATTCCTGTGTAGGACCACAGGAGTTCCAGAGTTTCAAGATAACCATATTAGAATAAAACCTTATACTCATGTAAAATACATCAGAACAATCACTGTTGTATAACAGCTTGAAAGTCTGGGCTTGTTAAATAGACAGCAGCACAGCTTATCAGAGTCATCAGCCACCAACTGGGACTGTGATAGGAGTTTAAAGAGCCCCTGTTACCTTTCCATGGAAGGAATTAATATTTAAAATGAGCTTCTACCCTCTTTATGTTTCTCTAAACTGAACTACTTGATTGTTTTAAAATGCACACAAGCATTCATAATCATACTATGAATTTAATCACTGGATTTCCTTCCCCAATGTGATCCTTTTTAAATAGTGTCTGGTTTAGCAATTTCTTCAGTTTAACTGCTTGTAATTATGTAACAATTAATGTACTTGTATCTCAACGTTCTAAAGAAAATTCAGATGATGATAAAGGAAGGTTTTAAGTTTCTTCTAGTTTTGTCATCTGTGGCCTCAACAACAGGTAATTGCATCAGGGAATATGAAAATTAATCATGCCATCACATTGCTAAATCTAATGTGAATGGCAAATTATTTTCCAATTTACATAAATAATTGATGCTTTTCCTTTCTATTCTATTTTGTCCAAATACTCAATTGAAGGAAACAATTCACTATGGCCTATCTGTTTTTGATCACTGCAATAATTATTTAACAAAGTTCAAATTATATTATTTTTTCTGACAAATGCAGCATTTGCCATCATAGGAAGCAATGTGGAGTCTAACCTTTCAGTTTTATAACATATCTATTTTCAACTTAGTTGATGTTGTAAGCGATCCATCAGAGCCCCTAGGCATTAACAATTCTGGTGTCCAGGGCAAGTTCTAGCTGCCACTCTCTGTCTCTGCCTGAGGGCTTTCTAAAAGGAAGATGGATACTGGATGCTGTCAGAGCCAGGAATTCACAACTAGGAAAAGCTTTCAAATGAATTTATCTCCATTTTCTGTGTCATGTAAACAAAGTATGTTATAGGTTATTTCTCCGAATGCTAGGTGGCTTAAAAATCCAATTTTATTGGTTGCCTTCTCTTTCTAGTTTCAATGTCTCACAGCTTTATTATTGTTTCTGCATCTCCAATATAAGCAAAATATATATGTGTTCTTAGCTCAGGCTTTGTTTTTAGAGGAATCAAAAAAAATAAGAAAGAAAGAAAACAGGTTTTATCAGTTAATCTTTGCATTACAGAATTTTCAATTTCCTATTTTTTATTCTCAAGTTAAATGAAATGAACTAGAGAGGAGCTCCCACTTCTTTATAAAGTAAATTTTATATAATCTTTTCCTCTGCTCACCTTCAATAAATAATTCTTCAAAGTATATCTTATTAATTAGTTGCAACAAGAATATACCCTTTCCAAAACTGGGGTTTCCTTTTTAAGAAGGATGAAGTATTCTGGAAGCAGTTTCCCTGCCACGATGACTACCAGTAACTTTACTGTGTAGTGAACATATAATCACCGAATTTAGAAGCCATTTCTTATATTTTAATATTCATTTGGTGTAAATCTAATCCATACATGGAAATACAATAACAAAGTAAAGATAATTAATGAAGTTTGCAGAGATTTGTCTTCATTGAAAGTCACCACTGAATTTTGGGTACACATCAAATAGGCCCGAAATTCTGAACAGTTTTTATACACACTTAAACTTATACTTCTTCTTTTTGGCTCAGATGATTTGTAATACCCGTTATGTTTTCCTTTGTGTCCAGTACTGTTCTTTCACCACATTCAATCACAGACTTACTAATGCACAAGTTAAAAAATACATTATTTGAGTTCAGAGGTTAGGGAGTCATTGCAGACTGAGTCATTGGTGATGTGCTATTATGTGCTATTGCCTTAGCAGTGGTAGTTTTATAGACAAGGAAAACTGCGGAAAAATACAGACACATAGTGGTTACATTTTAAAAGTTAACTCCATGTTACCACAAAAAACTTGATATAGTAACCATAAAGGTCAAAGACAATATATGACCATCAATAAATAGTATTAGCATGAATAATACATGCACCCTTCATACTGCCATGAATTTACATTGGAAAGTAATTAACACAGGGGTTCTAAAAATAAAGTCAACATAAATTTGAATAACATTTTTTCTGCTTATTAAGCTCTCTTTAGTTGAGATGATTAGAAAAGAAATCCCATGGTGATGAATGTGACTAACAGAACAACCACATTAAATACCAACATTCAAAGTCCCTAATTAAAATGTAAAAATTGTCAGTTTCAATAATGTATCAAGGTTGAACAAAAATAAAACAATGAAAATACAATAAAAGTTACAATGTCATGCTGGAATCCAGTAGCTGCTACCTGTAAACCTCAGGAAGTTTAGATAAGATTGAAGATCTCAGTTTGAAGCCAGCCTGGGTAGAAATGCCCATGAGATTCTTATCTCCAGTTAGCCACCAAAGAGTCAAAAATGCAGGCATGGATCAAGTAATTGAACACCAAAAATAAAAACCATAATGAAAGCTCAGAAACAGTGCTCTGGCCCTAAATTCAATCCCAAGAACCATCACAATATAAAAAATAAAGAACTAAAAAGTACAAAATGATAAGTATGAATATTTGATCAAAAGACATTTAGAAAGGCTACTTGACTTTGTATGACTACTTAATATAAATAGATAAATAAATATTTTAAAAAGTGAACAGTACATAAAAAATACTTACAAACATTTGGATAGAATTAACATGAAAATACAACAATGTAGCAACAATGTAGAACACCCACTAAAACATGATGTTTAGAGATGTGAAGGCTTGTAATAGACCAGAAAAGTGTTTCCAGGAAGAAATCAAACATTTAATGTGAACTTAATGTAAAATGAAATGTATATTAAAAGTTTAAAAATTTAAACAGACAAGATCAAATGACAAAGATAATCCTTGAAGCCAATAAAGTACAACGAAAAAAGCAAGTGAAGAAAATCAAATATTCCAAAATTTGGTTCTTTTTGGGAATTAATAAACTGATGGTAGATTGAAAGGACAAATAGCCATAAGATGAAAATTGCCAAAGTGAGATATCATCTTTCCAGAATCCATAGTTGCTAAAGGTAATAATTAATAGTATTGAAAAACAAGAGTATGTTACAAATGCTGGGTAAAGTAGATACTCACTGGTATGATTTGGAACTCGAATGTATCCTGAAGGAAAGTAGATTAGAAACTTGCCCATATTTTGGTAATGCTCAGAAGTGATGAAAACATTTAAAGGTGGATCCACATGGGAGTATTTTAGGTCATTGGAGGGCTTATTCTGCAGGGTATTTTTAATTGCTGTATTTTCCCTTTTTTCCCCTTTGAGTCTAGGCTATTAGAGAATTATTTGCTCATGCTGTTCTAAGACATTGACATAAAAGCAATAAGGCTGGTCAGTCTTCAATGGAGACTTAAAAATATATGAACCATAATCAATAATTTCCAACTGAATTGGATGTTTATCTTGGATGTTAATTAAGATGTTTCTCTCTTTTTAGAATTAAATTGTCATAGTTTTTCATGAAGACTTTGATTATTTTAGTAGCCTCCTTTCTATTAAATGAATTATATTTGTGCACAGTCACATAAAGAAAATTATAGACACATGTTGCTTCTTTACTAAATTCTACCAAGTATCAAACAGTCCATAAAAATGTAGTCTCAAAAACTGAAAAGTATCACACTTCAACTTATTAAATTTAATAAAGTCAGAATTACCTTTATTTCTGGTATGAGACATTAAACATAGGGATTTATACTTTATTTTTCATTTTAATTTTCACAGAAGCTCTTACCACTTCCTTACTCCTTAATTTGTTTGGGATGATCTCAAATTCTTGATCTTCTTGCCTCCACCTCTCAAGAAGCTGGGGTTATAGAAATGCATTGCCATGTCCCTGAACATGAGAATTAAAAGCTATGTCAAAGTTATTATAGGAAAATAATAAAAGTGGGGTGCTGGTGGGCTCACACCTCTTTAGGATGCTGAAGTCTTAGGATCTCACTTCAAAATCAACTTGGACAGTAGAGTCCACGAGACCTTATCTTCAATCTTTCTTATCTTCAATCGATAACAACAACAAAAAAAGAAAATAAAAGCTGAAAATGGAGCTGTGAAACAAGGGATAGAGCATTGTTTAGGCCCTGTGCTCAAACCTCAAGTTTGGATTAAAAAAGTATAGTTCATCACATGGGGAAATAAATAAACATTAAAAGATGCTTACAATACAGCTTTAAATAAGAAATAAATTGTGACCATGTGATTTTGCTCACATTGGTGTCACTAAGAACTACAAACTAGGGTTGGGAATATGGCCTAGTGGCAAGAGTGCTTGCCTCCTACACATGAAGCTCTAGGTTCGATTCCCCAGCACCACATATATGGAAACTGGCCAGAAGGGGCACTGTAGCTCAGGTGGCAGAGTGCTAGCCTTGAACGGGAAGAAGCCAGGGATGGTGCTCAGGCCTTGAGTCCAAGGCCCAGGACTGGCAAAAAAAAAAAAAAAAAAAAAAAAAAAAGAACTACAAAGTAAGACTACAATGAACTATCACTTTAGATCTGTGAAATAACCAAAATTACAAAGTGTGAAATGCAATGGGCTAAAAAGATCTTTATCCTGAAAGCAGTGCTGACTTCTACGGTTATAGTAACTTGATGCTCAAACTTTTCCAGCTGTGCTAAGACATTTTATTCCTAAAGCACCACTGTGTTGTCACAAATGTATATAATTACCTTCTCTGGAAATAAAAATGGCTGAAAAAAAATCCATCAAATGTCTACATTTTTTTTATGAGTTTTAGGGGCTTCTGACAAGAGTTGTACATTTCAAGCATATGGTTCAAATTCCCATGATACTGAAGAAGAATCTGAAAATTGACATTATGCTATTTTCCCTACAGCAGTATTCCTTATTGTATAGATGGCTTCACCTATTTAAAATGTTCTCCAATTAAACATGCTCCTCAGTGACTTCATATTTAGGACAACTTTTAAGTTTGAGGGCTAAAAATTAATGTCTATTATTGTAAATTGTGTGGGATATGACTTGGAAATATAATGTAAATTTCCTTTCCTTCCTTCTCTCTCAAAAAATTGAAATATTTCCTAATGTAGTAAGGTCTCTCATATAATGTTCACTATGTAAACTGAAGAACTGCCTTTGAAGATACTTTAGGAAGTGAGAAATTTCTGCTGTTTATAATGCTACATGTAATATATTCTTATGTATTCAAGATATACCCATCCAAAAGACAGACATAAAGTTAACAGTGATACATTACTGATTTTAACATAGTGTAATATTTCTAAGAAACACAAAACTATTCAAAACACAAAAAATTGTAGCCATTTAAAGTAATGGGTACATTTGTAGTAAAGGAAGAAATAAGCATAGTTAAATCAAAGTCAGCACCATAAGACAATATAAAAGATTAGTTTGTATTTTTCAAGAAATATTCATCATTTCTTAATGAAAGATTTGTCAATTTATCAATTTATCAAATTTGTCAATTTATCACTTTCCTATTTCAGTTAAAATTTGTTTACTCTCTGGATTTTATGTAGACTTGGATGATATATAATAGATTTTCTCAAGTAATTCAGTGATTTGGAAGATAATTTTAACATTGGTTGGTATATTATGTTCTTAACATAAATAACTCATACAGTTCCAGCATACTAAGTTGTAAGTATTCACATGAACCTGGGTTCCAGTAAAGATATTAAGCAAAATTATTTTTTGATGTTTGGTTTCAGTGTGCCATAGTACTTTTCATGCTCAGATCTATTTAATCAAACAAACCACTTCTCAAATATTATCAGCATACAATTGCCTTCCCAATACAGAATCGTAATATAAATTATATGGGTGGAACAAGAGAGATTCAACTCGGCCTTATAGACTCTTAATTATCACAGTCTGTTAGAACATTAGTGATTGTCTTTGGAGCACTTAACACATAGTTGATTCATTGAAGCTAACATTACTACTCTCACCTGACTGTTCAGCAATGACAAAAACTAACCATATTAGGACATCTTTACACTGTTTTATGATCCATCTCCTAAACTGCTTTCCTTACATTTTATGTTCTTCATAATTTATCGTTTTGGCTGTTAACGAAATCCATCTAAAAATTTATTGTCAATATACAGAGAGGTTACAGTTTCATAAGTAAGGCTGTGAGTACATTTCTTATCAAACTTGTTACCTCCTCCTTCATTTTTCTCCCTCTTATCCCCTTCCCCAGTTTCCTCCCCACCCTGGCCCCAGTTGTACAGCATATTGTTTTGTAAGTATTGCTGTGCATTGGTTCACCTTTACCCCTTTTCTCTCCATTTTGGTGTTCACCTTCCCTAGTTCCAATAAATGTACATACAATATCCAGGGTACCAAAGTCAGTTACAGTGACATCAGGGGTAAAACCACGGGGGAAGAAAAGATAATTTCACATGGTATGTTGAAAATAACAACAACAAAGATAAACCGCTTATTTCCAAATCCTGTAGTTCATTTAGCATCCGCTCATGTGATCATATGTGTATTGCTATTGAGTTATTGTGCTTCTCTGTGAGGACTATCCTAGACAAAGCAATAATTATTTTCAATGTGTGAAACCATAGAGTTCATGCTTCTTTGGGTCTGGCTCACTTCACTTAGTACGATTTTCTTCCAACTCTCCCCATTTCCACATGAATAGAGCTAAGTCATTCTTCTTAACAGTAGCAAAGAATTCCATTGTGTATATGCACCAAATTTTCTTGATCCATTCTTCTACTGAGGGGCATCTAGGTTGGTTCCAGATTTTAGCAGTGGTAAATTGTGCTGTGATGAACATATTTGTGCTGTTAGCTTTAATGTAATTTTGCTTGTAATCCTTTGGCTAAATACCCAAAAGCAGGGTTGCTGGGTCATAGTGGAGCTCTATGTTTACCCTTTTGAGGAATCTCCATTCTGCTTTCCTGACTGATTGAACAAGTTTACACTCACATTAACAGTGTAGTAGTGCTCCCTTTTAACCACATCCCCTCCAGAATCTGTTGTTAATAGATTTCATGATAATAGACATTCTAAATGGGGTGAGGTAGAATCTCAATGTTGTCTGATTTGCATTTCGTTAAGGCCAGAGATATTGAACATTTTTTCATGTGTCTATTGGCCATTCTTATTTCCTCTTCAAAGAAGTCTCTCCTTAAAAATTTAGCCAACTTCTTAAGGGGAGAGTTGCTTCTTTGGGAATTGTTTTAGGGGAACTTAATTGTTTGAGTTCTATGTATATTTTAGATATGAGGCCCTTGTCTGTAGTTTGGCCAGTGAAGATCTTCTCCAAGCCTGAGAACTTTCTGTTTATCTTGTGGTCTATATTCTTTGCCATGCTAAAGCTCTGCAGTTTGATGCAATCATATTTTTCCATTTTTCTTTGATTTGTACAACATGTCTCTTATCTATCCTTCTTTATAAGAAGTCTAGTAAAGTCCTAAGAAAACTAACATGCTTATAAAAAACAACACATTATAGAAAAAAGTGACATCAAGAATGCAACTATAGTACACATACACATATTTCATAAATATACATACATGTACATATATTTGTACATATATACATTTCTGTGTGTAAATATACCTTTTTGTATGTATATATGTGTGTGTTTGTGTGTATAAGATAGATAGATGATAGATAGATAGATAGATAGATAGATAGATAGATAGATAGATAGATAGACAGATAGATTCAACTGTGTAAATTTGGTCAAAATTACATGATAGGATTTTGTGAAGAGATAACAAGCTCTCTTGTTAGGCAATGTCAAGTATGGCACTCTATCTGCATATATTTCCCAGGTAATTACAGTTGGAACATTATGTATAAGCCAACTCCATCCAAATTTTTCTAGTCCACTCCAATTCTTTTCCATTAGAAGTCATTATGCTTAGAAAACATATTTTACAATTTTTAGTGTACTTTATGAATTTCAATTTATTCTATGAATATCAACTTAATACACAATATTAACATTATCAACAAATTTTAAATTAGAATGTTCTTAATTTAGAAATGTAAGTTTATTTATTTATGTTCAATTAAATGTCTTATAGAAACAAAAATATTTCAGTTTTACATTAAGCTTTAATTTGAAAATTTAAAATGAAATTTATTTCTAAAGTAGAGTGATATATTGCAGTATACATCAAAATTATTTAAAAAAAAAGGTCTACTGTATGAATTCATTTCCTTGAGTTCAACTATGAATAATTGCTTGTGATTTCATTTCTGTAAAAATAATTTAGTTAAATTATGGTTCATCTTGATTAACACAAGTTGAACATCCCTAATCCAAACAGTCAAAAATACAAAATGATCCCAAATCTGAAAGCTTTTGGTCAGAGATACAATGCTATAAGTACAAATTTCTACACGCAATTTTATGTGATAGCTCACAGTGACAGTTAAAGTATATTAGAAATCGGGATTAGATTACTTTCAGCCCATTTACTTAAGAGAATTACAAATTAAATTTGTTTGACTTGGTTTCCATCCCTTAGCTATCTTGTTATGAATATTCAAATACTAAAATTTAAATAATCTTAAATCTCAATCCCTCTTGAATACTGTCATTTCAAATAAAGATTACTCATGGTGTAACATAAATCTCCAATAATCATTAAAAGACCAACTTAAGGATGCTATGCATTTGACAGTACCTCTTGTAACTCTTGCTAAATCTTCCCTTGAGTGGATCAAAAATAGCAATCTTAAGTATTATAGTCCTTGACTCGGATCTATCACATCATGCACATTTTTTAAATGATTTATCATATATCTTCAACTGCAGATTTATTTGAACAGTTACATTCATGGCAGTGTAAGTCATCACCATAGCAATGATATGTAAGGAATTCTGTTAGCATTCCCTCCACCTGATGTCCACAGCTCCTCCCACCTCACTTCCTGGAGCAGCTTGTAACTGCCCCCAGCTGCACCAGTGGAATGCCTTTCCACCCAAACCTGAACTCCAGCCTGCCTCGCCCAGGGCTCCAGTCAGTTTCTCTGGGATAGGTGGCCATTCCCATTCCCAGACCTAGCTGAGCAGAGTACCTCCCACCTCTCACCCCTATGTTACAAGGATGTCCCTGGATAGGGACAGGCACCATTTTGCTTCCTCTCCCATGGGGGTAGATGGCCCCTCTAATAAACCTCCTTATAAACCTCCTTCTTCTGTACGTGATGGTGTCATCGTCTGGGATAGCTATATGGCTGCTTACAAACTTTATGTCCATTAACGGACAAATAGAAAAGCAAACTGAATATGTGCTTTGGGAAGAAAAAACAATGATATTACATGCTACCAAATAGATAAACCCCATGGACATTAAGCTAAGTGAAATTAGACAAGCATACAATAAAATATAAATACTATGGAATTCCATTAGTATGAGGCATCTAGTGTAATCAAATGACAGTGAAAGAAAGAGGGGTGTAAAGCAGAACCTCAAGAGTTGGAGGAAAGTAATTTTATAAAATCCACTGATTTTTAGATTTGAAAGATTAACTGATTTTGTTGATCTAGCTGTATCACAACAGTGTGAGCCATATAACATTAGAGTTAAAGTGGTTAAACTTTGCATCTTTTTCACCTCAATTAAAACACACACACACACACACACACACACACACACACACACACACACACGAGAAACAAATTTAACCAACTGGGACTGAGCAAAAGGTCCAAGTGAGTGTGATGATGAGGCGTTACTGAACTCCTGAATGAAGCTAGAGTGCTGTGGAATCCCAGAGTTTGTGGAATGTTCACTTGCTTACTTTATTATTAATTCTCATTGAATAAAAGAATCCACTCCCCCCAAAAAATGACATTTCCCTTTGAAATTTTTTTCTCTGATTATTTTCCCATTAGTAACAGAAGAGAAAAATCTATCTCTGGAATTACATAAAGAACTGGTTTTATTTATTTATTTTTATAAGCATAATAGCCATAATTGCTAGGAATAACACAATGACCTAAACCTTAATTGCCCATTTCCTGATTTTCATGGCTTCTTAATTACATCTTCTTGTTTGGATTGTTATTCCATTCAAAACTTACTACTACATGTGGAGATTATAAAAGTCTTTAAGTTAGTTTGATTCATATTTTTGTAATTGTTGGGAAGTTTAATATTAAATATTTCAATCTATTCAAGAAAGTATATTCTTTATACATTCTAAAGACTTTCTCCAGTTATTTAAACATAAGTTAATGATTATTCTTCAAATGCAGACACTTAAATTTACTCTATTGTCATTCACATGTACTAAATTTAATTTGAGCATATTATTTTGTATTCATTTATTCAGAATTTGAGTTACTTTAAAACTTCCACATCAATGTGGTAACTATTTTTGAATATATCACAATGAATAGGTGGTTCTTCAATGGTTATTTTAACATTATTATGTCCTAAATTGCATTATACTTTTTCTGTGTACTCAAAGAAATATATAAACTCATAACAGCAATTTGGAAGAATGAGTTTGTACATTTTTGACCTCTGTTTAATAAATGAATATTTCTGTCATTGAAATACAATTTTATCAGACTCTGTAATATAAAAATTTGACAATTTTTAATGAGTAGAGGGAAAACATTCTCTACTGCAAAATTCTGATAAGAAAATGTTGCTATAACAGATTTTTTTCTCTTTTATAATTGGAAAAAACTAATCTTCACATATTAAAGGTCAATGTAATTATCCATTATTCTCTTAATATTTTTTAAGAAAACTCAGAAAGTTGACATGCCTTCTGAGTATCAATAAGTTTTTATAGCTAAATTGTTTTTTGAATATGATAAAATTTTAATTGTGTTTAATCATTACATATTGCTTATTTTTATTAACCACACCTGACATGTTTTATGTATGATCATTATGGTTTTGAATAGCTATAATATGTACTCTAAAATTAAGGATATCTCGGACAACTTTGGTTTTTAAACAATAGTCTATCTCAAAACAAGACTGAATATATATTAATTTATTTTATGTTTGACTTTGCATAGGCAAAAGTTACACCATATGTCTATGTAACTACTTTCATCCATAATTAAATTTCATATATATCTGATACAGAAGATAACACTTGTGCTTGTCAATTATCCTTTGTGTCCTTGTTCATTTTGGCAGCTTTTTAATGTATTAATATTCAAAACATCCTTTTGTTTACAAAAATCCATTCCATTAAGATTTAACCTTAAATTTAAAACACAAATAAAGATATGTGACAGATGACAATAGAAACTTTATGTCAGGCAAAAATCTGTAAACAAATTGTCAATAGCACGTTTATCCATGGTCATCAAAAATTGTTATCCAGACGTCTATTGATCAATGACTGTGACTAAAGTACTGCATATCTATAAAATAGAATAGTACCTAGAAATGACAAATATCTGAAATACACAGCACCATACATAAATATTAAAAATATGCTACTATGTGAAAGAAATCAGTGATTACATAAGTATTATGTGGAAAAATAAGATGTAGACTCAAATGCTGAGGCTGAAAACAGGAAAGCAACTCCTTTTGCAATACCCTCGAAAAACATAAAATACCTTGGAATAAATAACCATAACGAAAGAAGTGAAAGACCTCTATGTTGAGAACTTTAAAAACATGGAAAATGAAATTAAGGCAGAACTAAGGAAATGGAAAAACCTCCCATGCTCCTGGATTGTGAGGATTAATATAATCAAAATGGCAATATTGCCAAAGGCTATCTCCAAGTTCAATGCAATACCCATTAATAACCCAACACCATTCATTAATGAAATATAGGAAGCAATCCCGAAATTTATATGGAACAATAAAAGACCTAGAATAGCAAAACAATCCTAAGCAGAAAGAACAGTGCTGGAAAATTACAATACCCAACTTCAAGCTGTATTATAAAGCTATAGTAATAAAAACAGCTTGGTATTGGCACCGGAACAGGCCTGAAGACCAATGGAACAGAATTGAAGACCCAGAAATGAACCCACAGAACTATGCCTACTTAATCTTTGATAAAGGAGCTAAAAATAGCATGGACGAAAGATAGCCTGTTTAACAAATGGTGCTGGCAAATCTGGTTGAGCACATACAACAAACTAAAACTAGATCCTTATACATCACCCTGTACCAAACTCAATTCCAAATGGATCAAAGACCTCGAAATTAAAACAGATACACTGAAAACACTAAGAGACGGAGTAGAAGAAACACTTGGGCTCCTTGGCACAGGACGGAACTTCCTTAACAAAGACCCAGAAATGCAACAAATCAAAGAAAGGATGGACAAATGGGACTGCATCAAATGGCAGAGCTTCTGCAGGGCAAAGGACATAGCAAACAAGATAAACAGAAAGCCCACAGATTGGGAAAAGATCTTTACTGGCCATACAATGGACAAAGGCCTCATATCTAAAAATATATACAGAACTAAAAAAAATTACATTCCTCCCAAACAAAACCGCAAAGAACCAGTAGCCCCATCAAAAAATGGGCTAAAGACTAAAAAGAGACTTCTCTGATGAGGAAATGAGAATGGCCAAGAGACATATGAAAAAGTGCTCTACATAACTGGCTATAAAAAAAATGCAAATCGAACCATCACAGTTAAGAAGAAAGAACACAGGAGCCCTGCAGAGCTCCCTCCGATATCGTAGTTTCTCACCTCATAGAAACTGTTTCTCCGAGAAAGACAGCCAAAGTAAGTTCTAACAGTACAGGGATTCTGAACAGGAAGGAAAAATCGACTTTGCTGGTCTGAGAACACAGTTTTGAGCTCCGGGCGGCGTCCCGCCGCGGCGCCAGCTCCGGCTCCGGCACAGCCCCCCGCACTCCGCGCAGCTAAAGCGAGAAATACTCCAGACAGCAGCCGAGCACGGAGGACCTGACATCGCAGAAACAGCGTGAGTACCCCAAAAGTTATCCTCACTTGTGCCCACAGTCCAGCTTCTGGAAGGCATCCCTGTCCCCACCGCCAGAGCAAAGCGCCATCTTTGCCACTGGCATAGGGTCAGACCAGACTGGAACTGAAGCGGGCCGGGGGAAAGCGAGGTCAAAAAAGCCATCTTTGAAAAGGGCAGGAGGGGCGGAATCAGTGAGAACCAGCTCCGCCCAGAAGAACGCTCCCTGCCCTGGCGGGAGGCGAGTCCGGGGATTATACAGAGATGCCCCGCCCTCCCCGCCGGAACTTCTAAACTTAAAGCAAAAGCTGCGAGCAGCTACCAGGGGCACGGAAACAACAGAAGGAGGAACAAACAGTTCCGGGGACAGCTAAACGTTCCCGTCACAGAGGAAGCTAATTCCCAGCCCAAAACGGAGCTGCATTCCATAGCTACCTATGCCAAAGAGGCCGCCTCCCTCAGGCAAGCAACTCTTAGTGGAGCAAAACAGGCCAGAGGCGCCACGCTCTGCTGAGTTCACAGTCTAGTCAAGTCCAGGCATCAAAGGCAACGGCCCCACAGCAGACAGAGGAGCCACAGTTCCTGTGACTGCCCACGTCCCCATCGACAGAGGACGCCCAAGGCCTGCCTGCAAGCTGTGCGAACCTCAGAGACCCACGATTGCACCAACAGGGGAGAAGGTCAGAACAGATCCACCCCTTGCCAACTGAAATCAAGTAAAACCAGCCAATCAGGAAAATAGACTGCAGTCCATTGCAGAGAAACCAGAGACTGGTTTCTTTTTCTTTTCAAACATTTTTTTTAAATTTTCTTTTAAATTTTCTTTTTAATTTTTTTCACACCTGAAACATCATTGGCTGTTTTTTTTTGTTTGTTTGTTTTTGTTTTCCATTTTTACTGGTTTGTTTTATCAAGTTTTTTTTTGTGTTTGTTTATTTGCTTGGGTTGTCCCTTTTCTGTTATTTTCCTTTTTATTTACTTATGCTTCCTTGTTAAATAATTTTTCTCTGTTTTGTGCATCTGTCTTCCAGTATTTTTACTTCATTTCTCTCGTTGCGTCCTCTTCCTTTAAAAATTACTTTCCTATAAATAACACCTACACCCTTTTCTGCTAACTCTCCAGTGTCTGTCATTTTATCAATGTGCTTTCTACTGATTCTACTCTTCTCCACATTTCCACGTCACTGAAACTAAACCAAAATCACCCCCCCCCCCCAATACACTTTATTCTCTTTACTACCTCCAACTTACCCCCCTGACTTACTGCCTGGACCTCCAGGCTCCATTGACTCCTGGTTATTGGATAGAGGATATCCCAGCTTAATACGAGTGAATCAAAGGGGTTCATAGAGAAAGCCAGTCCTAAAAGAACTTAATATAAAAACAAGAATTGTGTATAAGGTTGTAACAGTAAATAAGTAACTACTGAATACAGGGCCCAGGATCAGATGTTATATTGAAATTGTATTCTTTAGGAACACCAAATCTAACTTTATGGACAGGTATACAAGTTATCTGTATATAATTGTGAAATTGTAAGATTTACACAACAGTGCTTGGTAAGGGCTGCTTTGGGTCTTAAACAGTGCTCACAGGTGCTGGTAGACTGGCATTCCCAATTCAAATGGGCAGAAGAAACACAAGAAAGATGGCAAATAATGAAGTCTTATCCCCCACCCAAAACAAGCAGGAAGCAGAGCAGTCAATCAAAAACATAGAAGAAAACCCCCAAAATGCTCTACAAAGTTTACTGATAAACATGATAAATGAAAAGTTTGAATCACTTCAGTCAATTATGTTAGAGCATGAGGAGGAAAAGCAAAAATTAATGGAGAATTTCATGGCATCCACAAATAGAAAGATAAGTGAGCTTCAAGAGTCAAATGAAAAGATAGCTACCCAACTTAAAGATTTGAGAGACAACACTCAAAACCAAAGTAATGAAATTAATGAAGTAAAGAAGTCCATACAGAACCTAAGAAATGACATGGAAATCATCAGGAAAGACCAGTCAGAAGGAAAAGAGATTCGAAATCAAGTAGCTAGCCTACAGTCCCGACTAACTGAAGCAGAGGATCGAATCTCAGGAGCTGAAGATTCCTTAGATTCTATGGAGAAAGATCAAAAATCAATACAAATCCAGTCCAAGCAACAAAACAGACCGCTACAGGAGATTCAAGACACAATCAGGAAGCCCAATTTAAGGATAATAGGTATTGAGGAAAACTTGGAGAAAGAGGTTAATGGGATAGGCAACCTATTTAACAGAATATTAGCTGAGAACTTCCCAAACATCCAGAAGGAAAGGCCTATACAGATACAAGAAGCATTTAGAACCCCAAAACGACCAGACCAGAATAGGACTTCCCACCGACACATTCTGATCAAAACAGCTTCAGCAGAGTGCAAGGAAAAAATACTCAAAGCTGTTAGGGCAAAGAAAACAATCACATATAAAGGAAAAGCAATCAGAATTACCCCAGACTTCTCAGCAGAGACCATGAAAGCAAGGAGAGCCTGGAATGAAGTATACCAAACTCTAAATAAAAATAACTACCAACCAAGAATTCTGTACCCAGCCAAACTCTCCTTCATAGCCGAAGGTCAAATAAAAGTCTTCCACAATAAGGAAAAACTGAAACAATATATCTCCACCAAACCAGCTTTACACAAAATCCTTAAAGATGTACTATACAGGGAAAATAATCAAGATCCCAACACAGACAGAGAAATGAACCCTAATTAGTAAACACTAGATCAAGAAATGGGAAGACACAGTTTTAAACAAGACAGTGATAATGAAAGGAACAAACAATCACCTCTCAATCCTAACTGTCAACATTAATGGACTTAATTCTCCAATCAAACGACATAGGCTCATAACTTGGATCAAAAATCAAGATCCATCTTTCTGCTGCCTCCAAGAGACACATCTATCCAGCAAAAGCAAACATCTTCTAAAAGTGAAAGGCTGGAAACAAATCTATCAAGCAAATGGCCCCCATAAGCAGGCTGGAGTTGCAATCCTAGTATCAGAGAAAATTGACTTCAAATTACAAAAGGTAAGAAGAGACAAAGAAGGTTACTACATACTAGTAAAAGGATCTCTCCAACAGGAAGAAATAACCATCCTAAATATCTACACGCCAAATGCAGGAGCACCCAACTTCATCAAACAAACACTACTTGCTCTAAAAACATTCATAGACCCAAACACAATGATAGTGGGGGACTTTAACACTCCACTAACATCTCTGGACAGATCAACACGCCAAAAACTGAACAAAGAAACCACAGAACTAAACAATTGCATAGACCAACAAGGCTTAATCGACATCTACAGAATATTCCACCCAGCAAGGACAGAATACACATTCTTTTCGGCAGCACACGGAACATTCTCCAAAATAGATCACATCTTAGGGCACAAAGAAAATCTGTACAAATTCAGAAGTATCAAAATCATTCCCTGCATTCTTTCAGACCACAATGGAATAAAATTAGAGCTCAACTCATTCAGCCACCACAGAAAATCCCACAATTCATGGAGACTAAAGAACACACTGCTGAACCATCAGTGGATCATTGAAGAAATTAAAACAGAAATTCAAATGTTTATGGACTTCAACCAAGTTGAGGGCACAAAGTACCAGCTCCTTTGGGACACAGCAAAGGCAGTACTCAGAGGAAAATTTATATCTCTGAGTACATACATCAACAAACTGGAGAAACAGCAACTCAGTAATTTAAGGAAGCACCTTAATTTTCTGGAGAGAGAACAGCAAGCCAAACCCCAAGTCAATAGACGGAAGCAAATAATTAAAATCAAATCAGAATTAAATCAATTAGAGATGAAAAAAACCATCGAAAGAATCAACAAAACAAAGAGTTGGTTCTTTGAAAAAATCAACAAGATAGACAGACCCCTGGCAAACCTGACCAAAGAACGAAGGCAGCACACTTAAATAAACAAGATAAGAGATGAAACAGGTAGCATCACCACAGAAATAACCGAAATTCAGAAAATAATAAGGGACTATTTTGCAAACCTTTATGCCAACAAATTCGAGAACTTGGAAGAAATGGATGATTTCCTAGAAAAAATTGATACCTCCAAACTCAACTAAGAAGACTTAAACCTTCTAAACAGACCCATATCCAGTATTGAAATAGAAACAGCAATAAATGATCTCCCATCCAAGAAAAGCCCAGGTCCAGATGGATTCACCGCAGAATTCTACAAGGCCTTCAAAACAGAACTCACTCCAATATTTCTCAAACTCTTCAATGAAATTGAAAGAGAACGTTCACTGCCAGACTCATTTTATGAAGCCAGTATAACCCTCATCCCAAAACCAGGCAGAGACTCATCACGGAAAGAGGACTACAGACCAATCTCCCTGATGAACATAGATGCAAAAATTCTCAACAAAATTCTGGCCAATCGACTTCAACAGGTCATCAAAAAAATCATACACCACGATCAAACTGGATTCATCCCAGGGATGCAAAGCTGGTTTAATATACGCAAGTCAATTAATGTAATCCACCACATCAACCGGAGCAAGGTAAAGAACCACATGGTTTTATCGCTGGATGCGGAAAAAGCGTTCGATAAAATCCAGCACCCATTTATGCTAAAAGCCCTGGAAAAACTGGGATTCCAGGAAACATTCCTGAATATAATCAAGGCAGTTTATGACAAACCAACAGCAAGCATAACTCTAAATGGTGAAAAACTAAAGCCATTCCCTTTAAAATCAGGAACAAGGCAGGGATATCCACTCTCTCCCCTGCTCTTCAACATAGTACTAGAATTCCTAGCCAGAGCAATTAGGCAAGAAGAAAATATAAAGGGGATCCAAATAGGAAAAGATGAAGTTAAACTTTCTCTCTTCGCAGATGACATGATCCTATACCTAAAGAATCCCATAGACTCTACCACCAAGCTACTAGAGCTGATACAAAACTTTGGCAAAGTTGCAGGATATAAAATAAACCTTCAAAAATCAACGGCCTTTCTCTATGCTAACAACTCGAAGACCGAGGCTGAAATCAGGAAAGCAACTCCTTTTGCAATAGCCCCCCAAAACATAAAATACCTAGGAATAACCTTAACCAAAGAAGTGAAAGACCTCTTTGAAGAGAACTTTAAAAGCTTGAAAAATGAAATTAAGTCAGAACTAAGAAAATGGAAAAACCTCCCATGCTCCTGGATTGGGAGGATTAATGTAATCAAAATGGCAATATTGCCAAAGGCTATCTACAAATTCAATGCAATACCCATTAATATCCCAACACCATTCTTTAATGAAATAGAGGAAGCAATACAGAAATTCATATGAAACAATAAAAGACGCAGAATAGTAAAAACAATCCTCAGCAGAAAGAACAGTGCTGGAGGAATTACAATACCCAACTTCAAGCTGTATTATAAAGCTATAGTAATAATAACAGCTTGGTATTGGCACCGGAACAGGCCTGAAGACCAATGGAACAGAATTGAAGACCCAGAATTAAACCCACAGAACTATGCCTACTTAATCTTTGATAAAGGAGCTAAAACAATAGTATGGAAGAAAGATAGCCTCTTTCACAAGTGGTGCTGGCAAAACTGGCTCAACACATGCAACAAACTAAAACTAGATCCTTATATATCACCCTGCACCAAAATCAATTCCAAATGGATTAAAGACCTTGAAATCAAAACAGGTACCCTGAAGACACTAAAGGAAGGAGTAGGAGAAACACTTGGGCTCCTTGGCACAGGACAGAACTTCCTTAACAAAGACCCTGAAAGGCTACAAATCAAAGAAAGGTTGGACAAATGGGACTGCATCAAACTCCAGAGCTTCTGCACGGCAAAGGACATAGCTCTCAAGATAAACAGAAAGCCCACAGACTGGGAGAAGATCTTTACCAGACATTCAACAGACAAAGGCCTCATCTCTAAAATATATGCAGAACTAAAAAAATTACCTTCTTCCAAAACAAAACTGCAAAGAACCAATAGCCCCCTCATCAAGTGGGCTAAAGACTTACAAAGAAACTTCTCTGATGAGGAAATGAGAATGGCCAATAGACATATGAAAAAATGCTCTACATCACTGGCCATAAAGGAAATGCAAATCAAAACAACATTGAGATTCCATCTCACCCCAGCAAGAATGTCATATATCAAGAAAACTAATAATAACAATTGTTGGAGGGGATGTGGCCAAAAGGGAACCCTACTTCATTGTTGGTGGGAATGTAAACTGGTTCAGCCACTCTGGCAAGCAGTATGGAGATTCCTCAGAAGGCTCAATATAGAACTCCCCTATGACCCAGCAGCCCCACTTTTGGGTATCTATCCAAAAGCCCACAAACAAAATCACAGTAATGCCACCAGCACAACAATGTTCATCGCAGCACAATTTGTCATAGCGAGAAGCTGGAACCAACCCAGATGCCCCTCCATAGATGAATGGATCAGGAAAATGTGGTACATTTACACAATGGAATTTTATGCCTCTATCAGAAAGAATGACATTGTTCCATTTGTAAGGAAATGGAAGGACTTGGAAAAAGTTATACTAAGTGAAGTGAGCCAGACCCAAAGAAACATGGACTCTATGGCCTCCCTTATTGGGAATAATTAGTACAGGTTTAGGCAAGCCATAGCAGAGCATCACAAGGCCCAATAGCTATACCCTTAGAAACACATAAGATGATGCTAATTGAAATGAACTCCATGTTATGGAAACAAGTGATATATCACAGTTGTAACTACTTTCAACGTCCTATGTGTATGTGTAGTTTCTATTATTGATAATGTTTTGTATCACCTTCCTATGTTTGTACCTACACTATCTCTGTAATCTTATCTGAGTATATTGGAAACCGTGTTTACTGGTATTGGAAGTAGGAAATTCAAAGGGAATACCAAATTTGAGAGACACAGGATAAAAAAAGAGAAATAACTACAAAAGCAATACTTGCAAAACTGGTGTAAGTGAACTGAACACCTGGGGGGGGGAGGGAAAGGGGGGAAGGGAGGGGGGCATGAGGGACAAGGCAACAAACAGTACAAGAAATGTATCCAATGCCCAACGTATGATACTGTAACCTCTCTGTACGTCAGTTTGATAATAAAAATTTGAGAAAAAAAATGCAAATCAAAACAACATTAAGATTCCCTCTCACACCAGTAAGAATGTCCTATATCAAGAAAACTAACAATGACAAATGTTGGAGGGGATGTGGCCAAAAGGGAACCCAACTTCATTGTTGGTGGTAATGTAAACTGGTTCAGCTACTCTGGAAAGCAGTATGGAGATTCCTCAGAAGACTAAACATAGAGCTCCCCTATGACCCAGCAGCCTCACTTTTGGGCATCTACCCAACAGACCATAAACAAGAACACACTAAAGCCACCAGCACAACAATGTTCATCGCAGCACAATTTGTCATAGCCAGAATTTGGAACCAACCCACATGCCCCTCAGTAGACGAACGGATCAAGAAAACGTGTTACATATACGCAATGGAATTTTATGCCTCTATCAGAAAGAATGACATTGCCCCATTTGTAAGGAAATGGAAGGACTTGGAAAAAATAATACTAAGTGAAGTGAGCCTGACCCAAAGAAACTCTATGCTCTCCCTCATAGGGAATAATTATCACAGGCTTAGGCTAGTCACAGCAGACAATCACAAGAGCCCAATAGCCATACCCTTTTGAACACAAAAGATGATGGTAAGTGAAATGAACTCCATGGTATGGAAACGACTGTTAGATCACTGTTGTAATTACTTTTAACATGCAATGTGAAACCGTAGCTTCTATTATTGATGATCCTCTTGTATGCTCTTCCTGTGGTCTTACCTTCACTATGTCTGTATCTCATCTAAGTACATTGGAAACCATGTATACAGGTATTAGAACTAGGAAACTGTAAGGGAATACCAAAATCGAGCGACACAGGGTAAAAAAGACAAACGATTATAAAAGCAATACTTGCAGAACTGTTTAGTGTAAATCTACTGAACAACTCATGGGGGGAAAGGGAAAGGGGGAGGCGGGAGGGGGAATGAGGGAGGAGGAAACAAACAGTACAAGAAATGTATTCAATGCCTAATATATGAAACTGTAACCGCTATGTATATCAGTTTGACAATAAAAAAATAATAAAGAAATAAGATGTAGCATATATATACTTACATAACTCAATGAAAATGCCAACAGTTTATATCTAAGTTGATGCTAACACAGTAAGTTTGAATACTAAGCTTACACCACATCCATTGAATTACATTCTTTGCCATGTTTTTGTTTTCTATTTCTACCCAGTCAATTTCAGTGGAGTACATATGATTATTAACAGTTCATGTTTATTGTGTAATAGTTCATTCCATTTATAAATACATTTGTATAAATTCATTTGTATGAAAATCTGAAACGTTGTTAATCTAATATATAAAGAATGAAACAGCCAGACGCTGGTGGCTCATGAAGCTGAGAGTCAAAGATCCTGGGTTTGAAGCTATTCCAGAAAGAAAAGCCGTCAGAAACTTATTTTCAATAAACTACTAAAATATCAGAAGTATAGCAGTGACTCATGTAGTAGACTTCTAGGCTTGAGCAAAAATAAATCTTGGAGACAGTGCCAAGGGTCTGAGTTCAAGCTCTAGGGAAAGCACAGTGAGTGCCAGGCAGGGGAGGGAGGGAGGGCAGAAAGAAGGAAGGAAGGAAGGAAGGAAGGAGGGAGGGAGAGGTGAGGAGAGGTAAGGAGAGAGACTGAAAAAAGAAAGAGAAACTGATTTATGATTTATAGTAAGTTAAAACTGCTCTATATAAAATAAAGCAGCTTTAGGACCTCAGCATAATTTTCTATATTTCCAAGTAATATATTGCCGATAATTTGATTTCTTCTATAGTTAGCAAGTATATATTTGCCAAATCAGTTGTTCTTCACTTGGTTAGAAAAATGTGTCTCTCATATCCCCAAGTTAATCTCATTAAAAGTTCCTGGACAAAAGGTTGACATTGCATCTCTCTCTCTCTCTCTCTCTCTCTCTCTCTCTCTCTCTCTCTCTCTCTCTCTCTCTCTGTGTGTGTCTCTCTCTCTCTCGTTGTAATTACTCTCATTTTGGAACATTCTGGAATTTATATTTAAAGATAGATCTTAGCTGTGATGTGTACAATGGCCTCTTACTGAATGCAAGATTCTCCTTTGAAATTCAAAGTTACCAGAGTAGTTTTTCTTGTATTGTTTGTCAGGAGAATAGATTACTTGTTTCATTTGCTCATAGCCTCTTAATAAATAAGACCAGCTGAAATAAACCCATTTTATATTTTTTTCAAAGTTTAATTTGTAGTAATTAATGTTACAATAAAACATCCAAGATATTTTTCTCTTGAAAATAGTTCTTGGTTATAATTTGAAACTTTTAATATTACATTTACTATATGATGTAAGATTAATAGAAATTCATTTATAATCATTCAATAATTTAAAATTTCTTGTTTTTTGATATTGCTTAGTGGTATTGTACATACCTTATCAATATAAAGACTTGATCTCAATCCACAAAACATGAGACAATAATAATATCAACAATACTGACAAATAAAAATGTAAATGTCTATACATGTATATATTAGTTATATATACAAGTATATATTAGTTGTATTTTCCTTAGAATTCCTATATTAGCAATGGATGCAGCTATTTATGAAGGCTTTGATACACAATACAAATTTCGTGTTCATTTCTCAGTAGAATAATCCATTCATTTTATATTTAGAATAGACTTGGTTGTAACTATCAATTTGTTTTTTCAGTATACAGATTCAGATTAATTTGACAAATAAAGCACTAGTATGTTCAAACACAAAGGTAATGACTAAGTCAGGATCCACAAATTATGCATCATTATTCCCTTTCTGATGTTCTGTGGCCTTCTTCTTGCCACTTCTAAATATTATCTTTAATATTTGTTTGATATCATGTCGACTATAAATATGTCACACACCATATAAAATGTCTAAATGTAGAGGAAATATTTCAAGTTATTCTGTGGAGAGAATGTATTTTCCCATATTGCTCTCAGTTGAGAGCAATACATTCTCATGTTTGATTATCTGGTTTAGGTTACAGTCATTTCCTTCAACCATTCACAGTTACAAAGTTAGGAACATCATAATCCACCCCACTGAATCACAATTTATAACTAGACCACAGTTGTCACTGCAACATGAATTTCTCAGATAATACTGGGATTTTCTTAGGAAGAGAATCTAGAGAACTTATATCTTAAGTGACTCACTTACAATGTCTGCACTATTTGAATTCTGGAGATGAAAACAGGTGGAATATTCACTTGGCCAGGTTATTATTTATTCTGAAAACAAAAAGCTGTAGACATTTGAGATTGAGGTCTCAGTATTTGTCAGTTGAAATCTGTTAAACTCTGCAAAAGAATAAAATTTGAGTGCTAGACTATGCTAATTATTAAAAATTTAAGAGTATACAAAGTAGTTAATTTCTATAATCCCAAATACTTGAGATACAGAGGTAGGAAGGAAGATGACTGCCCAAGACCGGCCTTGGCAAAAACATGAGGCTATTTGGAAGCAAATAAGTTATGGAATTAGGTATGATTCAAATATAGTATGCCTGTCTATCAGGAGGTAAGGGCTGATTTCAAACTCCTGTACTATCAGGGGAATAAAATCAGAAATAAGTTAAAACCAATTGCATACATATAAATAAACATTTTGCTATTTGTTACTTTACAGTAGAAATTCTTTTATCACCATTTTTATATTTCCTCTGTACCCAGAGCAATTTCACTCCTAATTCTGGAGCTAACTGTCTTGAGTCCAGAAAATTTCAAGCATTTTATTTCTTCTTATTGTTTATTTTGGGTGCAAGTTACCTTATATTCTGTATACAGCTTGGGTGAGCTATGTTGGAAGGGAAAAGAGAATAAGGCAAAATGTGGACGATAACTCCATGTGCCGTTCCTCACAATGTGAAGTTTGTGCCAAAATAAAGTAAATCATATCTTCTGCCTTCTAAAGTGGTGAGTTTGTTTTGTGAGGCAGTAGAATTAATTACCATAGGAAATGCTATGAGGTAGTCACTAATAAAACCTGAAATAAAAATGATATACAACCCAAAAAAACTTCCTAATTTACAACAAAATTCCTTTGGGACAGAGAAGTAAACTTTGAAATCCAATGAATTACTTACATAATTTCTTATATTGTCACCATCTCAGCATGTGGATCAGAAGACGGAAAGGAAAGAGAATAAGCAAACGTTTACTGACCGAGTGGGCATTCAATAACCTCATTTTGAACTGCAACAAGGATGTGATATAAACGATAAGATGATACAATATTTGGTAATAAAAAGATAGCGTCTGAACTGTTTTCTAACAGGGACTGTTTTGTAACAGGGACTGCCTGAGTGCCTGGACAGCCACTGTAAAGGTAGAAGAGTAAAACAAGAAGTAGGAAACTATGGCAGATTTTGTAAATGTACTCCCAATTCCATCTTCCATGTGTAGATATGAGAAAGGAGTAGTAGAAGTGTTTTTACTGGCGAATAATAGTGTTTCAGGAGTCTTAATTCCTAAAATCCTTTGACCAAGGCAAGTAGGCATGCTCTAGAATCGGTAGTAGATGTATAAAAAAGGAGAAAGGGAAGACCTTGTGTGTTTTTGTTTTATGTCTTTAGATTTTTCATTAGAATTTCATCTACCTGACAGGCGCGCATTTAGCCCATTGTTCTAGACTAGTATCTAGAAGCCACCGAGTCCAGGAGTTGGTTCCAAAGGAGCGATACTTAATAGTGAGGGAATTGAATGGGAATGTAACATGAACAGACTGCCCCTCTGCTCCAGCTATTTGTGAGGCTGGAGCTGAAAGATTAATACAGGGCTCTGGCTATGGTCTTTGCTACCTTCCCTTTACTTTATCTCTGTTCTGTGAGAGATGATAACCTAGTTACTCATTTCCTACCTCCAGTGTGCTTTCTCAGTTATCAGACAGGAAAAGGAAAAGTATGTACAAGGTAGTTTTATTAAATTGTACCACATTTTTTATCCTTGCTTTTTAATTTGATGTGTCAAAAATTTTTTGCTGGCAGGAAATTTTCTTGATATAAAACTATATATGTATGTATATATGGTATATACACACACATATGTGTGTGCATATATATCATCAATGCATTTATTTGTACATATGTATACATATATATTCAGCACATAGACTATATACAAATACATTATGACAATGAATATCATATTTTCAAATTTAAAATATAATTTGATTAGAAATATCACCTACTTAATACTTTCAAACTAGTTTATAGTACAATGAACTCAAAGTTGATATAAGTTTCTGTGTATCACTTCCCCTTACAAGTCTTTTTTTGGAAAAAAAACCCAACACCTTTTTTCAACTTTTTAAATCTAAAACTCTTACCCTTAAATCAGCAGTGTGGTAAAAGGAAAATAATTTAGTCAATAATTTTTATGTGCTGTGTGAACTAAAAATGCATGAATACAAATAAAATATTGGTGTCAATGGATGACTTCTTGGTACACATTTGTCCATGCTGTACAATGTAGGATGTGACTGAAGCTGTTTAGGAGCCCATTCCAAATTAGAAATATAATTGCCAATCCCAATTATGTTTTCAAAGCTCATTTATACTTAGAAAGCTGATAAGAAATTGATTGTGTCTTTAGATCATGAATAGAGAAATCTCAAGATGTATTGTCTAAAGAGCAACTACAGCAGTTGAATTTAATTGCATAATAAACTAGCAGAAATTACCAATTATTTTGAGGACAATGAATGGCAGGATCTCTGTTTGTTACCTCAAAGGTTAGAAGTGGCATAGGATTTCTTCATGTGTAAGCTGCAATTGATACTGGCAAAAGACCCAGCAGAGACATTAAACAGCCAGAATGAGACTCTGAGGACTAACAATGATTCAGAAGACACTTTAAATAATAGGCCCTTGGTAGTAATTTGCATCAATTTATGTCCCTTACACCAATGACAAAAAAAAATCAGCTACTTGGAAAGATAATCAGAAACGTAATTTTAGAAAATTTTTTAGAAGGATATCTCTAGTAAGAAATCTTCTCCTGAAATCTTTATTTTAAAATAGAATGTTTTAAATTTCAAAGGAAAAAGATTTGTTGGAACATATTATTTAAATGCAGTCATGTTGGCATACTGAGAGTACCCCGTTTTGAGAATACTTTAACTCTGCCTGCTTCATAAAATAATCCTTGTTATGCAGAAGTTTACTTTATTTTATCTTTAAACATAATGCATTTGTATTTGTTCATTTCTCTTTCTTTTTGGTTTATGCTTGGGAAGTTGTGCTTGCTGGTCAGGGACACTAACATTTCACTTTAGTATTTTTAAAGAATCTCATTTTTTGGATGGTCTGGAACATGAACCTCTCATTTAAATTTCATTGTAGTTGGGATGCAAAGTGTATGCATAATGCATTATTGGATTTACATTGTTTGATTAAAACATTATCTAGTTTATCAATGTGAACATCTGTATTTGGTCAGACTATTACCAAATGTAAAGGACTAGCATATAAATGCATGAAAATTTTATTAAATTTTCTATGTAATCTTTTTTGTGAGTATTGTTCAGTTTTGAATAGCACAATAGTCATGCCATATGTTCTTCAATTAAGTAACAAATCAGAGAATAAAAATGTCTTTCTGCTTTCAAGTTTATCCTTTGTCCTGAGAAAATATCATTATTACCCAAATAATACTATCATGATCCACTACTGAGGATCATTATTGAGAGGAAAACAACTCCCGCTCCCCCCCCCCCCAAAAAAAACCTGGCATCATTAAGTGATGGCAATTGTCTCATTGTCCATCAGGTGACTTTAGCGCATATTTATAATTTGACACTACTATTCTCTATGATTAATCTCTAATATTCACTTAATATTCATGTGCTCACATCATATAATGCTTTGAGATACAAATCAATGTGTATATATTTGTAACTGGTTTTTGAAACATGTTATGGCTTTTGGAGATCAGCTGTCTGAAAACGCTTACTTTACATTCTGTAATGATTATTTGTACAATGTGTATATCTACTAACAATGTTTTTCATTGAAGTTTCCAAAAATAGAAATTCCATAAATGATTACTGATGACAAGCAAAATATTATGATTTTCATTATCTAAAAACACTAAATGAGCTATGTGACCTACAGTAGTTAGTTTGAAGTTGGTTTGTTTAGTTGGATTTTATTGGTCCTGCATATCTGCTACTTTGCATTCTTTTTATCCTTTTGCCTAGGTTGACTCTCCATTCCCAAGGCCAACACAGCTTTATTCCCTAACTCTGTATATTTTGACCTTTTAAAGCTTTCTTTAATTTGCTTTGTCCCACATAAAATGGAAATATGACAGTATTCTTTTTTCTCATGTCAGGATAATCAATCCTCCAGGTTAAGATTTGTAGGCAAATGGTGATCTATATTATACTGTGAAGGTTGAAATAGTATTTTATGATGTATATATCTACATCTATATATCTATATATGTATCTATTGATCTATATATCTATAGGTTGATATATACACATATGCACAGTCATACCCAAACACGGAAGCACACACTTAGACACACATAGTCCTACACATGTATGTCACACGATATTTTATTCCCTACTAAGCTATTTAATCATGAAGAATTATGTTGCTTTCTTTCTCTTTCTCCCTCCCCTCTCTCTCTTTCTTTCTCTCTTTCTTTCTTCCTTCCTTTCTTTTTCTCTTTGTCTCTTATTTTCTTTCCTTCCTTTCTCTGTTTCTCTATTTCTTTCTTTAGAAATTTAATTGTTTTGAAAATCAAACTTTTATTCATTATCTAGACATATGTTCTTAGTTGTCAGTCTTTACTTCATTGATTGATCTTTATTAGTGCAGGTTTTAGGGACTGAATTCAGTCATAGGGCACTGTCCCTGCAATTTCATTTAGTTGTTCAAATAAGAACAATTTTCAAGATTTTATGATACTAAGTTAAACAAGTATGGACTCTCTATCTTTTCTCCATTGCTCACTAAAGGAAAAATATATTTGCAATGGTATGATCAATATTGTATATATATTTGTTTTGTTTTTGTTGCCAGTCCTGGAGCCTAAGCACTGTCCCTGGCTTCATTTTTGCTGAAGGCTAGCGCTCTACCTCTTGAGCCACAGCACCACTTCCGGCTTTTTTCTATATATGTGGTGCTGAGGAATAGAATAGGACTTCAGGTATATGAGGCGAGCAATTTACCGCTAGGCCATATTCCAAGCCCCTGATCAATATTGTAGATGGAACCTATGTAAGCTTTTTTATTCTCTCTCTCTCTCTCTCTCTCTCTCTCTCTCTCTCTCTCTCTCTCTCTCTCTCTCTCTCTCTCTCTCTCGCTTCTTCCATACCCTTGAGTATACAAAATATGTAGTGGAGAGTTCTTCACAATCCAAGTTTACCCTCATAAAATAAGTTCTACTACTATGTTTTAGTGAATTCAACACAGGTTAAAGATAATGGTAATTCACTATCAAAATAAGTTTAATTCGCAAATTTTGAATACTTTTTGCAAGTTTCCTTTCAACACTTTTTACAGTAGATTTCACACACAATCTTATTAAAAAATTGCAATTGAGTATTGAGAACCTTGCAATCTTAAAGAACAAGAAAATTGCATTCCTACAGTTTTTTCTAAATGAGTTTAATTTATGTAACATTTAAACCTGACTAGATTTACAATCCTACTCTAATACCATAAATTAAATAATTGCAGCAGAAATTAAAATCCTATGGTGAAGAAATAGGTAGCTTCCTTTTAAATAGATCTAAATTTTCTACTTCTGGCAGGAATTTATCTTTAAAAAAGCAATAAAAACCATAACCTCATGAGGTAGTAAATTCCTTTAAAATAATAAATGTGAGAACCTCTCTATAGATAAGATATAGTAAGCAAAGTAATTAAATTATACTCTTATGACGAACACAGCTTTATATTTTACAGATGCATTTGCCTTCAGAGCACAAGTCAGTTTGATATAGGCAAACATATTATATCTGACTTGCTCTACTCTGCTCCAAATCTTGTAACTTTTCTTTCCTGTCCTTTCTCCAATTATTGTAAAGTAATTGTACCTTGATTCTTCACCCCTTTAGGAGTTAAGACAGCAGGCTTTCTCACCAATGCAACCAGTTACTGCTCCTTTATGGAGCTTTGAGGTTTACAAACAATTCCTCCTAAAGAGGAAATTGACAGATCATTTACTCTTCAGTATATTGGCCATGAAAGGACTTCCTCCTACTTCTTGTGAATGTGTTAAATAAATAGATATAAACATGACCATCTTTATGTCACAATTAATCTGCCTACCCAAATGGGCAAGTATTTAATAACAGACTATAAAAACAAACTAAGTACACCCACTCCAGTCCTTATGAGAAACTACATTGCCTAAGATTCTATTAAATATATTTCATTTATCCACACTGTAATTCACCCTCATCACTCTTGTATCCAATAAAATCTTGTCCAAACTGAGGTGAAAATGATGATGATACTTCCTTTTAACTTGTAACTTGCTTCTATTTTCTGATCTTAAGGTCATGCTTACCTTACTTTTTTAATGTTAAGCAGTTAAATTTCTAAACTCACCACTTTATGAATGCTTTTTCCTCCATATATTACAATTTCACTCATAAGAAAGGGGCATCTTCCACTTAAATAAACCTTGATATTATATTTTGGGAAGGAATCCCATAGGAGTAATGCTGTAGCATTTTCAGCAGTCTATATTAGCATATAAACTAAGTATATTATATGATATCTATCCCCCAAATTACTAGCAAATGTACTGATCATTCAGGTAATATGTGGTCTTTAAAATTTCTCAAATATAAATTATTTTCTCTTTATAGTTAATGAGTACATTCGTGAGGCAATATGAGATGTACATAATCTTTTTTATTAGCTTTCATGTACTGGGTTATTCATTCATAAATGATTCTTGGCCTCAAGAACTATTTCTATGGTGGTCATCATAGATGGTAAAATATCTTTAATTTAAAATACTAGTGAAATAGTTTTTACTTTTTGTTGTCTGGCATAATCATTTCTCTGCTTCATATGAATAACGTAGTGTTGATTCTTCACAAATTTGATGCTGGTTTAGCTTACTTGACTATGAACTTAAAATTTTTACTTGCAGACTCATATTAGATATATATTATGGCTTTATCATAAGAAAATATATAATATATAGTAGTTAATCATTGCTTCAAAATATACACAGATTTCTTAATAACCCTCCGTGTAGTAATTATACCCAATGATACATAGTGTGGTTTTATATGATATTTTTGATATTTGCCAAAGAACATTTGCCAGGCATCATCTATTTTTTTCCCCTCTTTGTTATACAAGTTACTGTGGTCATAAAATTCAAGTTGGGAAGATGGAAAGCTGCCCATCTGTGAAATTGTATGTTCATGATTCACCACTTTAAATAAGCTGTCCACCAACAAAGAACAATTGTAGACTTGCTCTAATTTAATTAAAGTTTTCTCATTTATGTTTTAAGGACCAAGCACCACAATTTCCTTTACATTAACTGACAGCATTGTATTACTATTACTTGGTTTTTTAATGCACTTAATTTATTTCAACTACTCTGTGAATGAAATACGACATTGTAGAAGTATGTGATATTTTAAAAGGCTCCACTGAATTGGTCTAAGGGCTTAACCAAGAAAAAAATAATATTAGATAAGCCTGAAGTTTTAGATAAGTTTTATATATTAATTTGGATTAAGATGGATTTAGATTTCAAAAGAACTGAGCTGTTAGAATAGAGTCAAAGAGGGCTGGGACTATCGCCTAGTGGCAAAAAGTGCTTTCTTCATATACATTAAGCCCTGAGTTCAACTCCTCAGCAAAATATATATAGAAAAAACCAGAAGTGGCTTTGTGGCTCAAGTGGCAGGTGCTAGCCTTGAGCAAAAAGAAACCAGGGACAGTGCTTAGGCCCTGAGTCCAAGCCCCAGTACTGGAAAAAAAAAAAAAGAGTCCAAGAGAATGATTCAATCACCTGCATCTTGTTTGAAACTGATTGAAGGGATATTCTCTAGTGGAGGAAAGTATTTTTTATGAGACTGAGCATGGTGATGCAGTTATTTTGCAAGTAGAGATGGGAGAATAGTGTTCATTAGCTACAAGGCAAGAAAAATTACCCCCAAGATCCCATCTTGAAAACAAACTAGGTATAGTGATACATGCCAGTGCCACTATCTACTCCGGAGACAGAAGTAAGAATGAGATTTTAGTTGAGCTCATTACATTATTTTTATGTGCACACATAAGGTACTTCTTTGCTATTCACTCTCCTTGACCCTCTTCTTTCCCCTTTTTTTTAATCCATGGGTCCACCTCACCCCTGCCTAAGAGACTCCATTTTAAAATCAGGTCATATTATTGTCTCTTATCATTTCTAGATTTCACCATATTAATGAAGGTGTGTAATATGTGTGCATCTGAACTTGACTAATCTTGCTTATCATCTTTATTCAGTGGTATGACTTTGTTATCTAAGGGGTGGCTTGCCCCAAAGCTAGAACATGAACTCCAGTGACAGTTGCACATATGTATGAATTTTGTAATAAGGTACCTTTGGCAATATATGAAGACACTGTCTATCAAACTATCGCATAAACTCTTTTCTCTTAGATAAGTGAACATCAGTTCAAAACGTTGTCCTGAGAATGTAAACTGATTATGAGGTTCTTTTTTAAGTATATCTGAGGTTAAATCCTAGAGTATGGACACTTGTAGGTATCTCACAATGCTCGTGAGATGTGGGACAGTTTAAAATTCAATGTGAAATTAATATTTCATATTACTGGTACAGTGAATTTAATGCACAAATCCATTACAATTTCTTCTACATAGCACGTAAGTGTAATGGAATCAATATTGATGGTGCCTTAATAAAAGTTTTTCATATAAATCTAACTCCATAAGGTGTCTTCAGTTAGCTTCAATATAGTACCTAAGATTTTAGTAAATACTGCTAGGCCACCAATCAATAAACTAATATAAACTGAACATCTTTTAGGTTCTGTATTTGATCCCATAAAATCTTTCCCTTACTACCTAAAGATCATTGTGTTAGATATCTTCTATTAAGTTGGGATTTGAGAAATACATTTTACCCCAACTTCTATAGACAGAAAGTGGCAGAAGTATGATTTGTATCTGAGCACATGAAACTGGAACATACTACATCTAATGAAATACAAAGCACTGCTTTCAATGGTGTTAGCTCTATGGCAGCAGTATATTACTGTGCTCAGAAGAAGATTATCTGTTGCTTGGATCTTGGCTTGGAAAAAATCTTCCTGGTTATCATCATAGTATATCAAATATACATTCACATGAAAACTACAAGATTTCTTCTTAGGAAATCATAATTTTTATTAGTCTTATGTATTATATAAAAATAAAGAGGGCAAGGAAAAACCACAGTGATGAAACAAAAACCCCAAATATTTCTAAACACTATCATATACACACTTAGCCATATATGTATACAATATTCATTTTGTGTTAGCAACAGAATGCATGAGAACAACCAAAATTTCCAAGGTCTGGGATGTGTGGCTCAATTACTAAAGCACCTAAGGTGAAGCCCAGAGTTCAAACATCAATATCACTAAAATACATTCACCTTAGATCAGCTCTTGAGAGCAAAATTGAGAAATTATTTTACTATGCTATGATCTGAGATTTCCTTCTCAAGTCTTCTTCCACAAAATTATTCTATATTTGTGTTTGTGTATGTGTATAGATAGATAGATAGATAGATATGAAGATTTTCCCAAGGTTTTGATCCCAATTCTTTCTATAATCAGAACAAATTTGTCTCCTTGAATGTGGTACTGATCATAACCAGGTTGTCATTGCACTTCTCAAAAAGTGGTGCTCAGCATACCCTAATGGAGAAGAAGGCCTCTAAAATACTTTTTAAAAAGTTATAATTTTGGGCTGGGGATATGGCCTAGTGGCAAGAGTACTTGCCTCCTCTACATGAGGCCCTGGGTTCAATTCCCCAGCACCACATATACAGAAAATGGCCAGAGGGGGCGCTGTGGCTCAAGTGGCAGAGTGCTAGCCTTGAGCAAAAAGAAGCCAGGGACAGTGCTCAGGCCCTGAGTCCAAGCCCCAGGACTGGCCAAAAAAAAAAAAAAAAAAAAAAGTTATAATTTTGTTAGGCAATGCAGGGTAATAGAAAGACAATAAGTGGAAGTTGGCTCTTAGTGCTACGTGGCACAACATCCTTCTAAGGTACAGTAGGGAATTTACCATTAAAACAAAGGTGAAAAGTCTGAATGAGCCACAGAAATATGTACCAGATGTCATGTCCCTAATTATGGATTAGTGAATACTTCAGTGAATGCCTTGAAGATGTTGTCTTAGGGCTTATGTAGATGACTCATCCTTCCAAAAGTATAACAGTACTCCTGCCATGCTGAATACAGAACAACCCCATGGAAAGAATTGCCTTCCCTCTTCTCCTAACCGCCAGGAAAATCAGTACAGTAATATCAAAGCATGCACACAAACCTGCCAAGGGTGGAAAAAGGCAAGACTATGGGGAGTTAAAATGAGATAGCAAATGCTAGCAAGGGCAGAGGAACATCACAAAGACTACATTTTTAGGTTGAGTAATCAAGGGAGACAGAATATGTAAGTGTATAAGAAAAATGTATTGATGTGACATTTTCCTGGGACGTTAGATTTGACATTTTTACAAGGGACTCTAGGCATAGAGAGATTCATCTCCAGCATAGTTTATTGAAACTTGAAACAGAAACCTATATCTGCTTAGTGGAATGAAAATGAGTGTATTTTCCTAAGAATTAACAAGTAAAGTAAGGTAAAGTAAAAATAGAGATGCAGAGTGAATTGGGAATTAAAATCTCATATTGTAGAAAGGACCAAAAGAACCACTGGAGCATGTGGTACATAGAAACAGATTCAGTTGGTCATCGAGGCTGTGATGAAGGCTGTGGAAACAGTTCTAGTGGAAGAACTGATAGCAGGAGAAGCTAACACAGAGTTGGCCTGATTATTACCCAAAGAATGGTTGTGCTCCCAATGAGAAGAGGCCAGAGGAAAGCAATGAACTAGTGTTAAGTCGCAGAGATCAAAACTGAGAGGGTACAACATAAAAATAGCTGAGATTATGAACCTGAAACTGCTCATCATCCAGGCCCAAAGATTACAAGGAAAAACAAAACAAAACAAACAAAAAAATACCAAACAAAATAAAAGTGTAATGCTTTCCAGGCAGAGTGATAAATCACTGTTAAAGACAAACATCTCGAAGAAGTAAGGGCTATGGTTCCTATCTTACTTCATATGAAAGAATGATAATACTTACATATATGAGGTATAATACATATATATGATTTATATAAATAATTATTCATCTACACATATACAACAAGATATATAGCACATCATATATATGAATATCTATGCACACACACATGTATGTGTGTGTGTTAACATTTTCTGCCATCCCGACCACCTGCTCTCTCAAAGTCCAAGAGGACCAAGAGTCCAAGAGTCCAATGAGATTTTAGAGGTTCATTGGCAAATATTATGCCAGGATTTATTATCCAAAGTTAATAACAAACTGAACCTCAACTCTAAGTCATCTAAAAGGGGTATAGTAACTCACAGAAATGTCTGGGTTTTAGAAACTTACATATTACGAAATGAAATGTGTGACTCATATGGCATAAGCTATAATATGGATAAAGTTCTTCAGTTAAAGATGAACTTTATCATAAAGACCCCCATGTCCTTATATGTGCAACTGAGGAGAATCAGAATCTTATCACAAAGAAAAAAAACAACACATAAAACACCGAAGTCTTAGAACCTTGTCATTCACATACCAAGGCTAAAGAAGGCTATACATAGGAATGTTGAACAAAGGCTCAATAGCTATGTCCACATGATACATAACAATATTCTCTGAAATGAACTCTAAGAAAAGGAAGAAACATTTTTAGATGTTATTGTGGCTGTTTTTGTTTGCTTTTCCTTTGGTCTTGTATGTCTGTTTGAGTTTGGGAGGATAAGGAAGGACATATGAAAGGTGGAACAAGCAGGGCTGGGAATGTCGCTTAGCAATAGAGTGCTTGCCTAGCATGCTTGAAGACCTGGGTTCAATTTTTCAGAACCATATAAACAGAAAAACTGGAAGTGGCAATGTGGCTCAAGTGGTTGAGTGCTAGCCTTGAGCAAAAGGAAGCCAGGGACAGTGCTCAGACCCTGAGTTCAAGCCCCAAGACTGGCAAAAAAAAAAAAATGTAATAAGGCTGAACAAATACAACAGTGACATTCACAAGTCACTATGTGGAAAATGAACTGCATATCTTGTGGGTTGGCATGGGGGAGGGGGAAACTGGGAGACAGTGACAGAACGAAAGACATGATTAAAAAGGAACTGTACTCATTACTTGTTTCATGTAACTATAACCCTTTGTATATCAACTCTACAATAACAACAATAACAAAAAGAAGTAAAATACTGAAGCCTTGCATTAGAATGACTGCCCAACAATTACAGGGTACTGCACTGAAATTCCAGTGTCATTACAAAAAGATGGGGAGTATTAATAAAAATATTTTAATGTCAGAGGCATGAAGTTTTGGATCAAACCAGTAGTTATCAAGATTTTAATGTAATTAATCCTCCCCATCAATTGCTCTCTTCTGTGTTTTCTTTCAAGGACAAGGGACAATAGGAATCATGAAGAAAGGCTTCCAAAACTATGAGAAGAAGGAATTACGTGCCTTGAAAATCAGTTTATGTCAAAATAAATGCTAACTAAAGACAAACATTTATTATCATTCAGAATTTACTATAAAAGAATAAAATTTAAAAGAGAGAACTTAATCTATCTTATGGCATTTAGGGGCTATACAAGAGAACCGTATTAAGATGAGCAAAGAACAACCATTTATAGGAAGTATTTTTGCTATAAAGAGCAAGTGCAGAGTTGCTCAATACAGAACCATGGCACCTGTAGGAGGAAGATCAAGGGGAATTTGGGACTAATACACTAATATTAAAGAGTAAGTGATGATCAAGCTTACATGCTTATAGTCACCTGTTTTTTGTGCAAGTGATATGACAGATCTGTACAACGACAAATCTAACATATACCTTGTGTTAATAAAATATTTTCATTCTAAATTAATAAGCACGATGTGTGTATATATGTGTATGTATGTGTGATATTTTCTTTTTCAGATTATAATTTTACTGTCTTGAATTAGTTGTACAAAGGGGTTACCATTCAATATACCACTTTATAAGTAAATATATTTTAAAGTAAAAAAAAGGGGAGGAGGCACATAGAATACCAGAGAGCAAAGACAGTGGAAGGGGCCCATATAATAGAAGAGAGCAAAGACAGTAGAGTTTTTTAAAATCTGCATTATTTTTTAAATACAAATAAAACCATGTAAATCATACCAAATTGGAGTCTTTCGATGATTTTCCTTACTCTGGTATTTGGTACTATTACCAGGAATAATTAGAGAACAAAATATATTTAACACTTGCATTAAAAGCCTAACTGTGCATGAATCCAAGTGTATGAATCACAGAACATTATAAAAGAGATGAGCGTTTTACATGATATATAAGAACAAAATGCAAATGAGATGATATTCTGAAGTGTGAAGCTGTAATCAGCTGTTTATTTTTATAATTCTAGCTATGACTCCTTAATAAACAATACTGAGAAAAAAATCTGAAGATAAAATGTTTATCCCCATGAGCTGTAGATGTCTTAAGGTGCCAGGTATGAGTCAGTAAATTACCTCTTTCCAGGCACTAAATGTCAGCCTGCTGCTCAGGAAGAATTAATTTGGGGTGTTATATCTTTAGAACATACAAGCTAATGTCAAATCAAGAAATAATGATCATATAATTAGTTTTATTAATAATAGTAATATATGTATACTGTACTACATAATCAGCAAGATTCTTGCATTAAATTATTCAGTAAGTATAAGTTAACTACTTTAAAAGCTAATTACCAGTCAAAGAACTAAGCACTGTGTAATATACTAAAATCATGAATTTACTAGATGAGAGAATTTGACTTAAATGAGAAAATTGCAGCTCCACAATTTACACTTACTAGTTTTTCAGGTTCTGTGAAATCTAAACTAGAGTAGGTTCAACTGAGTAAGATCTTTTAAATATTTTGGAGGATGTCATCACCAAACTCATTGTTTGAACTATTAGCTACCCTTTACTTTTTGTCCACCATTTTGGGGGGAGGGAGTAACACTGGGGGTTGAACCAAAGGTATCCTGCTCGCTCTATAAGAGTAAATAACATAAAAAGTGTGTATATCCCAATTTTTGTTATGATATAGACTTTGTTTCCGCTAAGAACATTTTTATTGGCCTAAGGAGGATGAGATATATCATCAATTGACAAATGGTCAAGTACAATTTGTTACATTCCACTGTTTAGACAGTAAGACTTAGGCTTCAATATTTCTGAATTTTGAAATAAATGTTAATATATTTTAATGTTACAATGAAAACAATGGCTATTTCTATAGCTTATCCATAACAATTATGAAAGTACAAAGTGAATAGCAATAGCATAAACTAAGTTGATAGTATTTATAGTATAAAAATCATATAAATTTCAAGAGAAATGTTGGACAACTTTAAAATGCTATTAAGTGACATGGAAACTGAGTTGTAAAAATCAGTAGAAAACACCATTTTAAGGTACTCACATAAGTAAATGTTTAAACTATTGAATATGAGAAATCTGAAATATGCTTAAAGAATTTTTTGATGTCTTATTACCGTTAACTTTTCCTCTTCTCCTGAAATATTTTTTTAAACCCACATATACTTTATACAGTTTTCTCTCCTAAACTTCTGAGATAATATTGGCTTTGAGTATATCTCAAACCAGAATTATCACATCATATTACTCAAATGCTATAGGTAGAAATGTGATCCACTGATATGATCTCAGGAACTTGTATAATAAGATCTCAGGAAATTGTATATAAACCATAATTGATTTCTTGAAGATAATTGGGGATATATGGTCTAGGTAAATATCTTTCTACACAAGTTGTCTTGATAATTTTTATTAACAGAATGCTTTATTTTATGCAGTCATTTTAAATAATATCTTATCTGTCTATGGTACTTATGGCAAACATATCTGGAAATTATGAATGTGTGGAATCTGCTATAATGAAAATTTTAGCATTCACTATGTAATTATGAGCAAAATAAATGTCAATGTTTTAAGAGTTCGCTGGTTATAAATTTTACATCTTAGCTACAAGATTTATCTTATTCAACAGCTCAATAAAATGGAGGTAAGTCATTGTAAATATTTGCTTGCCAATTTCAACTGGCAGTAAGGTTGTTGGCAGAGTTTGTTGAGTGGGCTTTGTTTCCTATTTCA